>NC_056745.1:1491163002-1491363002 GCF_019279795.1 Protopterus annectens | reverse complement strand
AACAAGATGAATTTTTTGACCTAGATGAAACATCATTTGTGAGTACTGATATGTTACCGCCGTTGAATATTATAGAAAATTCAGTTGGTGACTTTAAAATATATAACTATTCATCTAAATTATTAAATATTGGCCATGCTGATATTCTATCTAAAGGTTTTACTTTTGTGCAAACGAGAAGGGCAAATGTAATAGATACCATATGTGACTTAAAGTTCTTCACTAGAAAATTGAATTTTAAAGTGTTGTTTAATAACAAGTATAGGTTTATCAAACAATTTACCACACTGCCCTAGTGTAGTAATTCCTCACTTAACAATTCTATTCTAAGATTTGAAAGAATGTGTAAATTTGATATCCATCAGATTTTAAGACAAAAAAGTTAGGCGAAATATTTGAATGTTCCAGATTAAACATCGTATTGCATGAATCAATTGATGATCATGATATCAGGGTGATGAAGTCTGATAAGGGGGGAGGGGTGGTTGTAATGAATTTTGTTGATTATCAAAATCAGATGAATGCACTGTTGTTTAGTGATAAGTATTGTGAAGTTTCTCTTAATGAAATGAATGTGGCATTCCGTAAGACTTTTTTGCTCTTAGAAGAAAGACATGCTGTTACCGGGTCAGGTAATGAAACATGATTATGACTTTATGTTGAATGAAAAACCTACATTGGCCAGTATATTTGGTATACCTAAAATCCATAAATGCCTAGAAAATCCACCATTTAGGCCAATAGTGGATGGGTGCAGGTCTAAAACGTATTATATGGCACAGTGGATAGACAACAAGATAAAGAAAGATATTTTGAATAATAGCAATATTTTGAAAGATTCATGGCAATTCTTAGAAATATACTATTCCTTATAGCGAAACAGGAATTTTTGTGACCATGGATGTTCATGATTTATTTTCTGTAATTCCTCATGATATGGGATTATCCTGGTTTGAACAATTATTTCCATTGGCAAATTAAATAACATCATGGTAAATGCATGTGTAACCTTGATGGATGTAGTATTTAAAAGCAATTGTATTTGTTTCAAGGTCAAACCTATAAACAGATCACTGGGGTTGCAATAGGGGCAGCTTGTGCCCCTAGTTTTGCAAATCATGTTATGGCCAGTGGGAGACAGAGTATATCTTTCATAGTGAGTATTCCAACTGTTGGTCATTATATGCTAGATTTTTGGACAATGTTTTTATTTATTGGACTTATACAGATGAGAAATTGAATGATTCTTTGGTGTACATAAATAATGCAGTTGACTTTTTGAGATTTTCTTCACATTATCATAATGAAAAAAATTCTTTCTTAGATGTTGAGATTAGGAAAGATTTTATCAGTCATTGTTTTTATTCATATTTGTACAGGAAACCCACTTTTTCCAATACTTATTTGCATTATTCCAGCTGGGACCCTAAACATCAAAAGAAGACAGTAGTTAACGGGCAGTTGGTTTGTGTCGCTAAAATTGTTTCTAATGATGAACAATTTATCATGGAAGCTAAGAAAGTGCTGGATATGTTTTATAAAAGGGGTTATCCTGCACAGTTGTTGAATAATATATATCCGGAAGTCACTACCAAGAGACAAAATGGTATTTATGTACCTATAGTTGGACATTCTAGGGTAGATATGACTATTTGTGACACTCCCTCAAATTTTAATAATAAGTATGCACCCAGTTTTATTCCAACTTATAACTTAGATAGTCCTTTAATTTTTGAGAGTATTTGTAGAAACTGGCATGCCGTTTTACAAAATGGCGATTTTGTAGATAAACTGGGTTCAATACCAACAGTGGTTTTCAAGAAAGATAGGTCTTTAAAAACTAGACTGGAAAAGAAGGCCATTAAAAAGGACAATACAAAGTTGCATTTTGGTACAAAAAGTGTGGATGCTGTTCTTTGTGCCATTATACAAATTCTATGGATAGTTTTTGTATTAGGAATAGGAAGTATAATGCAAAAGGATGCTTTTCTTGTAACACATCTAATGTGGTTTATTTAGTGCAATGTAACCAATGTACAGCATTTTACATTGGTAGAACTAGTAGACCTTTTAAGAGACGAGTATATGAACACATTCTAGATATTAGAAATAAGTCTACCAATGCACTCTATAGACATGTTGAAAGATACAAGACTCATAATTTTAATTTTTTATTATTGAACAGGTTAGTAAAGACTTACAAGGATGGGTAATAGAACACATGGATTGGAATGAATTGAGATGGCAGATTCTATTAGATGCTTATAACTATCCTGGATTAAATGACGGTTGTTCTATTACCCCCTTGTCGAAACTTATGTATTATGGTAGTAAGTAATTTTAAAATTTTATTGCTGCATATGGTCTTACTTTAATGTTTTAATTGCATCATGTGATACCGATAGGAGGGGTATAAAATGGGTGTGTGTTTCATTTTTGATGTTGTTCTGATGAAGTTTGTTTCAAACGAAAGTGCTTAACAACTGTTAATAAAAGATTTTTCTACTACTTTTGGATTGGTTCCTTGAAGCTTGTTCTCTGAACATTGTTCCTGGTTTGGTTTTGCTGTGGCTCGTGGGGTGTATGCCTGTAAAATATCCCAAACAACGTCCACACAAATGTTAGAGGTTCCATAGACAAACCATTCAGTAAAAACTGCAGGGTATCACACAATGAAAATTCTTGCTTGAATGAGTCTTTCTTGCAGTTTTTACTGAATGGTTTGTCAATGTAACCCTTTAAGTTTTACTTAGATATGTATAACATCGCCAGTGTTTAGATATTCTAGCTTGAATGAGTCTTTCTTGCAGTTTTTACTGAATGGTTTGTCAATGTAACCCTTTAAGTTTTACTTAGATATAACATCGCCACTGTTTAGATATTCTAGCTTGAATGAGTCTTTCTTGCAGTTTTTACTGAATGGTTTGTCAATGTAACCCTTTAAGTTTTACTTAGATATAACATCGCCAGTGTTTAGATGCACAAGATCGTGGTACAATGGGGGTCAAGGAATTTACTTTCTCCACAGTAGTGCAGTCTTGGAGTTGGTATTTGCAAGTAGCAAGTGATATTGCAGGGCGTGTTGGGAGTTTGACCCATTGTAAACAAAAAAAAGAACATTTTTCATTTTATTCAAATCTTTGCGATTCAGGGTATATATTATTGATTTTTTTTTATTTGAACTGTTTTTGTCTGTTCCTTAACATTCAAACTTTTGATAGTTTGAATGCATGACAAAGTCATATACACACCTATTTCTTGCACACACATGAAACACAATACACACATGAATGTGTACATATGTATAACTGTATTATTTTTAAGAAGTAATGTTTTCTTTTTTTTTTTCAAAGGATTCTAATAGTTGACTGGGACATACACCATGGACAAGGCACTCAGTTTATATTTGAAGATGATCCAAGGTTTGTGAACAGCTATTGTGTAATTATTTGTATGGTTTTGTTATTTTTTGAGATAGTGTGAGATACTGTTACTATACGCTGCAACACTTTTCTGTTTAATTGCTACACAGTCTCAATTTAAGAAATTAAGGAGTTTCTAGACTGTACTTGGGTCTATTTCATGTTGTCTTCATCATCACATAAACATCGAACCCAGTAATTGTCGAATGGCCACTTCAGTGACTTTCTTCCCAGGGGAAAAAACAGCTTGGCCACCATTGGGGATTTGCCCTTTTCCCCACTGTAGTGTAATCTCGGTGTTGGTATATTTAGTTAGAGGAGGTGTGGGGTCAAAGCCCTCCACTATGTTTGAACGTTTGTTTAGTGTTTCTTTGGCCAAGCGATTTTTTTCCCCTGGGACGAAAGTCATTGACGTGGCCATTCAGTGATTACTGGGTTCGATGTTTGTGTCAATGAAGACATCTTCGCTGAGCATGTCTTTCAACAACATAATGTAGACCCCTGTAGTTTACTTCACTCCTAATGTTTCAACGATACTGACTTCAGAAGGAGAATTGCATGCCACTTATCCAGTTTATTATTTTTTTTTTGTCTGATCACACAGAATATTTTTGTGTTGACTTGCTTCCACTTGCATACAGCAACTGTTGTGTGTGTGTGTGTGTGTGTGTGTGTGTGTGTGTGTGTGTGTGTGTGTGTGTGTGTGTGTGTGTGTGTGTGAGAGTGTCATACACAGCTATGTGTTAGTTTGTGGGTCTGATAAGCTCTGTCCTAAACCTGCAGTTGTACAAGGGTAGCTTCAGTTCAAGGCTTTTCTCTGCTAATTAAAGAGCAGCTGATTCAGTATCATATTGGTTCTTTCAGGGACAGCATTGTGGATACTACAGTTAGTCACAGCTACAAAAAAAAGTTTAGACTTATACCTGTGGCACAGGCTAATTGGTCTGATGTTGGACAGCATCAGTCAACATGACAGCTTCATTTTTTTTGCCTTTTATTCTTCCCCTTTTGACTACCAACTATCTGCCTATTCATAATGGATGAATGTGTTGTGCCAGTCATTTAAGCAGCCATGAGGACTTTTTCCTTTTAGGGCTTAACTTGTTCTCTTCGCAGTTGAAATGCACACCTGTTTATGTAGGAATCTCTTCTTCCTTCTGCCTCGCATGTAATGCTGTCATACATGCAGCACCTTAAAGGTTTCTGTGCAGGCACATCTTGGGTACGTCAAGCACATGTCCACAGGCCACATGCTGCATGCTGTACTCCATTCTCCAGTGGGTGTCAGCAGCGCAGCAAACTACACCACCTTCACCCCCTCCACACACACACACGCACACACATATACTGTCACACGTACTCGTACAGACTCACAAACGCACACACATATACTGTCACACGTACTCGTACAGACTCACGCACACACATACATACACAGACACACACACACACGCAGGCACACATACATACACAGACACGCAGGCACACATACATACACAGACACACACATACACAGACACACACACACACACACATACACAGACACACACGCACATACACAGACACACACACACACACATATACTGTCACACATACTCGCACAGACTCACACACACACACACACACACACACACACACACATACATACACACACACATAAACAGACACACACATAACATACACACACACATACACAGACACACACACATACGCAGGCACACATACATACACATGCAGGCACGCAGACACACACACACACACGCAGGCACGCATACGTACACAGACACACACACGCAGGCACACATACATACACAGACACACTCATACATACACAGACACACACACAAGCAGACACATACATACACACGCAGGCACACACATACATACACACGCAGGCACACATACACATACACACACACACACACATGCATACACAGTTACACACACACACACACATGCATACACAGTTACACACACACACACACACACACACACACACACACACACACACACACACACACACATGCATACACAGTTACACACACACAGACACACATGCATACACACACACACACACACACACACACGCTCACATACACACGCAGGCACACATACATACACAGACACGCACACACACTCACATACACACACACACACACACACACACACACACACACACACCTTTTGCCTGCCACTCATTTCCCCATTGCCTCTGCTGACTCCTACAGAGTTCAGATTACTTATCCAGTCCATGGTCATCTGGGTCATAGCAAGGCTTTATCCCAGTATGCCAAAGAGCTAGCATTAGCATGCCAGTTGAATTAGGTGTCATAATGACGTAACATAAAGAAAATACCTCTACCCTATCTAACAGATCTATTGTTAAGTAAATATTCATAGCTGAATATTACATCACACTGCTGATGTTGTAATGTTCTGGAGTAAAGACCCCAATAAATAAATACACAGAGCTAAAAACATTCCTTTCCCAGTAAACCACTGTGTTTTCCGTCACCATCTCTAGTATCTTTCTCTTTAAAACTGATAACGGGGCTTCCCAGTACCCCAGCAGCAACTATTAATATTTGGGATGGCAGACAGTAGATGGTGGTTAGGTGACTGTAGGAGTAAAATAGAAATGTACAAAATAAGAAGACCTTCCCTATCATCCCTGAATCCTTCACTTTAGTATTAGCAATGAAGGAAGCTCTGCATCCAGGTGTCAGCTAATTATGCTCAGGATAGCCCAAGTGGTAGCTGCTAGTCAGAACTGAAATAAAGTGCACAAAGCATGTACACTCACTAGCTTAGCGTATTAACACACAGCAAATAAAAATCGTACCATCTGTCTACAACTCTTACCAGCCCAGTCAGTATCATTTAAATTTTAGTGATGTATTTTTTCTGTGGTTATTTCTTCGTTTTTGGTCAGTGGCAGTAAGCAGCTGGACATAACCCATTTTCATTGGTGGTCCAGGGAGAAAGGCACCTCAAAAACTGACAGCAGATAAAACAATTTACAAAGTATACCCCTTAATTGCTTACTAATTAAGCTGAGACTTGAACAGCAATATAAAAATAAGAATGTTGACAAGTTACACCACTGAGATAAAAGACTGAATGGAAAGAACACCAACTTGTGTTCTAGCTAATTGCATAAAATACCAGTAAAACTACTGGACAGCAGCCAGGTTTCAGAGAGATTCTCTTCAGCTGTACTAACTGGACAATATGGCTTGGTCAGTTAGGTTAACCGAGCGAGTCTCTGATTTAGAGACACGATAACGCTGCACAGAGAAACATCTCATTAATGGCTGAGTAGTATGTCTTTGAATCGCACACTGTACTGTCAGACCTGACTGTGCTAGTATTCTCCGTATCAGCCCATGCACTGTGGTAGTATAGGCACCTGTTACTTACACAGACATGCTGACAGAAATACACACATACAACCCACACATACGCTCAGAGACATGCAGACAGAAATACACACACACAACGCATGCACTCACAAACATGCAGACGTACACACACACACACAAAACACACGTGAACATGCACACCCAGACATTCACACAAAAATATATACACACGCACACACTCCAGAATCCATAAACAGGCCCCTCAACGCAATTTCTTACTCTCCTAGAAATACTAA
Source organism: Protopterus annectens (assembly GCF_019279795.1). Taxonomy (NCBI): domain Eukaryota; kingdom Metazoa; phylum Chordata; order Ceratodontiformes; family Protopteridae; genus Protopterus; species Protopterus annectens. The sequence continues at coordinate 1,491,355,922 of NC_056745.1, read as the reverse complement.
CCCACACACTGGCACACATGCTTCAGCACTCAAACACATATGTGCATACACACTGTCTCTCTGTCTCTCTATCTCTCTCACACAGACACACACACATGCACGCAGACACACACACACACACACACACACACACACACAGTTGGCATCCCCTACCTTCCCTAATTCAACCACTCAGAAAGACTTCTGTTCTTTCAGCTGCATTCATGCACCTACAGAGACACACACACACACACACACACACACACACACACACACACACACACACACACACACACACACACCAATGACTTTACTATACAATAACTACTGCCATAAGAGTAGATGGTGAGTGCTGTAGTTTTTTTCTCTTACAGCAAGTAACATTTTCACAACACTGCACCCCTATCCCTATAGAACTACAAATCTGCATCAATCCTCTTTGCCCTGTACTGGAGGCCGTTCTCACACTTAGTTTTTTTTTTTTTCTAATATTCTTTTTCTGATTTTAAACTGTTACCATAACTTAATAATTTGTGTTTTGAGCCCAGATTTTTAATGTAGTGTCTGCACATCCTTACCAAATTAACTGTAATACTGTTATTGTGCAGTTCCTTTGGAAACTGTTACTTCATAAAAAATGTCAAATAAAGAAATAAAATTCACACAAAATTCAAAATCATGTTCTGAGACAGAATTGTACAGTAATGCTTTATGCATCATGAAATATACTTATAAGAAGAACATTGTGTGAGAGTGATCTCAACAGGCTGCCATATTTATGACTGTGTTTTTAAGTTGTTGAACTTTTTTCATAACTGTACTAAATCTGAACATTTTACACTAGATTTTAAAAATGAGATCCACAACACTTCACAGACTTTGTGGTACAGACCCTTTATTGTGAGTATTCAGCAAATTTTGTCGCAAACATTAGTATCTGCTGAAGTCACAACTGTGTTTAAAGCAAATATTTCATGTTAACCTTTTATATAGAGTTCTCAGTTTTTGCACTAGGTTTCCCAAGTGTCATGTATGGGAACTCCTTTCTTGAACAGCTAACAATATCCTTTCACATTTCTGTATTAGAAGGCAATTTTACCCTCCCCCAGGACCAGTCACAATACCAGTAGATTGCCAGGCACCCAGTATTTCTGCTGCACAGGTTAAAGCAGCACAGTCCAAGGCCAGGAATACAGCTTCTATGGGACCTGACAATATCCCCGGCTGTGTTCTACATGAACTACAGAGTGAACTGGCACCTCACCTGTGTTCCCAGTTCAGTCACAGCCTCACCTCAGGCTTTGTCCCTACTGAATGGTGCACTGCTACCGTCATCCCTCTCCACAAGGGAGGAGCGACTGCAGACCCCGGGAACTATCGCCCCATTAGCCTGACAAGTCTGATATGCAAAGCTATGCAATGCATCATCATGAACTTAATAAACAAGGATACAGGGAATCTTGAAACTCTGGATCCCACACATTTTGGTTTTGTGTAGAGAAGATCATGCCTGCTCAACCTGGTCGACTTCTTTGAGTCAGTTACCAGAGCTGCGGATGAAGACAGGGTGGTTCATACAGCCTACCTTGATCCGGCCAAGGCCTTTGATACCATTCCCCACACAGGAATCCTAGAAAAACTCATTAAGCTAGGCATCAACCCCTATATCACTAGGTGCGTTGCAAACTGGCTCACCAATGGAACTCACAGTGTGAAAGTAGCTGACTCAAAGTCAGACTGTTGACCATTCACAAGTGGAGTCCCACAGGGTTTGGTCGTGGGTCCTCTCCTGTTTGGTATCTACTTCTCTGAAGTCCAAGCCAACACGAAGGGACTCTGGCTGACAAAGTTCACAGACGATTGCAAGTTGAGAGCTATTATTAACTCCTCAAGTAATGTGACATCCTACAGAAAGGCCTCAATGAGACCAACGACTGGTGTCAGAACCATGGCCTTAAGTTCAATGCCAAAAAATGTGTCATCATCCCCCTTGGGAAAAACCCAGTTTCCTTGAATTACCACATTGATGGTAGTCCACTGAACACAGAAGGCATTATAAGAGATCTAGGAACACAGGTTGACGGCAACCTCTCTTTTGACCACCACATTGCCACTGTGGTCAGAAAGTCCTTCTGCGTGGTGCATCTCATTACTAAGGGTTTTGCATCCAGGAAGAAAGAGGTCATTGTCTCCCTCTACTCTTCCCTCATTAGGCCAATCATAGAGTACAGTGTCCCATTTGGCATGTACTTCACTAGACACCCTGCAACAACTGGAGAGGCCGTAAAAGTACGTCAAAAAGAGGATCCTAGGCCTTAAACACTTGTCCTATATGGACAGACTTAAAAAACTTCAACTATTCTCTGTCTCATATCACATTCTTAGAGGTGATCTCTGCTTGGTTTTACAAAGCCATGTCTGACCCAGCTCTGTTAGAAATGCTACATCTAAAGAATTCCCAATCCCTCTGCACCACATGCTCCAGAGACCTCAACCTCATTACCACAATCAACAGAACATGCTGGAGGGACAGGTTCATAACCCAGAGACTGCCCATGCTATGGAATAGAGTTCCCATACATGTCAAGCAGAGCACCTCATTGGCCCTCTTCAAGAGAAATCTTGATGAGTGGATGGGAAATAAAAAGAATTCACCCCGAGGATCACTCCAGTGGCTCTACTCGACAGAGGCACTAGTAACTAAGGTTGGGTGGCACGATGCCAGGATAATCCTATGGGCTAGGATTGTAAAGGCTCCAGGGCCATTAGCCTAGTACACACCTATGAACGGCATTTTTATGTGCCTTTATTACAGAATTCCACAGTGAGATTCAGATGTCATGAGTTGGACTAATTACTTGTATGATGTCCTTCCATATCACTGTTGTAGCATTCATAAACTGAGGGATCTCCTTCCCAATATTCAGCCAGCGTGCCAAAGCCTTTAGTAGTTACAGGCATGTACGTCACATGTACATTCCTTACACGAGGCGTAGGACATAAGGGTGACATATGGATTCACATACTCAGAACTTCTTTGCCACCAGTCTGAACGTCCTTCTGCTGTGCTGGTTAACAAGCTGCATTTCAGATAAGTGTCCCATTGAAGCTTCTTCTAATCTTTCCTTTTTATTTAGTGCTGTTGGGATGGGAAGATGTCAGTGTGGGAGGCAGATTCTCCATAAAGACTGTCATGACTGATGTATTTTCTGTTTGGATGCTTCCCATGACCATACACAGTGTTTTATCTTCCAAATTTTTGTCCCCAAGAACCTACATAGTCATCTTTCCTCTATCTATTTACCTTGAATATCCAATGTCTTAAGCTGTTAGCTGAAGGTGCTGTGGCAGGGTCTTCCCATCTCAAGGCCTGGTCTTCCACTCCTCTTAAAAGACTCAGAGAGCTGGACTCTTCAGATGTGGATCTGGATTCTGGGGAAGTGTTCCTGGCTTACTCTTCTGAAATCCCTTCCCCCTTGGACTGTGGTTGAGAGGAGGAGGATTCTTTTAGTCCAGATTACTGTTTGGAGGAACTCTCCTTTGGGGATACTGTTGTCTGCATACAGGAATTTTAAGTGTGATTGTTCTCTAGTCTCTGACATTCAGGAGAGGTCCTTCAATGCTCCTTCAAATGAAGTCTGCTGTGGCATCAGCTGTTTCTCCTGTTGTGACTGCTGTCCTGGATAACTTTTCAGCAGCTTTTGTTGACCCTGATTCTCAGCTCCCAAGAAACCTGAGAGATTTTACAAGGTGCCTGAGGAATGTAAACTTCTTTATAAATGTCCTTCTGCTGATCCTTCTGCAGTGTCTGTCTTTTCTGACAGGCTGTGCATGCTTTTGTGCTGTACCAAGCTGCTCCCTTCAGATAAGGATATTAGGGCCATAGAGAAGCTGGGCAAAAAGGTTTATACTGCAGCCACGTTTGGGCCAACAACTACCAGATGCATATTATGACCAGGTATGTTTTGGCCTTCATTTCTCAGGATTCAAAAGGGTTTCTGACCTTCCTGAAACTGAGGGGAAGGCTTTTGCCTTTTCCCTGTTGGGTTGTACCTCTCAGGTTGCTGGTTGCCCACAACTGTATCATATGCAGCTATGATGCACCTGATGCCTCCTTCAGGGCTGCTGCCTTTGGTTCTGTTATAAAAAGACATGGCATTTTTACATTTTCTCCCTGGGCCTCCGCTGAAAACAGGATCTGTGGAACCTAGTCGGACATTCCCGGTCAACAAATGTTAAATAAATAAATAAATAAAAATAAATTGGGTGTTACACTTGGCTTTGTTTTCAGGCTTTGCCTGGTGACATTAAGGCCAAACTGCTGGATGCTCCTTTGGATAATAAAAGTCTTTTTTTTCTGCTGCTGAACTTTTCTTGTCTGTCCTGGATAAGGGTACAGCCTTGCAGGAGATGAAACATATTTTTGTTTCTCCTGTTCCTGCGTTTTAGAGGAATTACCAATCCAGATCTGCTTTTGTTTAGAAGTTATTGCTTCTTAATTTCCCCTTACACTATCCTCTCTTTTATACCTTACCTGCTCTTCTAGCAGCTACTTACCTCCTCCACTGTCTTTCTCTAGCTAAATGATGCTCACTGATTGTCTCTGCTGAATCTTCCACTACTTGCTCTAGCCCGCTCCGTTCGCCTTGCGGGCTCACTACGCTCCCCTACCCTACCCCAATTCCTACTCACCCCCAGTGCTGTTACACTTGAACATACTCAGCCACACCCACTACTTTTATTCCCCCAATCATCTCTCACTACTACTTAACCACTCCCACTGCTTTCTCCTTACTCCTCTCCTCCCTACTTCTAAACAAGAATTAACCACCACACTACCTCTCTCCTCACTACTACTGCCCCCTACTACTTAACATCTACTCCCACTGTTAACTCTCTTCTTAACCCTCTCCTCCCTGCTTTTAGAGGACAATTTTATCAGCCCTACAAACTCTCTCTTTACTGCTACTTCCCCTTCTAGTCACCACTTATCTATTCTACCATACTATATCTCGTACTCTAACTATAAGTAACATTTTATATTACCCTACTACCTCAAATGACCATCTCACAGAACACTAACTATAAAAACTATCTTCTTATTTCTTCAGTATTTTTTTCTAGCTGTTCCCTACACTTTAACCATCTATGAACATTTCTCTCTAGCTAATTATGTACCTCCACACCAACAAACACTACCTAACATACACCCTAGCTCCCTCTCCCATAGCAACATAACTTCTACCTCAGCATACCTACTCCCAAGATTTCATAGATCTCCCCATATTCTTTACTTTTCTAATAAGATAAACTTACCCAAGTACTTTAAAAGCATAAAAACCTTACCAAAACATCCCACTCTGCTCCTATTAGATGGTGATATTCATCCCAATCCTGGCCCAAATCAACAGTTCTACAATAACCCACAACAACATGTATCCAAAAATATGTCTGCCTCTATACAAGTAGCAAACTCACTAAGAATTGCTCAACTTGACATCCGTAGCATTAATAACAAACTTAGTCAACTGCATGCTCTTTTACAAGTGCATGCATTTGATATCCTTTGCCTTACAGAAACTTGGCTGAAACCCTGTACTCATGACCTAGAAATAACCCCACCTGGTTACAACATCCTCAGAAATGACCGAACTTCCAAAAAGGGTGGCGGTGTAGCCATCTTATATAAATCAGAACTCCTAGTCTCATCCTATAATGTGTTATTGCCCTCTGATAATAATGCAGAAACCCTCTCCATCAAACTCCACCTTAACAAATCAAAATCTATTTACATCATTTGTACCTATATTCCTCCAGGAAACAATATTAACACTTTAGAAAACATTCTTAATACCCTTTCCACCCATCTACCTCAAGAAACAATTGTACTTGGTGATTTTAACATTGACTGGACTACCCGTAGCTCCTCCAAACTAACACCCTTATTAATCTTTATGGCTTCACACAAGTAATAAACACCCCCACAAGAATTCACAAACCCTAGTAATAAAGAAACCATCCTTGACTGGATCCTTATAAATAGTCATCCTGAAACCTACATACCAGGAACACTTCCTGATAACATTAGTGACCATGTACTAACCTATATAGCAAAGCAAAAAGCTCATAGTCCTAATAACAACAATTTTACATCCTATCGCTCAAAAAAACACTTTCAAGCTGAGAGCTTTCAAAGAGAACTAAAGGCCTGCAACTGGTCCCCTCTGAAAGAACTTAGACTAGATGAAGCTGTTTCCTACTTTAATACTAAATTCTTACAAATCCTAGATCATCATGCCCCTCCTTGCTCTTCCCGAATTAGAAACAAAGCAGCCCCTTGGCTCACAAAACAAACCAGAGAAAAAATATTCCTTAGAAACAAAATATGGACCAAATGGAGAGCCACTAAGAGCTCTGCTGACCACCTACTCTATAAACAGCTAAGAAATTCAACCTCCTTCAACAAACACACCCGAAAAATCCTCAAAAGTTCTGGTCAGGCATCAACAAGCTACTCAAACCAGGACATACCAAAACTCAAGCCCCATCATCAGTTCCACATGATAATCCTTTACAAATAGCAGATGCCTTTAACAATTACTTCACTGAAACTATCCAAACTCTTGCTAATATACTATCCCCTACTTCCCCCACCCCTTTCCAAAACACAAATAGCTCAGTGCCCTCCTTACATATACAACCCATACCAACATCTTTTATCTGTAAACTCCTACAAAAACTCAAACCCTGTACCTCTTCTGCCGACCGCCTCCCGGCTGAATACCTTCAAATACCAGCCAAAGTCATTGCATATCCTATATCCATCCTTATAAACCGAACAATCATAGAAGGAAACATCCCATCCATTTGGAAATTTTCCCATATCATCCCCTTACATAAAGGCGGTAATTCCACTGGTATCTCTAATTTTAGACCTATTGCTTTACTTTCCCCTCTGGCCAAAATAATGGAAAAATGTATTCACTATCAACTACTTCAACATCTGCTCCATAATAATTTACTAGCCAGTAGCTCGCATTGCTTCAGGCCCTTTCATAGTACAACTACCGCCCTACTAACTTTCACAGACTGTATCAACAGAAATCGAAATAATAACTCTCTTTCTTCTGCACTGTTCATTGACTTATCCAAAGCCTTTGATATGGTGAACCACAAATTACTGATTGGTGTACTAAAAGCCCAATCTCTTGACCCACAAGCAATACGCTGGTTTACATCCTATCTTGAAAATAGACGACGGGCAGTGCTCTGGGACAATACTCTCGCTACATCTCTACCCGTAAACATTGGAGTCCCTCAAGGATCTATCCTAGGCCCTCTTCTTTTCTCAATTTTTATTAATGATCTCAACACTATTTCCTAAAGCCACCTGTATACAATATGCCGATCACTCGACCTTGATCTGTACTGCTAAATCAGCAACCTCTCTTCAAACCCTCACTCAAACAGTATTTAACACTGTTGAAAATTGGTTTACCCATCATTGTCTCCTCCTAAATCCCAAACAAACAAAACTTCTGCTTTTTGCTCCTACTCTAAGTCACCAGAGATCGGCTTCATAATTACCTCTAATAATTGAACTACTATTTCCTGCATTACCATAGATAAACTCAACTTCGATGACCATATCAACAATACTATTCAATCTGTTAATAAAAAACTAGGCTCCCTGTATAGAGTCAAACCCTTCCTCACTCCACAAGCTAGAACATCCATTGCCCAGACTCACCTCGCTTCCACCCTATTCTATGCTTCTGCTATATAAACCAATCTATCAAGGCACAATCTAAGAAAGCTTGAAACCAGTTATAACAACATAGCCAGATTTGCCACAGGCACTCCTTTCCGAACCCATCACTGTCTTAATCTTAAGCAGCTTGGATGGTCCGAACTTCAAAACCAACTTCTGTATAATCAACTAGTGATCATACAAAAAATTCTTTACCACCCAAATAATACCCCTATCCTTACTAACCTGATCTCCCCTTATAAAAATCTGGAAACACTTCGCTCAGCTAATAAGTTACTCATTTCCAATGTTAAATCTAACAACAAAGCAGGCGACTCACTTTTTACTAACGTTGTGGGCAAAATCTGGAACCAGCTCCCTAGAACACTCACATCTCTCTCATCTACATCTCTCTTCAAAAAAAACCTTAAAGAAGATCTGAAAATTTTCTGGCTTTGTCCCTGCTCTAAACCAGACTGAACCCTACTTCCTCTCCTTATTTCTCTCATCTTGTTTTCAACCCTTATTCCTGTACCATGTGCCCTCTACAACAATTGTCTATGCAAACCAAACATCTACTAGCCCGTGTATTATTTCCTGTTCTTTTCTTCCATAACCTCCTCATGCCTCCATCTCTCTTTCTTTGGCTAAATATTATCATCTTCAGACCTTGTGTGTATCGAAAATTGCTGTATCTTAAACTATGTTTTGAGTTTATACCTCTAGACTTAATTTGAATTTTTAAAAGTCCAAACATTGAAATTTATGTATAGTATTGTTTAAGTATTGTATTTACTGTATTTTCTCTTTTTACCTGCTTGGAGCTTATCTCCCTGGGCCTCTACTGAAAATGGACATGTATCCAGTTAGACTAGCCCAGTCAACAAATGTAAAATAAATAAATAAAATAAATTGTTGGCAGGCGGTCTCACTCTCCGCCTAAGGGAAAAAAGGCTTCTAGACAAGTGCCTCCTGCTAATGGCATAAATAAAAAACCCTCAATATCTTGAAATTTTCAGAATGCTTCGCAGTCATACTAAAAAGCAAATAAATGAAGACAAAAAACTATGCCATAATTATATACCAAATTTTAACCATCCTTAAACTCATTCCTAAATCCCGTAGAAACTCAAATCCATCAATAATACAAACATCAGGCAAGCAACCATACAAACATTTTCCAATCACCATGCATCCCAGGAAACTACCACTAAAACAATACCAGAAACCATAGTTTCTGCCTAAAACCTGTTCCCACCTCTCTAATTCTAAAACTTAAAAAAAAAAAACTGAAACCCTGTTCCCTGTCCCTGACAACCTCCCCCAGAATACAAAATCGGTGCTGACGCAATAGGATATCCCATCAGTATTCTAATAAACCAGTTAATCTCTGAAGGAACCATCCCACAAATCTGGAAAAATTCCATTATAACTCCACTCCATAAAGGTGGTAATATAAATGACCTTACTAACTATAGACCGATCTCTGTTCTTTCTCCTCTGTCCAAAATATTAGAAAACTGTACGTATAGCCAGCTATTCAACCGCCTCATAGACAACCTCCTTGCCACAACAAAATATGTTTTTTGCCCATTCCATAGCACCACCACTGCCCTCGCCTTCACAGACACCGTCAAGGAATGCAGATCTAATAAATTCAGTAGTCCTGTTGGACTTATCCAAGGCATTCGACACAGAGTCACATACCAAACTACTTCAGCAACTGTCAGAAATAGGCTGGTCCCTACATACACTGTCTTGGTTTGCTAACTACTTAGACAACAGACAACAGTCAGTGAAATGGCAGAGCAAACAGTCTATTTATCTGCTAAATAAAATAGGAGTACCCAAAGGGTCCATCCTTGGACCCCTGTTCTTTAATATTTTCATAAACAATTTATATCTACTGTCTCCTCAAACCACACTCCTTCAATATGAGGACGACTCCGCGATCATATCCTCCTCCAAAAACTTTCAATACCTCCGAAAAATAACCCAAAAAACATTCATATCCATAGAAACCTGGCTTAATGACTCTCAGTTACTTCTAAATGCCAAAAAAATAAACAAATAAATAAATACATAAATAAATAAATAAATACATACATCATACATACATACATAAATAAATAACTACTCATTTTCTACACCAAACCAACCCCACGGGACTTATTTACTCCCAAGATAAAATGGCAGTTCAGGTTGTTCTTTCTGCAGAACTGCTTGGTATAACAATAGACGATAAACTTTCCTATGAGCAACACATTCTTAACACTATAAACTAGGTAAACTCTACAGGCATCAAAAGTACACGGATGGACCCACAAAAGTCTTTACTACTTCCCTCTCTCTTTTACGATACTTCTAGCTTCACAAACCTTCACTCCTCCCTCTTTAATAAACTACAATGCTGCTACCACAAAATTGCAAAATTTGCCCCAGCTTGCAACACCGTACCCATCATTGCTAAGCTATCAAAATATTTAATTGGTAGGAACTCTCCCAATACCTCAGTTGCACCCAACTAACTCTGACTCAGAAATAGTATATAACCCAGAGAAATGCCCTGCTCTGCTGTAAGCCCTTCAACCCTATACCCCCTGTAGAAATCTATGGTTCACAAATACCTTCAACCCTATAACCCCTGTAGAAATCTATGGTTCACAAATACCTTCAACCCTATACCCCCTGTAGAAATCTATGGTTCACAAATAAACTGATCATATCAAAACCAAACAAAGGAGCAGGGCAAAGCCTATACTCCTATTCCATAGCTAAACTATAGAATGCTCTACCAACATCTATTACGTTGTTAGATTCCCTTAATGCTTTTAAATCCTCACTAATAAGCTAGTATCTTAACAGTCCCACATGTCGCTGCCCCCTTAGTACCAGACCCCCATAATCCTGCTCCTTATTAATGTCTCTGTCCAAAGCTATAAACAATCACTAACGATCACTCCACCTCCTACTAACTCATTCCCTCGTTAAAAAAAAAATATATATATATATATATATATATATATATATATATATATAGTGAGTGGGCACTACTGTATATATCAGTTTTTAAGGCAATGTACTTAATTGAATTAAATATAATTTTTTTTTCTACAAAATGTCTTTACCTTCACTTCTGTATTAAATAGAAGGTAATACAGTATTTGTAAAAAGGTTTGCTGTGATGTGATAATTGTTTATATTTTGTATATAATTTAAAGTCTTTTTTTTCTAAAATTGTATAACTGTATCTTCTGTCATCTGATGTTATTTTACTCACTTGTGGAGCTTTTCTCCCTTGGCCTTCACTGAAAATGGGTTTTTGACCCAGTGGACTTTCCCGGTCAATAAATAAATATACCATAATAAGTTTCATAATAAGACTAAACATAATCCTAACAAATTCTGGACATCCATTAAAGAAATCTTACATCCCGGTCAAAACTTCAACCCAAACCCTCTCTCCTAATAACTCACCACTCGAAATTGCAGTATAGTTCAACTTTTTTTTTTAGGTAGTATAGCATCTCTAAGGATTCTTCAACATCTAATCCCAACCCTGTCCAACAGTCACATATCACCACATCCACTTTCACCTTCAAACCTGTGCCCAAATCCTATACAAAACTACTCTTAAACTTAAGCCATGCTGTTCTTCAGCTGATGACCTTCCAAGTGAGTACCTAAAAATAGCAGCCAGTAGCAATGCCTGTCCTATCTCAATCCTTATAAGTAGATCAGTCAAAGAATCCCACATTCCCTCTCTCTGGAAAAGTCGCACATTATCCCTCTGCAAAAAGGTGGAAATTCAACAGACATGAATAACTTTAGGCCTATAGCAGTCATATCTCCCTTCACTAAAATACTTGAAAAATGTATTCAAAAACATTTGCTAGACTATCTCCTGCAGGAAGAACTCCTATCCCCTACACAACATGGCTTCCATCCTTCCCATAGTACTAGCACTGCCCTTCTAACCTATATAGATACTGTCCGTAAAACTAGAGATAATGGCAAGATAGTCTCTTCCTTATTTCTATACTTGTCTAAGCCACAGCAGACGTCTACTTCAAATGTCCTCACTAGGTTTCTCTCAGCCCACCCTTCTGTGGTTCAAAATCTACCTGTCCAATCGGTGTCAGTCAGTAAAATGGCACACCACCCTCTCTCCATATCTCCCAGTCACCACCGGTGTACCACAAGGCTCTAATCTTGGTACCCTCCTTTCTAACATTTTCATCAAAACTATCTGTACTTCCACACAATGGCCACCCTAATACAATACACAGCTTATGTCTCTCTCATTTTCACATCAGACAACATGATACACCTCCAAAAAATTACTCAGGAAGCTGAAAAATGTCTTCATAACTCACAACTCCTGCTTGACCAAAAAAAAAAAAAACAAACTACTACTTTTTTTTCCCCAAATCCCTCTCATGAAAAAACAAAATTTAAAGTCCTCTCTTGATGATACAACCATTGAAGTCACTTATCATAGCAAACTATTAGGGGTGTTAGTGGATGATCATCCTCAGTTTGATCCGCATATACAAAATTGTTTAAGAGCAAAGCATCAAAAACTAGGGATGTTTTACAGAGCCAAAAACTTTCTCATTGATACAACTAAAACTACACTTGCCACTACTTACCTTCTCCCACTGTTCTTTATGGTGACTTACCTTCTCCCGCTGTTCTTTATGGTGACTTCTCCCGCTGTTCTTTATGGTGACTTACCTTCTCCCGCTGTTCTTTATGGTGACTTACCTTCTCCCGCTGTTCTTTATGGTGACTTATCTTCTCCCGCTGTTCTTTTTGGTGACTTACCTTCTCCCGCTGTTTTTTTTGGTGAGTTACTTCTCCCGCTGTTCTTTATTGTGCTGTCATCCTTACTAACCTCCAGGCTTCACAAAAATTAAAACTTTTAACAATGCTGTAACAAAGTTGCTAAATTTGCAGCACATACCCCTTTCAGAACCCACCACTGTATAGCAATGAAAAGCCTAAAATGGTTAGAAGTGTCACATCAACCAACATGTTCACAACTTCTTACCACTTATAAAATTATCCAGCATCCACCTGTTCTACACAACTATGTTCCCATTTGGTCATTGCAATCCAGTGACCAAAAACTCCTGTTAACAAACCTAGCAAATCTGCTGGGCATGGTTTGTACTCGTACACAGTTGCTAAGGCCTGGAACTCTTTACCTGTTTGGATCAAGTCTATACCCTCCCTCCTATCTTTCAAAACCACTCTGAAAGACTTCCTAGCTAAAATCTAGCTCTGTTCTTGCTCAAAACCAGGATAAACTACATCCCTAAATGTGAATAAATAGCTTTTCATTCCTTATACCTCCTTACTCTTCCTTCTTCACTTACTTCCTTACTGCTATATAATCCTCTTGCCTGACTTTCTCTTTTAATATACCATAAGCCTGTTTTCCCTCAGTTCATATTGCAATTCCTGTTTATTTAGACTATCTTACCTTTGATTTCTCTACAAACCGTTTGAAATTTCTCTAAATATTAAATGATTGTCATATACCTTGTATCTATTCTTAACCAATGATCTGAAGTAGTAAACTTCATTTTATTTGCAACCTGTGAGTATACGGATCCTTATTGGAGCTGAGCCGGCAACTTTTTTTTCTAGCATCTGCTCCAAACACTGAGCTCCTCCCCTTACCATCTCTTATCTTCCCTCAGATCTTGTTTGCCACGCCAGTAGTGTGCATCGTGGTCTCCTTTGCTCTGAGCTCAGGGATAGTAAATGGTATTTTTTTCTGGTATCTAGGTGTGCTTGAGTGAGTTTTTTTTCCCTTCCTTCCCTTGTGTAATGTCTCGCTTGGTCGTCGTTGTTTTAACAAAAAAAAAAAAAGAAAAGAAAAGTTTTGTAGAGAGTAGTTGTTAGGCCTGCCCTTCCCCTACCTGTGTTTGTGTGTGGTTTTGGATAGGTAGTGCTTGTACCTTTGGGCGCAGGACTATGTCTGATCAGCCAAAGCCTGTCTTCAAAAAATGTACAGAGTGTGGCCATAAGCTCTCCCCAGATGATGGTCACACTCTGTGCGTAATTTGCTTGGGAGTGGCACATTTGTCCATTCAGTGTGCTATCTGTTCTGGTTTTAACCCGAGGGCAATTAGGGATCGGAAGGCCAAGCTAGTTGCCAAAGGCCTTCTCCCTGCTGCCATACTGGAATCTGCCTTGGCCTCGGTCTCTAGTGTTCCACCTCCCACCCAGACAGGGACTCAACCTCCCTCTTCTTCTGGTGATGGGTCTTCTAAAGACAAATCTTCAGTCAGCATGGCTGACAAAGAAAAAGAGAAAGAAAAAGATAAAAGGCGCAGAGAGGAAAGGGAGAAGGACAGACATCGTAAGAGATCCCAAGACAGGGAGCTCTTTCTCAGTCACCCTTCTAAGACCATGAGGCCTGTTTCTCCACGGCTCCTGTCTCCTCATTTCTCACCGGAGCCATTGGAACATTTGGACCCGAGGCTTTCCTCCCCATTGTGTGGACCAGCCAGATCCAAGTCGGTGGCCTCTTCGAGGTTGACTCGGAGCCTATCGGACATGGACAGGATGATGCAGAGATTTATTCAGACTCAAATTCAGATGGGAGTCTTGCCAGGCACCACTCCCTCTGGAGGGGGGACCTCCATGCCTCTTTTCTGCCCCATCTGTTCTTCCCTGATCCATGCTTTGGCTTGGGGGGCTCTTGGATCCGAGGTTTTTCTGAGCTGGTAGCTCAGCGCCGATGGTTCCTCCATCCTTGACTCCGGCTGTTACCTTGAGTTCCTCGGATCTGACTTGTTCGGATCCAAGTGACTCTCAGAGCCGCATGCAGGGAGTCGGACCCAGGGGAATGGATTCTTCTGCTTCGACCTTTTCTGATCTGATCTGTTCCCTCGGACCTCAGGCTACCCTGGCTTCGGCTCCATTCAGATCCAGGAAGACCTTCTCCCTCGGCCTTCGAGGTGGTGGAAAGAGTTCTCTCTCAAGGATTGAGATCCCAGCCCATCCCTGCGGATACCACCCAGGCCCCCCTGGATTTGGGAATGACTCCCTTCATCCTGTCTCAGGGACAGCCCGTGCCAGAGGATCCCCAGGTTAATTTCCCTGAGGAAACCCCTGCGGCTCACGAATCCCCTTCTGAAAGTCCCACTGAAGAGGGTCACCGTAAGCGCAAGTGCAAAAGGAGGCACTTGGACTCCCCCGAGTCCCTCACTATGGACACTGACTTAGATGAAGGAGAAGGTTCCCCCAGGTCACCTCCCGAAGACGTCTCCTTCAGAGAAATTATGGAGATCCTCTGCCAGAGGGGAGGTTGGTCAGCCCCAAAACCTTCTGGGGATGAGTCAGTGTTCCTGGAGTACTTTGGCATGGGCCCATCTACTTCCTGGGTGTCCCCGCCAGCAGACCCCTTGGTGGACCTCATCACCACAAGGGCATGGAAGGAGCCTGACACCGTAGAGCCCATCCCCAAATGCTCTGACAAGGTTTTATCTCCCCCTTCCAACAGACAGCCTTGTTCAAAAGGAGCCCCAGTTGATGCTATGTTGGTTGCAGTGGCCGCAAAGAGGGAACTAGCACAGGAGAGTTCCTCAGTCCACCCTCCAGACAAAGGAGTCCAGGTTGGTGGATAGGTTTGTGAAGCGCGTCTACTCCTCAGCGATCTTTTCTATTCGTGCGCTGAATTATTTGGCACATGTGATTTGGCTTCAGCGAGACCTTGCTTTGGAATTCACTGAGTCACCCCCAGAGTCTTTATCGTCGCAGGACAGACAGTTCTTGGCAAAAATGTCTACTTTGAAGTCAGTCTCAAACACGTCAATACGACTCCTTTCCCATGCCATGAAAGGAGCAGCTAGGATGGCTGGGACAGGCATAGCCATGAGGCGTCATGTCTGGCTCAGGTTGTATCAGATCGCGGACCCTTTTAAGGCATCGTTTATCAACGATCCCTACGACGGTTCTTCTCATTTTGGGAAGACAGTATTTGACACACTTGTCCAGAGCGAAAAGGACGGGAAGACTTTGTCTGCTGTCAGAGTCTGCTTCTCTAACCCTCAGCGTTCCTTCTCTAGGAATCAAAGAGGGCAGAAGAAGATGTGCTTCTGAAAATCTGTTTTCCCATGATTCTCAGGACAACTATTCCCCCAGAGGCAGAGGGGAACAGGATCGACGCTGATCCCGAGGTAGAGGGGGTCCCAGGAATTTCGGGTATAGGGAGCCCTTTTCTGATAGACCAGGTCAGCAGCCCTGAGGGGTTGCCCGATTGTCCTACTCTAGAGGCATTTGGAGGACGATTGTCCTTACACCCAGCAGCATCGGAGTCCATTACAACAGATCACTGGGTTTTACAGATAATAACCAGAGGTTACTCTAGCCCTTTTGTTGCCCCTCCAAATATTACAAAACACCTCCTGGATGTTCCACCTGCTCACATGGAGGCTACAAAGCTGCTTCTCAAACGAGCAATCGAAAAGGCCCCCCCCCCCCCGATCAGTTTGAATTAGGCGTCTACTCAAGGTACTTTTTGGTGCCAAAAAAGACAGGAGACCTCAGGCCCATTCTAGACCTGTCAACATTAAACCTGTTGGTAGCCAAACAGAAATTCCGGATGGTCACGCTACAGTCCATTCTACCTTATCTCCGAGAGTGCGACTGGATGTGCTCGTTAGACCTCCAGGATGCTTACTACCACATCAAAATACACTGAAGCTCCAGGAGGTTTCTGCACTTCCGGCTGGGAGCCAGTTATTTTCAGTTCAGCTCACCACAGCCCCCAGGGTGTTCACCAAGGTAATGGCAGTTGTAGCGGCTCACCTGAGGCTTCAGGGTATTTAGGTGTTTCCATACCTGGAAGACTGGCTCTTCTCTGCACCCAGCAAGCATCACTTGTGTCTGGCCTGAGATTATTTAATTCGGTTGGCAGATCTACTGGGAATTACAGTCAATGTTCACAAATGCCATTTGCAACCAGTACAAGTTCTAGACTTCATTGGGGCACGGCTAGACACTTTGCAGATGAAGGTATTCTTAACTCCAGACAAGATCCTACACCTCAGGTGCCACATAGCTCAGATAGCAAACTCCAAGTCTCCAAAAGCGAGTGAGGTTCTCCGGGCTCTGGGCTCCATGGCTGTCACCATATCGATTCTCCCTTGTGCGCGCCTTCACATGCGGGTTCTTCAATGGACTCTGGCTGTTCAAATGGTCTTGGCTAGACCTGCCCATAGAATTTCCGATCAAGATCAGTCACATCTGCAGGACATCTCTTCTTTGGTTGTTAAGTTCACCGGAGATATCAAAAGGACGCCCCTTCGCATCTTCTCCAGTCCAAGCCACAGTGACCATGGATGCCTCCCAACTCAGGTGGGGGGGACACTGTTTGGGAAGGACAGTCCAAGGCACATGGTCCCAGTCGGAGACCAAGTTGCACGTAAATGTTCTAGAGATGCGGGCAGTGCTTTTAGCGTTGGAAGCCTTTCACACAGTCCTCCCTCTCGGATTGATTGCAGTTCAGTCAGACAAAGTGTCAGTTGTCTGGTATATCAACAAGCAGGGGGGAACCAGATCCTACCCCCTATATCGAGAGGCCATGAGAGTGTGGGAATGGGTGATTTCCACCGGTCGGTTTCTGATAGCAATGCACATCCCAGGGTGCTCCAACATTTTAGCGGACAGATTGAGTTGGGCCATTCTGATGCCGTACGAGTGGTCTCTGAAACAGTCAGTAGCGGAGGAGATCTTCCTTGCATGGGGTCAGCCTTGCTGTGTTCTCTTTTTATCTCCTTCCAACGCGAAGTGCAGCGAGTTCTTCGCTCTGATTCCCTCACCAGGGAAGGTCCCCAGAGATGCTCTAGTCCACGCTTGGCCCCCCCGGGCTTCTGTATGCTTATCCACCATTGCCACTCATTCCGAAGTTTCTTCAGAAAGCTTGCCGACTACGGTGCAAAGTGATCCTCATTGTCCTGTTCTGGCCTCATCAGGTTTGGTTCCCATTCCTTTGGTCTCATCTCTTAGCTCCCCCGTGGGTTCTGGATCCCTGCCTGGATCTAATCTCCCATCTGTCGGGGGCACATCTGCCCGACCTGGGCAGCCTCAAGCTGACAGCCTGGTTGCTCCAGTTCTGTTAATTGCCAGGACTCCCGGTCTTTCATCCCCAGTAAAATCCATTCTGGTGGCTTCTCTTAAAGACTCCACTAGGAAACTTTATTGCAGTAAATGGAAGCGCTTTTCCATTTGTGCCTCACAGAGAAAAATAGATCCCTTTACAGCCCCTGTTCCATCGGTGTTGGACTTCCTGTCTGGTATTTTTCAGCAAGGAGCTAGTTCCTCCACAGTGAAAGTACAATTGGCAGCCATTTCCATTTTTCACGTTGGTGAAGACAACATGGCCTTGGCCTCCTCTGGGCTGTGTAAGGCTTTTCTTAAAGGTACTTTTCTGTTACGGTCCCCTGTCAAGGATTCAGTGCCCCCTTGGGAACTTACCTTTGTCCTACAGGCATTGGTGGCTCCCCCATTCGAACCTGCAGCTTCTGTGGACTTAAAATTTTTGTCCTGGAAGACCGCTTTCCTAGTCGCCATCACATCGGCTAGGAGGGTATCTGAGCTTCAAGCTCTGTCTGCCATGCCTCCGTATTTGGTCTTCTATAAGGATAGGGTCTCCCTCCGTACTAACCCTCCCTTCTTACCTAAGGTGGCATCTGTAGCAAACATAAACCAGTCCATTAATCTGCCCATTTCCTTTCCTAACTTCCAAAATAAAGGTGAATACAAGCTCCATTTGTTAATGTTCATAGACAGCTTTGTTTTTATCTTCATAGAATGAAGTCTTTCCACAAGACTGACCAATTGTTTATTTCCTTTTCCAAAGCATTTATGGAAAAAGCTATTTCTAAAGTTTCTTTGGCCAGATGGATCACTCTTTGTATTTCACATGCCTACAGAGCAAAAGGTTTATCTCCTCCTGGTATTGTTAAGGCTCACTCTACCAAGTCCATGGTGACTTCTGCTGCTTTTTGATCTAGGGTGCCTTTGGACGATATTTGTGCAGCAACGATCTGGGCCAATTCACATACCTTCATTTCCCATTACAAATTAGATCTGATTTTGAGGGGTAGAGCATCCTTTGGCTCTGCGGTGCTCAAGAATATCCTTCCATAAGGGCCTCCCAGGATCAGAGTAGCTGGGGACTCTATCCCACAGGTTGCAGATAAAATTAAGTTCACTACTTCAGTTAAAGAAGTTATATACTCACCATAACGTTCCATCTGAGTAGTTATACTTTATTTTTCTGCAACATTCCCTCCGTCCGTCCCCTGGACCTTGTCCTGTCTTTTCAGGATTAGTTTATTGGATTGAGTTGTTTATGTTTTTAGTTGCAGCAAATGTGATCTGAGGGAAGATAGGAGATGGTAGGGCATTATGGGTAAGGGGAGGATCTCGGAGCTTGGAGCAGATGCTAGAAAAAAAGTTGCCGGCTCGGATCCGATACGGATCTGCATAGCCACAGGTTGCATAAAAATGAAGTATAACTACTCAGATGGATCGTTATGGTGAGTACATAACTTCTTTTTTTTATGTCTAATTATTTAAACTGTATATGTTATTGTTTTATTTTTGAAGATTGTAAAATTATTGTTCTTAAAATGTTTTCTAATAATTTTGAGCTTTTCTCCCCAGGCCTCTACCGAAAATTGGCGTCTACCCAGTTGGACTTTCCTGGTAATCAAATGTCATAAATAAAGTCTTCTCAAACCCCTACCTCCCAGAAACGTGCTTTTCAGAACAAGCTGGGTTCCATTTGACAGTTTGCTTCCCTTTTCCCTCAGCCACTTTACCGTATCCTTCCATCTTCCCCTGTCTCTTCCAAATTGGTTAGAGATCACAACATACTCTTTGGTTCTGTCCATTATTCGCCAGAGATATTTCCTGGTTTGGAAATCCCTTCCTCCATTTTTGACCATCCCTCAACCTCCTTGGGAACAACTTCCTTTTTTCCCAGAGGTGCTCCATCCTCTTATGGTTCAGGGCACTTTTCCAGCTGTGCCTCCTGCCCATGTACAGAGGGGGGGGGTTATTCCAGAATGTTTTTGATTCCCAGAAAGAAAGGCATTTGGTGATAATTTCTGGAAATTTCCCAACTGAACAGCTTTCTCAAGATTCCTTCCTTTTGAATGTTCTCTTCAGACTCTTTTCCCCCTTCTTCTACCCCAGGTCTTTCTGGATCTCAAGGTGCCTACCTTCATACTCCCATTCATCCCCTTTTATGAAATGTTTACGTTTCTCTGTTTCTTCCTTGCATTTTCAGTTTTCTGCTTTACCCTTTGGCCTCTCTACTGCCCCAAGGGTCTTCACCAAATGTCTCTCTCCTGTTATTGCCTTTTGCGAGATGAGAGGAGTTCAGATCTTTTCCTGTCTGCATGATCTGCTCATTCAAGCTTTTTCTCCAAATGCTATGCTTCATGATCTCCGGTTTACTATTTCCCTATTGTGGTGTCTGGGGTTCACTATACATTTCCAAAATCAGCTCTGATGCCTTCTCAAGATCATATTTTGCTTGGTTGCAGGCATCAGACCATCCACATGCTGGCATATCTGCTTGCCCCCAAGGCCCAGTCTGCCTTTCTCCAGTCTCCTCTTCCTTTGGCTTCAGTCATGGCCAGGGACTTTCTCAGGTTCCTCGGGTTCATGCTCCCTCTGGCCAGGCTCTTCATGAGAAAGCTACAGTGGTATCGCAAGTCATTGTGGCTTCAGCAGTGCCACCCCTTTGGGCTTCCCAGCCGCTTCGTTCACTGTCTCAAGCTCGAGCTTCATGCTGGATTCATCAACCCTCTCTCAACCGAGGACATCCTTTCCAAGCTCCAGTCCCAGCTCAAGATCTCTTTACAGACACCTCAGACAGGGGATAGGGGTCCTCCTTTGGCTCTTTCAAGGTTCAGAGTCTCCGGCCACCTCATCAGAGGTCATAACACATCGATATAAAGGAGATGAAGGCTCTACTTCTGGCTGTTCAGGCTTTTCATTCTCTCTTTCATCCTGGGCCCCTCAAAATGTTCATCAGGCAATACCACAGTGACGTGGTATGTCAACAAGCAAGGGGGTACAAGGCCCTGTCTTCTTAGTAGACTAGCTCTATAGGTCTGCAATTTAGCTGTCCAGTATCAAGTGAATGTTCAGGTGGTTTACATTCCCTCAGAGCAAATTTTAGTGGAAGATTCTTTGATCAGGTCCAGCATACAAGCTCATGA
Source organism: Protopterus annectens (assembly GCF_019279795.1). NCBI lineage: Eukaryota > Metazoa > Chordata > Ceratodontiformes > Protopteridae > Protopterus > Protopterus annectens. Next base: position 1,491,334,937 of record NC_056745.1, on the reverse strand, counting down.
ATGGATACATCACAGAGATGTATTTCTGGACATTGTTGGTGGGGTATTCCTCAGGTAAATCTTTTTACCTCCACTCTGAATGGACTATTTCTTGCATTCTGTTCCAAAGTTCCAAGTCCTCTGTCTTGGAAAGTGGACTCCCTGCCTTTTCCTTGGAAGGGGGTGTTTCTGTATTGCTTTCCTTCCCCTTTGTCTTTTACCATGAGTCATCCACAAGATCAGGCAGGGCTCTCCCAAAATCTTGCTAGTGACTTCTTTTTGGCCCAGACAACCTTGCTTCCCCCTTCTTTCTCACTTGGCCAGGGGTAATCATCACAAGTTACCTCACTGAGTGGACCTTGTCACACAAGACAGGGGGTCTCTTATCTATTCTCACTTGATCACTCTTCAACTTACACTGTAGGTACTAGGGTTTTGATCGCTTTTAGGCACCTCTATTCTGCCGACATGCTTTGGATACTGCAGGAGGCCAGGAAACCCACTACCAGGGAATCATATTTCTCAAAATAAAAAAGATTTTCTGTTTGGTGCCTCTGTCGCCATCAAGATCCCCTATCTGTGGAGGTTCCTTTGGTTCGATCTTATGGCAGAAGTGTGTAGCCAAGGACCCATCTGAGTTGGGGGTTGCTGGAATAAGGCTCAGTCTTGAGCTTTCTCTTTGGTTATTTTGTTTAAAATAATTTAAATTCACTTGTATTTAAGCGTCATGTTTGCGTGGGTTTGCGCTCAGTTTACTGGAGTTGCTCAGAGATTGCACTGCTGTCCTGCGAGCAACTCAGTTGTACATTGTGAAACAGTGACGCAGTTTTCTACCCCTAGCCCCTCATAGAATAGCCACTTTTTATTAGTCTCACAACGGAACTGGGTCCATCTAGCCCACGGTTTACTATCATAACTGTGAAACTCCCATGTATGAAAATGTAAAGTGTGAACATCAAAAATGCGAAAGTAATGAAATCAAATGTTTTAAAATGGAATTAACATGTTCGAAACACAATGTGGAGTCGCACAATAGCATACGCACATATTAAAATCGTCCTAACAGGATTGTGGCATTGCCTCGAGGAAGTGACGCCATCAACATCATTGCCATTAATGTAAACAGCCACAGCAGTGCTCAAAGTAGTAATTCGTTAGTGCGGCTGCTGGGTTTGTCGATACTATTGCGAATTAAACTCACTTGTAAGTAGGTATAGTATATTAAGGGTTTAGGAACATGAGGTGCATAAACAAACATGTTATACTGCTTAAACTCTGCAAGTTGCAATAGTGCTTTCTGTATTGTGTAGCATCATTTGTTTTCTAAAGTTGGAGATGATGTTTTTAGAACACAATTGCCATAGAGATGAAAGCTGTACCCAGCTATAGTAAGTCGCAATGATTGCAATATCCACGTACCAAGGTTTACTGTGTTAGTTTCCACCTGTCTGCACTACTGTCTTGCTTTTACTGTCATGCGTTCTGGTAATGTCTAAGTGCATATTAAGTTAAAGCTAGAGTGTACTTCACTGAAGTGTGTAGTAGCAGGTTAGCTAGCAAGACATTCTCATACTGTAGATAACTGTAAGGTGTACTAGATGGCCGTACGACAGCATATCACACCATGTATGCAACTGTCTATGGATGTCTGTAAAGTGCCTGTCAGTGTAGTACAGGTACTGTTAAATGTACCGCACGCTATGTAACAGTTTGTAGAGTGAGTAGATGTGTTGTAGGTACGTCTGTAATATAACACAGTTGTTGTGTCTTTCTGCTTTTCCCGGTTAGGGGTCGCCACAGCGGAACTCCGGTCTGCTAATGATTGGCAGTAGATTTTTACGTGCCAAGTTGCCAGCCCTGATGCACAACCTTCAACGAAGGTACACCCATTCACGCATGTCTCCACACAGAAGACGCTCTAGCTGAGAATCGAACAGGACAACGTCTTACTGTAAGGCGACAACGCTACCGCAGCACCACCACCACGGCATACGTCTGTAATATAACACTAGGCTACATAAATGTAAATGTTATAGCAATACTAGGATATGTCATCACTAATGGATGCTGTGTGCTCCTGTGTCGCCTAAGACCTATGTTTTGAGCAAATCGCTGATACATACATTATATTGCAGGTTGTGAGCTTATAGAATGTTAGAGCGGAATACAGTGTCAGACTACCCTGGTACTGTTGATACAGTGTATCAGACATTGGTATCCCAAAAGGGTAGGAAAATGCTTAGTGTGGATGGCTACCAGTACTACCTGGAGATATGTACCGACAGTAGGAGGTACTGATGCTGTACATGGAAAAATAGTGACAGGGTCTATATTATATATTCGAACTTTAAAAACTTCGAATCCCATATGTTCGACAACATATAATCAAAATTTAAAAGTTCGAATATATAATAAAACAAAAAAAAAAAAGAAACTTACCTTAACAGTGCAGGCAGGGGGGCAAGCCCCCCAGCGCCCCCCACAACCCCCTACTTACCAACTCTGAGGTCACACTTCAGTGCAGAAAAGGGAAATTCTCCCATTCTACACTGAACGGCGCCATTATGTTTAACCTACAAATGCGTGAAATTTTGATCATATGGTGTTGACCATATGACATTCGGAATTTCAAGTGTTTGTGGCTCTAATAGGAACCCTCTGGAGGATGAGACGTTGTTGAGAAGTACTTCACATTTTCATGGGCCTGACATAGTGCAGCATGAAGAGAGGAAGGTATTTCAGGCAATTAATAGAAGAGCAGACCAGACTATGGAAGACCCTTGTAGAATAGTCAGCGAGGTTCTGGCATGCACATCTACTGATGTTGTGAATAGTCTGCCTAATACAGATGCACTGAAGCAGGCAGTACGTAGGATGTGCTGTAAGAACAGAATGTGCATCATGAGCAGCCTGGAGTCCCTCAGGCAACTGACTGAAGATATGTTACCAATTAAAATGTCTCATTCATTGTGCATCATACACTTATAGGCAGTAATGCAGTGAACGTAGTGTTACTGACAACTGAGGGGAATCTGAGAATGCTCTGTGAATCTGAATTCATACTGGTAGATGGGAACTTTCCCATTAGCACGAGAGTGCAGACTAGTGTATATCATCCATTGCAGTACTTCAGGAACTGCTGAGGGCAAGGTTATCCCTGTGGTGTATGGCATATTGCTGTCAAAGACTGAGGAATGCTACGATCAGCTCTGGAAGTCTGTCTTAAGCTGTGTAATGATTACCAACTGCTACTGAAGCCAAATATGATTTTGAGCGATTTTGAGAAGGGAGCGGTGAACTGCATAGCTAGGAATCTGCCAGACAGTACCCCTAAAGGCTACTGGTTCCATCTCTGCCAACTACTATGGTGCCAAATGCAGAAGTTGAGGTTGGCCTCCTTGTTTGGGAATGATACACAGTTTGCATTACTGTGTAAGCAGATACCAGTGCTGGCATACGTATCACCAGATGCTGTCCTGTCCACATTGGATGACATTGCAACTGACATGCCTGAGGCAGGGAAAACCCCTTTGTGATTTCTTCCATGATAACTACATTATGGGACGTCCAAGGAGATATTGCATATGGAGTGCTACCTGTGAAAGGTTACCCCCTTTATTCAATGTTCAGTTCTGGAACCATTGGGACACATGCCTACAGTGCTATCCCAGAAGCCAAAACACAGTGGAAGGATGGCATAAACGCCTGTGTAGCTTTCTAGGGAAGAAACATCTCTGCATCATGGATGTGCTACATACCATCAGATTAGAGCAAAATCATTTAGAAGACCTTAAGAGTCGTCTGCTGTCATGTGCCCCTTCATCACCAAAACGCAGATGGCTGCATGACAAGGAATCTCAGTTCATGCGACTGTTGGAACGTAGGGAAAAGATGACAAATCGTGGATTGGCCAAACTAGTTGCTTTGCATTGCTCCTTCTAACATGCACTTAAGGAAATTATGTGCTGTTAAAGGGAATTTCATTGCCATTTGTGCGAAATGTGCAAGAAACAATGTGCACTTATGCTGTTGCTTATGAATGGATACACAGTACAGGAGAGGTATTTCACTTTCACAGCATCTTTATTGAGCTGTTCTAACAGTTAATATGCTGTTAGTAAAGCAAGATGGATAATATGTTGGTAAAACATGCACGGACTTCAGTGTTATGCACTCGAGAAACAGAAAATAAAAAAGTAATCACTCGAAGATGGGAAATTCTATATTAGGATGTATAATATCGAATTTTTGACATTTGCATTAATTTCAACAATATGAACACTTCTACATTGTCAACTTCTACCATATCATTAGCTGAATTGATAGTTTTACATATTGATTTTTGATTTCATGATAGTAAACCCAAGCCCACTCCCCACTAGTTACTACAATATGTATCTGCCATAATGGGTGGACAGTTTCCCACCATTTCTCCAGCCAGCCTGATTGACATGGGCATCCTGAGGCAATGTAGCAATTCCCTCATGTATACTGACAGCTAGTTACTTCTAAAACAAATAAATACAACATGTGAGAGATGTCCATACTATGAATTTGGAATCAGTTCTCTCACATAACAACAAACTAGGTATCAAACAGGTTGTCAGCACACATGCTTCACCTCTTGCACATAACAAGCTCACAGCACATAAACTCATACATGGAGGTACTCGCTAGTAGCCTGCCTAAAGATCAGAGACCTCTCAACCACAAACCTACTACACACACTGAGACCCAAAAGAATCCACTACACATAATAATTCTTACAACAGTGTGTCAGCCAATAAGCTCCAAATGAAAACACCTCAAAACCAAATGTCTTAGTCATAAGTGAGATGTCCCCTCTCACCGGCTGGACAAGGAGAAGGTCACTGTCTGCAGGATTCATCAGCTCACACACACAGTCAAGTCTCTCAACAACAAATACCATTATGACTCTGTCATAGTCCATGTTAGAGTGAATGGCTTGAGACATATCTCACTGGACTACATGAAGATGCGCGACTGAGCTCTCAGATTGTGTGTCCCAATCAGGTATGTCCCTATGTCCCTAGCCCTAAGCAGCATTCGAGCCTCATCCGGGATGATGCCTCATTATAAACAAAAAATTATTGACTTCAACAATTGGCTTAGCTTTTAGTGTCTGTCCAGGGAGATCCAATATCTGTCAGCCTGGTTGCCAGACCACACTGCTTTGCCAGAGATGGTCTTCACCAGTTGCCTCTTGGCTTTTGGTTACTGGCAAAGGTACTTGTCTCTCCATAGTGCCTTTTGTAAGCAATGTCATAACAACAAAATTCCTGACGTAAATAATCCGCTAGAGATAAACTCAAAATTATGCTGCTTTTAATGCTAGGAGTCTAAATCAGAAACTTCACTCATTGGAAGCATTCCTTACCTTGGAAGATGCCGATGTATGTGTAGTCACAGAGACATGGTTCAAGGCTGCAGACCGCACCCCAGCCATGCAAGGCTAAAATGCTTTCCACACATTCAGATCTCAAAATGAGTGTGAAAGAACCAAAGGTGGAGCTGTATCCATCTTCATTAAAGACAAGTATACCTCAAGACTAATCAAACAGTACGACTTCCTAGACCTACTCCAGGTCCAACTAACTGTAGGCAAAACCCACTTCTATATCATTGTTAGCTATAGCTCCCCCACCATGAACCATGAAAACAACTCTGCCAACCTGGACCTACTTGAGTCACTCACTATATAGCCAGACACCTTGGTCATTGGTGATTTCAACTATCCTTCCATTGATTGGGAGACATATATGAGCACAAACACACACGACCTAAGGTTCCTGAACTTTGTTGATACAAATGCTCTGGAACACATAGTCTGCACTCCCACAAGGGGCTTGAAAGTCCTAGACTTAGTACTCACCAACATTGGGGGTCGCTGCACTGACCCAGTGTGTTGGCATCCCTGGTAAGGTCTGATCATAAATCAGTCTCATTCGAAGTAATGAACATATCTGATTCCTTCTCAAGAGCAAACAGGATTAAAAATTTCTTCAAACCAAACTATAGCTTTTTAACCAATGGCATAAATAGTTTCAGACCCTCTGCTACCACTGTCAACAATGACTCCTATACAGAGGTGTACACAAATGCCCTGTATAAACACCTATACAAATATATAGACTCATTTGTACCTGAACAGATCAAAACAAGGTCCTCACAAAAAAAACGAGCCATCTTGGTGGGCATCAAGCATAAATAGGTATGACGACCCTCCGCCTCTGGGCCAGTAATCAGGGAACCTCGGTCCTCACCACTGACACCTGTGGGAAACGTTCACTGGGAGGATAACAGGTACACACCCAGTATTTCCAGATGCATCTCTCTGCATCAAGTACAATAAAGCACCAATTTCCCTTAAGAGCACACAGGGCACACACACAGCCCAGGGTCTGGATATCTCTGTATCGGTCTCCTTCCAGGTCCCCAATAAAGCTGCCCAGTGGTACAGCTGTAGCGTTAGTTCCTCAGCCGAGTGTCCAAGTCAAGTCCTCCAGCACCCTGTCTGTAAACACAGTGCTTTATAGGTTCATAGGTTCATAGGTTCATACTAGGCTATCTGCCCAAGGGCATTTATAAGCCTAGCCCATAGTTATTTGGCTTTCGCCACCCCTTTAGTTTGAATAAAACTATGCCTATTATTTTGCTGTGCCTCTGTCAAGCAGTGACACTGAAGTAATCCCTGGGGTATATCTGCAATCCCCCATCCATTGGTCAAGATTCCTCTTGAACAAGGCCAGCGAGATGCTCTGCCTCACATGTACCGGGATTTTGTTCCACAGCATAAGTCTCTGGGTGATGAATCTGTCCCTCCAGCACGTTCTATTAATAACCGTGTCAAGGTTTAAGTCTCCCGCCCTTGTGGTTCTGAGGGATCTAGATTTATTGAGGTGAAGCATATTCATCAAATCAGGGTTTGACATGGCCTTATATGTCAGGCACAGGTCACCTCTGAGCAAGCGGTATGAGACTGAATAGAGCTGGAGTTGTTTCAGTCGGGCAGCATAAGACATATTTTTGAGACCCTTTATCCTTTTGGTGAGGAACTTTTGGGGCCTTTCCAGCTGCTGCAGGTGTCGGGTCAGATACATTCGAATGGGGCATTGTACTCAATCATAGGTCTAATGAGTGATGAGTACAGGGGACGATGACCTCCCTTGATCTAGATGTGAATCCCTTCATGATCAGGTGGGCAATGTAGAAGGTTTTCCTAACTACTTTAGCAACATGAGTGTCAAGCGAAGGCTACTGTCAACCTGGGTCCCCAGATCCCTGATGACTTCTTCTGTGCTCAGTGGATTGCCACCTATATGGTAGCTAGGGGTAACCTTGTTTTTCCCGAAGGTATGACTATGCATTTCTTGGCATTTAACTTTAGGCCATGGCTCTGGCACCAGTTATCCGTTTCTGTGAGGCCCTTCTGAAGGATATCTGTGTCAGATGTGTTTTCGACTATGGCGCCCAGTTTGCAGTCATTTGCAAACTTTGTCAGCCATAACCCTCCTGTGTTTGCTTGTACTTCAGAAAAGTAGATGCCGATCAAGAGTGGACCCAGGACTGAGCCCTGTGGGACACCACTTGTGACAGGCTTTGAGTCTGACATGGCTCCAGCAACTCTGACCCTGTGGGTTCTGTCATTTAGCCAGTTTGCAACCCATCTTGTGATGTATGGGTTTACATTCAAGCTGATGAGTTTTTCGATGATACCTGAGTGGGGTATTGTGTCGAAGGCCTTTGCCAGGTCAAGGTAGGCTGTATGGACTGCCTTTCCCTCATCAATGGCCTTGGTGACTGTCTCGAAAAAGTCAAACAAGTTTAGAAGGCATGATCTGCCTTTGACAAAGCCAAACTGGGTTGGATCCAAAGTCTGCAAGTTCCCTATGTCTTTATTTATGAGTTCCATTATGATCCTCTCCATGGCTTTGCAGATAAGGCTTGTCAAGCTAATGGGACGGTAATTTCCAGGGTCGGTGGAGGCACCGCCCTTGTGAAGTGGGACCACAGTCGCGCGCCACTCCTTGGGTACGTATCCTGAGGTGAGGCTAAGATTAAACAGCTGTCCTAACTGCGGGTTTAATTCCTCATTGAGTTCGTGGAGCACACAGCCGGGGACACCATCCGGTCCCATGGATGCTGTGTTTTTGCTTTGGAGAGAGCAGTTCTCACCTGGGCGTTGGAGATGTTTGGGGGCTACAATCCTCTGGTATAGATATCTCTCCTTTTGGGGAGAAGTTTGCACTGAACCTGTCAGCCAGTATGTTGGCAATGTGTGTAGGTTCAGTAATCTTCACATCATTTTGAACTAATTCTGAGCATATCTGGGAGTTTCCTCCTAGGTTTCTAACATAGCTAAAGAAGGCCTTATGATTGTCTTTTGAGTCCTTGGCGATTTGTCTCTCAAAATTTGCCTTGGATGATTTTATGAGAGCTCTTAGTTTTTACTTATAATGATCAAAGGTGTCTTACCTTTCAAGGATTTTGCTCTATCTTGTAGTAGCTTCCTCCTTTTGTTGTAGAGCTTGTTTATGGCTGGGGTCCACCAGACTGGACGCTTGCCTTTGGTACAAAGAGTCTTAGTTTTGTTTGGGATTGCCTGATCCATGCAGTCCTGTAGGTGCTGGTAGAAGGCATTTGTAAGTGATTCAGCGGTTTGAGTAATGTTTACCACTGGCTCAGGGGCCTTAAAGGAGACCACACTAGTTTTAGAAGTGTGAAGTCTGCTTTTGAGAAGTTTTTCACTGTGGTCTTTTTATTTCAGGTGGGGGTGGGATGAGGACCTCCAGCGAGATTAGTTTATGATCTGATCTCACCAGTGAGGGGTATACTTCCGTGTTGAACATTGTGATCCCATGTTCGTGATGATGAGATCAAGTATGTTTTCTCATCTTGTGGGGATGGTGACTAGTTGTTCCATGGCATTTGAGTTTATGAACTCCAGGAACCTTTGGGCTAGAGTGTTTGGGCTTGAGTAGTGTTCCCAGTCTATATTAGGGTAGTTGAAGTCACCTAGTATGATGGTGTTTGGAGATACATTTATCCCCTCCATTGTTTTCAGGAAGGCCATGTGAGGTTCCTGAGTTTGAGAGGGTGGCCTGTAACATGCTACAAATTGCAGAGCAGTCTTGCCTATGGTTAATTGCACCTGGATGGTCTCCGATGCATCGTGCGTTGCCACCAACCTTGAGGTGTGGGTGTCCTTTATGAATATGGACCCCCCCCCCCCCCTTTCTTGGTGTTGTCCGGGTTTTGGGGGCGGAACGCATGATATGAGGTGAAACCTGATAGTGCTGGGGTGCTCTCAGGAGCCTTGAACCAGGTTTCTGTCACAGCACAGACATCGATGTTCTCCATACTGAGAAGGGCCTCGAGTGCGTGCATCTTGAGATTGAGACTTCTGGCATTGAGCAGCATTACCCTTAGTTTTTACTTTTTGTGTTCTAGGGTGGTAGGTTTAGAATTTGAGCCTTGCCTAAAAAAGGCACTATGGGGTGGCAAGAGCCTTTGCCAATATCCGGAAGCCTAGGGGTGACAGGTGCAAGCCGTCCCTTGCGAAGCAGCGTGGCTTGTCCAGCATGTCATCCCAGGCAGACAGACATTGGATCCCCTTTGAATGACACCAGAATTTAAGCCAATTATTAAAGCTGATCATCTTATCACTGTATTGTGGCATCATTCTAGGTGAAGGTAGGATACTGCTCAAGGTCAGGGTCATACCTGCCTGGGCTACATAATCAGAGAGCTCCTCAATGTCTCTTTTCATGTAGTCCAAGGAGTGCGTCTCAGGTCGTTGACACCAGCGTGGACAATGACTGAGTCGTACTTGTACCTGCTGTTGAGAGACCTGAGTGCTTGTGTTATGTGGCGGATTCTAGCGCCCGACAGGCAGCTTACTGTGACCTTCTCCTTACTCAGTCTGGTGAGCGGGACGTCAGTGTGTCTGACTATGGAGTCACCTATGACAAGTATGTTTGGTGTTGTATTTGGCCTTAAGGGCAGTGACTGCTTTGCACACTGATTTTGTTGTTTATGTGTTGTTTGTGTGGTGTATTGAGTTTGCAGTTGCTTGGGTGTGTGCTTTGGAGGCCTCTGCTGTTTAGGTAAATTTTTACTCAGAGCCTCCGAGTATGTCTTAGTGTGTTTATGTGTTTGATTCAGTGGTGTGGTTGAGTTATGTGAGACTGGTATTGTGGTGTGTGTAGTTGCCTTCTCCTCCTGCCTGGTCTTGCCAGTCCTGAGTTGAGAGAGCTCAGCCTCCAGTCTGGCTAAATAGCTGCATCTCTCACAAGTGTTAGTGTTACGTTGGAGGAGGAGAGGGTTGTCCGTGTACATGAGGCAATTGTAACATTGTCTCAGAATTCCCAGATTCACCAACTGGGCAGGAGAGGACGCCAGCATCTGACCCTTCGACATGCTAGAAAGAATTATGAGTTGGTATGAGACAGAAAAGTAGTGGGCTTAGCAGGGAAGTGGGCACTCCTGGGGGGTTTTGCTAGTGAGAGATTTGTATAATATAGGAGTGCTTGACCTGCAAAGCGAATGCTTATAAGACAAGGGATATGCTTATAAGACAAGTGCTGAGCTTTTTGAGAAGAAAAAGCTATTTGGAACAAGTGCTGCACTTTTTAGTGTAGGTGTAAACTGTTTAGGTTCCTAACAGAGCAGTTCTGAGGGAAAAATTGAAGAACAGACTTTCTGGAGCCAGAAAGAGTTTAACCTTGTTTAACCGGCGCTGCCCGATGCTGCTTTAGTGGCAACTCCGCGCTAAATCGCGCTAAAGCACGTTAAAGCGTGCTTGATAGCAGGGGCTGGAAAGAAGCAGGAATAGACCCAAAAGGGAAAATAAAACTACAGTTTCAAGTCAGTAACCACCTCTACGGGGGGCAGGGAAGCTGCTCAATGTTAGTCACTGCCACTGATCAACAGAGAGACCCTCCTTCAGCCCAAGCAAAAATGGTCTCACAGAAACTTTCAAACAGTTCAGGAACAGCAAGCCTGCAACTGAACTTTTTTAACTCTCAGAAAAGTTGGAAAAAAGCAAGATTTTTTTTTGGTTTTGTTTTTTACAGAGATAGCAGAGGTTCACAAGTAATATCAAGTTATAACAGTGCAGTAAATGACCCCACACAAGAGTGCTAGGTCAAGGACAGAAAATATGCAAGTTTTAAGAAAAAAACGATTTAAAATTAAGTGCAAACAGGAAATTCAGCAAACAGCTTTTGGTTGTGCTCTAAATACAGCTACTAATACAGAAATCAAGTTTAACAAGCCAGAAAATGCTCAAGCTAGGCAGCTATGCAGAAAAACTTAGCAAATAAACAGAGAAAAAATACTTAAAATCTCAAAAGTGGCTCCCTTCTTCTCTCAGCGTTTTTTCCTCTTGGAGGGTGCTTCACCAACAGCCAACAAGCCTGAAAAGACGCCCAAACCACGAGGCAACTAGGTTTTAAGAGAGGAAGATGAAGGAGTTATGGAAATGACCCCTAGTGGCCAATAAAACTACAGTTTCAAGTCAGTAACCACCTCTTGTGTCCCTGCCCCAAGTAACTTGCTCACACACACACACACACACACACACACACACACACACACACACACACACACACACACATACACACCTGGGAAAGGCTGGCACATGGTTACTAGCTGTGCCCCCTTCTGCCCAGACTATAAGGTAGATTCACTGCTACCAGACACTCTTGCCAGCTACCTTAAGGCCCTAAACAAAGGTTGTCCAATTATGCTGTGCAGTATTAATATTAATACAAATGGTAATAGTTCAACAAGATGGCTAGGCCTTCTGGAGTGGCCCACACAGTGTCACCAAATAAATATAAGTACTCTCAAAGGTTAATACTTTCTAAAAAGGGACTATCCGCAATGAAAAGTGTAGATATATTAAATAATAAATATTAAAAGTACATGAAAATAGTGGATATATTTTAAAAGTAAACCATAGAGTACAAATCACAGGAAATATTGGAAAGAACTCTGAAGGACAGACTTAGACAAATAAAGGAAAAACAATATCTAAACTAAGTTTCACTATATTCCTGACTAAATCTAAGAGATTTTTACTGTTCCCTAGTTAAGTTACTTACTTGGGCAAGGCAAGATGAAATATGTGAGCAGTCTTTCTAGTCAGGCCCAAAACAGGATACCCTATTTTCTGAGATTACTCCCTGTAAAATGGAATGTCCAAGATGACTTGCAGAATGACCTCATCTGGTCACCTGACTCTAGGTTCCCACAATATTTCCCTTTGAAGTTTGAGACAGGAATTTAGCAGACTGCTACAATACACATTTAGAGCTTTTGTGGTAATGCCTGGAGCCAGAAACATTTACATCTCACCTCTTCTTTACAAAAGGTAACAGATAATGACTGCTCGCAGACCTACCGGCTCCAGGCCTACTCAGCACTGTAGAGGGCTGTTTAATGATTTAACAGCTTATTTATGTTTCCCTTATTCTTCAAATAAGACAGCTGGTTAACCATTGCTGTGCCAGTGTCCTCTATTAAAACACACACATTTCATTCAGTTACCATAATGCATGCATATTTCTCTTCATTTCAGCAGGGTGCACTTTTGATACATTTTAACACACTTAACAGAAGCAGAGCTCACAAATATATTTTCATCACAAGCATCTGTACAGATCAGGTTGATATACTAATGCCATGCAATTATTTATAAAATTCCAGCTAGCTGTGCTGGCCCAAGTCTTACATCTACTGCCCTATTTCTCCCAGGCATGACTGGCAGTGCCTCCTATTGTCACAATGGGTAATAGGTTATACAAGAGGAAGAAACTAATGTCTAAGAACACGAGGGAACTGACTGAGCAGAGGAAGGACAATCTCCACAGCTTGAACAAGCAAATTAGAATGTTAACAGTAACCTCCTTAGCTCTAACCCTTTGATGAGAAATTTGGGAACACAGATTGATAGCAACCTTAAATTTGATCACCATGTGTCCACAGTGGTAAGGAGGGCCTTCTGTGTTGCACATTTCATAAGTAAGGGCATCGCATCTAGAGCCAAGGATGTTATAACCCCCTGTACTCATCCCTCATCAGACCACTAATAGAGTACAACTGTCCCTTCTGTACGTAGCTCATCAGACACCTGTAGCAAAACTCTAAATCCATTGGTGTCTGTGCAGGCAAAACTTCTACTCTGCCAGGAGATGACATAAGGGTTGAGACAGACAAAAAAGTATTCATACCAATTGTGACAACGCTCCACTGGACCAGTAATCAAGAAGCCCCAATCCTCACCACTGGCATCTGTGGGGGGACATTCACTGGGAGGAAAACAAGTGCACACAGTATTTCCAGATGCAGATTTCTGCATCAAGTGCAGTTTCCCTTAAGAGCACACAGAGGCAGCTGTCAGTCTGTGTCCGGTTTCTCCCGATCCCCAGTAAGACTCCCCACTGGCACAGCTATAGAGGTGAGATCTCAGCTGAGTGACCAAGCCAAGACCTCCAGAACACTCTCTGTCCATAGGTTCATAGATTGGTACTAGGCTATCAGCCTTAGGGCCTATACAAGCCTAGCCATAACAATTCCCTGGCTATTTCTTCCCACACTATTTACTTCCCTGGACCCCTGTTTAGCAGGGCAACTGACGTGATCCCCGGGGTGAATTTCCTTTCTCCCATCCAATCATCAAGGTTTCTTTTGAAGAGGGCCAAAGAGGCACTCTGCTTGACATGTATGGGCAATCTATTCCAGAGTCTGGGGAGTCTCAGGGTCAGGAACCTATCCCTCCAGCATGTTTTGTTTATTGTGATGACAAGGTTTAGATCCCTGGAGCGTGTGGCTCTGTGGGATTGGGATTTCTTTAAGTGTAGCATGTCCAACAGCTTTGGGTTTGACATGGCCTTGTATGTTAAGCAGAGATCGCCTCTGAGTAGACGATATGCGACAGAGTATAGCTGGAGTTTTTTAAGGCGGTCAGCGTAGGGCATCTGCTTTAGGCATGTGATTCTTTTAGTGAGGTATTTCTGCGGCCTTTCCAGTTGTTGCAGATGTCTTGAGAGGTACATACCAAACGGGGCATTGTATTCTATAATGGGTCTAATGAGGGATGGGTACAGTGGGACAATGACCTCCTTTTTTCTGGATGAAAAGCCCTTAGTGGTGAAGTGTGCCACATAGAAGGATTTCCTGACTGTTGTGGCGATGTGGTTATCGAAGGTGAGACCACTGTCCACCTGTGTCCCTAAGTCTCATCACACTTTCAGTGTTTAGTGTATTGCCACCTATATGGTAATTCACGGGTACATGTTTTTTCCCAAAGGGGATAACTATACATTTCTTGCCATTGAGCGTGAGCCCATGGCTCTGGCACCAAGCATCTGTTTCTGTATGGCCCTTTTGTAGAGTATCCACATCATTTGGGGATTCAGTAATGGCTCCCAGTTTGCAGTCACCTGCGAACTTTGTTAGCCAGAGTCCCTTAGTGTTGGCCTGTACTTCAGAGAAGTAGATGCCAAGCAAGAGCGGTCCCAGGACTGAACCCTGAGGTACTCCACTTGTCTGGAGCTGGATTTGGAGTTGGCTACTTTTACAGTGTGGGTTCTATCAGTAAGTCAGTTAGCAACCCATTGGGTGACGTAGGGATTAATGCCTAGCTTAGTAAGTTTATCTATGATTCCAGAGTGGGGGATGGTGTCAAAGGCCTTGGCAAGGTCTAGATAGGCTGTGTGGACCACCTTACCCTTGTCCATGGCTCTGGAGACTGATTCGAATAAGTCAATCGGGCTCAGGAGACACGATCGGCCCTTCACGAACCCAAACTGGGTGGGGTCCAGTGTTTGAAGGTTGCCAATGTCTTTGTTTATAAGTTCCATGATAATACACTCCATGGCCTTGCAGATAAGGCTCGTCAGACTGATGGGATGGTAGTTTCCGAGATCCAAGGTGGATCCCCCCTTGTGAAGTGGGATAACTGTAGCTCTGCACCACTCAGTGGGCATGAAACCTGAGGTGAGGCTATGATTAAACATGACACTTAGGTGAGGTGCCAATTCATATTGTAGTTAATGTAGTACACAGCCCGGGATGTCATCTGGTCCCATGGATGCTGCATTCTTAGCTTTGGAGAGTGCATTTTTTACCTGTGTGGCCGTTATTACTGGAATTTGGCAATCTTCCGGTATTGAGCTGGGCCATTTAGGGGGTGAGAGGGGGGGGGTGAAGTTGGCACTGAATCGATCTGCCAGGATATTGGCAATATCCTTGGGATCAGTATATTTAATGCCATTCTGTTTTAGCTCAGAGCAGATCTGAGCATTGCGATTTAGATTCTTGACATAGTTATAGAATGCCTTGTGGTTGTCTTTGGAATCTCATGCAATTTTATTTTCGTAACTAGCTTTGGAGGATGTTATGAGGAATCTCAGTTTCTTACTGAGGCTGGTAAGGGAGTTTTTTGCATCCTGGGATTTTACATTGCTTTGTTTTCCTGCCCAAGTAGCTGACACATCAGCAGAAAAAAGTCTGTCTCTCTGAGGTTAGATTTACACATACACACACACACACAGACACACACACACACACACACACACACACACACACACACACACACACACACACACACACACACACACACACACACACCTTGGAAAGGCTGGTAGAGGTTTACTAGTTATGCGCCCTTCTGCCCAGACTATTTATTTTATTTTACATTTGTTAGGGGGTGTCTGACTGAGCCGAAAAGGCCCTTTTTCAGCAGAGGCCCAGGGAGAAAAGCTCCACAAAGAAAAATTACAGACACATTTAGTTATTTAGACATGATCAGTATACACACAAATTACAAGAGACATGTTTTTACAGTGGTATGCGGCACATCAACAGTTACAGTGGAGAGAACAAACAAAAAAATATTAATTTTAAAAATAAAGGTAATTAATAGATTTGTGGTGTACACCTGAAATTTGGAACATAGGTAGAATACATACATAGTACACAGGTACAGTACATACATTGTAGATTAGCCAGTGTTTGTGAGTAAGATTGAAAACTATTATCAAGTACTCTAGATTTGGTATGTATACGTTATCTGCTTTCACTAGCCTGGGGAGCAATCATGGCACTGCCAACTTTGCTTGAGATGTTGCCTGATGAGGTCTTTAAAGGAGGCTTTGGATGATGTGTTTTGAATGCTAGTGGGGACAGAGTTCCATTTTTTAGCCACCGAACTACTATACAGTGCATCTCCAAAGCTATTGTAGCTGTTGGTGACTTCTAGTAGTAGTTTGCTTGATGATCTAAGAGGCCTTTTGGCTGAGTGATGCTGTACTAGGTTTTTGAGGGCAGGACAGTTATTGGGGAGGTAATAGATTGAATGACAGAGGCAGAGCTGATTGTGGGTTAGGAGGTTGGGCAGTTCAAGCCAGTGGAGCTGTCTCAAAGCAGTACAGTGATGAGTTCTATATGAGCAATTTGCAGCAAAGTGGGCAATTCTGTTATAGCAGGCTTCCATTTTGCTTAATTCAGTTTTGTTGAGATTAGTCAGATTGGGAGATGTATAGAGTAGGGTGGATAGAAGTTGGGAGCGAGCAATGGCTGATCTTGTGTTTGTTGGTAAGAAATGGTTTGATACGGTAGAGTGACCCCAGTTTGGCATGTACTTTAATAGTTAAGTTGAGATGACTATCAAATTTTAGGTGGAAGTCTATGGTTATTCCCAATAGCTTAGCCTGTGCCACTGGAGCGATTGGAGTAGCATTTGTGGAGTAGATAGTGAACTGACTGTTAGTGTTTTTGTTAGAACTGGTTATAATCATAAGCTGAGTTTTCTTTGGATTGAGGATAAGTTGGGCTTTGGTAAGGTAGTTTTCAACGTCAGAGAATGCTAGTTGAGTTGTTTGCAGGAGGGTGGAAATGTTTTGTGCAGCACAGATTAAGGTAGTGTCATCTGCATACTGAATTATAGATGCATTGTGTGTGGAGGTATGGAGGTCATTTGTGAAGACTGTGAATAGTAGTGGTTCTAAGATGGAACCCTGTGGGACTCCTATAGTTATGGGCAGCTGAGGAGAGAGAGAATTTTCCCATTTCACAGCTTGGTACCTGTCAGTTAAGTAGCTTTGGAACCAGGTAAGAGTGGAATTTGATAGGTGATATTGGTTTAGTTTGTTTAGCAGGATTTGGTGTGAGACTGTGTCAAATGCTTTGGACATATCCAAAAAAAAAGAGTTGACACCTGTAGGCCTTCATTTTTGAGACTGTTTACTGTGTCTGTGAAGCAGAGGAGGGCTGTAGTGGTACTATGGGCAGGTCTGAAACCATGCTGAGTAGGTGACAGGATGTTGCTGTTTAGGAGATAGTTTAGCATCTGGGTATGGATGCATTTTTCTAGGATTTTGGCCGGGGGGGGAGAGTAAAGCAATGGGTCTGTAGTTATTAAGTTCAGTGGAGGTCCCGCCTTTATGTATGGGTGTAACATAGGATATTTTCCAGAGTTTGGGCACATAGTTTTCAACAGTTGATCTGTTTATGAGAGTGGAGACTGGGATAGCAATAGCATCTGCTGTGAGTTTCAAGAAATAGCTGGGGAATAGGTCAGCTGCTGTTGATGTGGTTTTTAGTTTGGAGAGCATGCTTTTGATTTTAGTGGTGGAAACTGTTTTGAGGGTTAAGCTTGTATTAGTGTTATTTGTATTGGGGGGGATAGTGAGGAAAGAACTGTCCTGTGATACTAAGGATAGAATTGAGTTCACAAAGTGGGAGTTGAATTGCGTTTCGATGGGAACTTTAGTGTCAGGGGTGGTTGGTTTGGTGGTAGCCTTTTGGGTGGATTTTAGTAGCTGGTTTGCAGTTTTCCAAAATGTTTGCGGGTTGTGTTGGTATTTAGTTTGTAATGTTGTGTAGTAGGATTTTTTGTCCAGCCTAATGCATTTTTGCATGGTTGCGCAGTTCTTGGTACTTAGTTAGGCTTTGTGTTTCTTTGTTTTTTTTTATAGTAAAGCCAGGCAGTGTCTCTGGACTTGAGGATTTGTTTGGTTTCTTTACTGAGCCAGGGGTTTGTAGAGGTTCTAACCTTGATTTTGCGCAATGGAGCGACAGTGTCTAGGTGTTGTAGAAATGTTTTGTTGAAATATGCTACAGCCTGGTCAAGTGGGAGGGTTTTTAGGGGAGTTCAATCACAGTTACAGAGTAAAGTGTTGAGGACCTCAGGAGAGAATTTATTTGTGTTTCATGTGGATATATAGTTAGTGGTTTTGCATATGCTTGTTCTACTATGTATAAAGTATATTATGTTGTGGTCACTTAAGGTGTCTGGGAGACTGCCTGTATGAGGGTACAATGTGGGGTTGTTAGTTAGGACCCAGTCAAGGATGGATTCCCTTTTAGATTTTTTATCACATCTAGTTGGAATTTGGACTAGCTGCTGGCAGCCATGGAGATTTATTAGATTACTTGGTGGTTCTGATATACAGGTGAACCAATCTAGGTTGAAGCCTCCCAGAATAAGGGTTTCTTGTGAGTATGTGGAAGAACACCAGGATAAGAAGTCTTCAAGGCTAGCAGGTGTATTACCAGGTGGAATATAGATCACAATTGTGGTGATGACCTTTTTAGGGTAAGTTGAAGTTGTGAGATAAGTATGTCCCAATTATTGGGGGAGGGGTAGGAGTTTGGTAATTGACGGACAGTTAAGTTGGACTTGTACAGTAAGGCAGTTCCACCCCTTTTACGCAGTGGTCTGTCTTGTCTAATGATATTGTAGCCGGTAGGGAGAACTTCTGAGTTAGCTATGTTTTTATTTAGCCAGGTTTCTGTTAAAGCAACTATATCTGGGGAGTAGTGTGCTATTGTGACCTAGAGTTCAGGTATTTAATTTTGATACTTCTAATATTAATATTTAGCATTAAAAGATGGTTGGTTTTGCTGCTATTGTTGATTTGCCCAGGGATGAAGTGGGGGTGTTATGTTCTGACATTTGTATTGGAGCAGTTTATGTTGGACAGGATGGATTTGGGCCTGGGTTGGGGTGGATATCCCCACTTATGGTGAGCCTGGAGTTAAAATGGTTATACAAATGTTGGAGTTTGGTGGGGAGTGTGAGAAAGTATTGTGTTTTTTTGGAGTAGGAATGAGAGCATATGTGTTTAGTTCTGAATTGGTTCATTATGTAGTTCTTGAATAATTGTGGGCAGATATTATTTTAATGTGTGGTGTCTGTATATGAAAGTGCATAATGTAGTGTTGTGCTACTAAGTTTAGGGATATTACTAGAGTGATAACTTGTGGTATTATAAAGAATTATGAGAAGACAGACTAGACTTAGTTGTGTGATAGTCATGGTTATAAAGTTTAAGTTGGTTGTAGGTGTGGGGTCTGAATTGGAATTATAGGGTTGCACTATATGTGGATGGGGAAGTAGTGTGGGTGATGTAAAAAATGCCTAGTGGGAATGAGAGTGATTGAGAGTATTTTGTGTGGAGCAAGTTGGTGTGGTATAATGTGATATGACTTGAGGAGCTGTGATTGGTGGAGGTGATGTGAGGGTGAGCTGTGGGTGTGGCTGTGATTACTATAAATGTAGAGGTAGTGGGGGCAGGAGGGAATAGGGGGCAGAGCAGGGGAGCGGAGAGAGCCTGAGCATTAGCGTGGGCGAACGGAGCGGGGCTGAGCTCACCAAGACAAGAGAAAAAAGTAAGTATTACTTTACAAATCTGAACACTTTAAAGAAACTCCTGAGGTCTAATGGCTTACCAGCAAGCAGAATATAATTGCTGAAGAGCACTTGTGTCCTGGTGGGAGACTAGAAATTTAAAGATGGCTCCATACTCAGCAGGATTCTAATATAGACTTAGTATTGGGGGAGGGAGATAGCACAAGGGGTGTAAACCAGGTGGAATGCAAAGAAACCAGAGAGGCAATCAATGGAAATCAGTGAAGGCCTCAGAGTGGGTAAGTAATAATTCAAAACTACCTGTAAAGTGAAGGAGAGAAGAGACAGCAAAGTTTATTAAGGTTGGGAGTGTGTCTTCACATTGACTTGCTGATTAGTAACCAGTTTGTGCACAGATTAGAGTAGGGAGATACATTAGCAATGAAGGGGAATGTATAGAGATGCAAATAAACAGGTGGGCCTCCAAGTGATACAAACTAAGGCAGAAAGCACTGAGAGGGCTGCTTGATGGTTAATTTAGACACAGGGATGTGAATTAAATGTATACTGTCTATTGGACAGTTAGGATTACTGTACTAGCGGGGGGGGGGGACACAAGGCTACAACAGTCAGTTTTATTAGCAAGCTGAGAACTACTAAGAAATACTGCTAATGTAATAGCGTCACTCTCATAAAACATACAAGTAGAATGCCTGGGTGGACTGACCCTGCTCTTGAGGCTCAAAATGTATATCCTTGTTTAGTTTGCAGTACTAATTCCTTCTTCTACTGTATGAGTGGAGTGGTAGCCGCAGACTGCAGATTTGCTTGAGTGTGCTCAGCAAGCAGAATGTAATTGCTGAAGAGCACTTGTGTCCTGGTGGGAGACTAGAAATTTAAAGATCCTATAAGGTAGTTTTCACTGCTACCAGCTACCTTAAGGCCCTTAACAAAGTGTGTCCAAACTTACTGTGTAATATTAATATTAACACAAATGGTAGTTTGACGAAGAGCAAGGCTATTAGGATTTCCCCACACAATGTCACCAAATAACTATGCAAGTGCTCTTATCTCGTCACAGTTAAAGGTTTAAATATATTTAATAATAAATAATAAAAGAACAAGACAATACTAAATATATATTCACAGTGGCATCAGAGTTCAAAATCACAGGAAATATTTAAAATAGCATTGCACAAATAAAGAAAAACAAAAATCTAAACTAAGCTTCACTATATTCCTGACTGTATCTAAGAGAATTATACTATTCCCTTGAAACTTACTATTAGAGTAAGGCAGATGCAGTGAATGGTTCTTAATGTTGTTGTTGCCAGGTCCAAGACAGAGTACAGAATGCTCTATCTCACAAAGAGGCTTGTCAAAATAATATGTAAAATATTACTGCTAGGATAGCTTGCAGAATGACATCACTTCTTGTCATTTGACTTCTAGTTCCCGGGCAAAACCCCCATTGCTGAAGCTGGCAATAGTTAGCATCTACCTGTAAAAATACTCATACAAGGGTTTTTGATCAAATCATTGGCAGATGTGGAAGTCATAATACAGTTGCATTCCATCATGCTTCCAAGCTAGCAAGTTGTTCACCCCAGAGACCAATCAGAAAGTAAAGACTTTGTGTCTCTAGCTGCACTGAAACATCTTTATGACCTAGCCTATAAAGTAATTTAATTTCAGATATTTTACTATAGTTTGCTGGACTGAGGTTAATCCTCCAGTATTCTCTGTCCACATATAGATTTATATAGTTACACTAGTGCATCTACGTTTTTATTCTCTTCTAGTAGGACACACTATGGTTACATTTTAAACACAAGCACTTTACAAATACCTTTTCAACACAAACGTATGTTCAAAGCAGTTTGATATACACATGACATACACTTCTAATACATTTGTAACACAAGCATGTGATATAGCGGTATATAAAGCCTGAACATTAGTGATATATATATATATATATATATATATATATATATATATATATATATATATATATATATAGATACGTATACACACACCGTTACCATTCATACCATTCAGATGTAAATCTGACAGACCATGTAGGAACTCAGTTGTTGGGATGTTCCAACTCACACAGGGATTTTAGCACTCACATTGCTGGTCAGTCATGTTCATTTGGGTTACATTCATGGCTCTGTGTGAGCTGTGGAGCTCTGGGACAGTACAGGATTTACCTCTGACAGAGTTAGTAAAATGCAGGCCATATTAGATTAAGAAAAAGGATTGTATCTTGTTTGCATTTTGTTACAAGAACGGGGTGTGTTCATGCTCTTCTGGTGACCAGGGTTTGTCTAATGGTCCAGTTACTAAAGGGCCATTCAGGTCTGGAATATGCAGTTTTACATCTGTAGGTCATCTATACTTCCTTTTGGATGAAGGTGCATAGAGTCTCCCATGGGGTTATTGTGAAATAGAAGCTAGAACTAGTTCCAAGTTCCTTGATTCTTCAAGGTGAAGTAGTCCTGATGATTGTACTAACTCAGGGCATGAGTAGGGCAGCATGCTTACACGTGTCAGTATTGAGCGATAGGGACTGTAGCAGCATGACATGTAAGGTAGACCATCTGCAGAAAATAGACTTGTTTACTATTGGCTCATCTAGGGTGGATCATTGAATGGATGAATTAGATCATTTGCAGTATGACAGACTCATCTATTGTTGGGTCATCTAGGGGGACTAAAACTAGAAGAAATGGCTCAGGGGAAAAAGCAAGGTGCAGAACAGAAATAAGTAAAAATGAAAATAAACTGCACCCGGCTAACACACCAATATGTTTATTAAAAAAAAAAATCGCTTGCGTTTTGTTTTTGTTTTAATAAACATATTGGTGTGTTAGCCGGGTGCAGTTTATTTTCATTATTCATCTAGGGGGGACTCATTGAATGGATGATTTAGATCATCTGCAGTATGACAAACTGATCTACTGTTGGCTCATCGAGGGTAGATCATTGAAGTGAAGAATTAGATCAACTGCAGGATGACAGACTCGTCTACTGTTGGCTCATCTAGGGTCGATTACTGAATGGATGAATTGGATCACCTGCAGTGTGACAGACTCATCTATTGTTGCTCATGGATGAAATGGATCACTTGCAGTATCACAGACTCGTTTACTGTTGGCTCATCTAGGGTGGAACATTGAATGGATGAGTTAGATCATCTGTAGTATGACAGACTAACGTACTGTTGACTCATCTAGGGTGGAACATTGAATGGATGAGTTAGATCACCTGTAGTATGACAGACTAACGTACTGTTGACTCATCTAGGGTGGATGATTGAACGGATTAATTAAATCACCTGAAGTATGATAGACTCATATACTGTTGGCTGACCCAGGATGGATCATTGAATGGCTGAATTAGATCAGCTGCAGTATGACAGACACATCTACTGTTGTCTGATCTAGGGTGAATCATTGAATGGATGAAGTAAATCACCTGTAGTATGACAGATACATCTACTGTTGACTTATCTAGCATGGATCATTGAATGGATGAATTAGATCACATGCATTATGACGGACTCATCTACTCTTGGCTCCTTTATGGTGGATTATTGAATGGATGAATTAGATTTTATTTATTTTTTATTTTACATTTGTTGACTGGGCTAGTCTAACTGGATACATGTCCATTTTCAGTAAAGGCCCGGGGAGAAAAGCTCCGAGCAGCAACAATGACAAGGAAATACAATAAAGTATAATTAAAATAAAATAAAATTTGTTACAATATTAACATTAAAAGGTAGAGTTATACAGAGTTATTTAGCAAATTTAGGTTAGAATCAAACACTATGAGTAAAAACAAAAATTAAAACAGAAGATAAAGTAAAACATTTTTTTTTTTTTTTTGAGAAAGAGCAGGAGGGGGCAAGAGATATCAGTTAGGGTTGGAGCAGGGACAAAGCCAGTGGGATTTAAGATATTCTTTAAGATTCTTCTTAAAAAGTAGAGTAGAAGTAAGGTTGGAAAGTTCAGCAGGAAGATGATTCCAGCTCTTTCCTATGGTGTTGGTGAAGAGTGAGTCCCCAGCTTTGTTGTTAGATTTAATGGAAGAGATTTGAAGTTTATTTGCTGAGCGTAGAGTCGCAAGATTTTTGTAAGGGGAGATGAGATTAGTGAGGATTGGGGTATTTTTAGGGTAGTAGAGGATCTTTTGGGTGATAACAAGTTGTTGAAAAAGTAATTGGTTCTGTAGTTCTAACCATCCCAACTGTTTGAGGTTGTGACAATGATGCGTTCTAAATGGGGTACCAGAAGCAAATCTAGTTATGTTATTATAACAGGTGGAGAGTTTGGTAAGGTTGGTTTTAGAAAGATTAGTATAGATAGCAGAAGCATAGAACAGGGTGGAGATTAGGTGGGTTAGGGCTATAGTGTTTCTGGCTGCAGGGGTAAGGAAGGATTTGATTCTGTATAAGGTCCCTAGTTTTTTGTTTACCGTCTTTATAGTGGAATTAATATGGTCATTGTAGCTAAGGTTGTTGTCTATTGTAACACCTAGAAGACGGGCTGTGTAGTATCAGGGGATATGATGGTTCCATTGTTAGAGGTTACTGTGAAGTGCAGTTGAGGTGTCTTGTGAGTAGGAGAAAAAAGCAATAATTTAGTTTTCTTGGGGTTGAGAAGAAGGCAGTGTTTTGTGAACCAGTTTTCAACACTGTTAAATACTGTTTGGGTGAGGCACTGGAGAGAGGTTATGGACTTGGCTGAGCAAATTAAGGTGGAGTCATCTGCATACTGTATGCAGGTGGCTTGAGAAATACTAGTATGTAGATCATTAATAAATAAGGAAAATAGAAGTGGCCCTAAGATAGAACCTTGTAGTACTCCAATGTTTACAGGGAGGGATGAAGAAATATTCTTATTCCACAGAACTGCTTGCTGTCTATTTTCTAAATAGGATTTAAACCATTGTAATGCTTGTGGGTCTAGTGAATGAGTGTCAATAAGTATGGGGATGGTTCACCATATCAAAAGCTTTAGAAAGATCAATAAATAGAGCAGAGGAAAATGTGTTATTGTTACGGTTTTTGTTTATAGAATCAGAGAAGGATAGCAGGGCAGTTGTTGTGCTATGGTCAGGCCTAAAGCCATGTTGGCAATCTGCAAGTAGATTATTTTGTAGTAGGTGGACAAGCAGTTGTCGGTGTATACATTTCTCCATTATTTTAGCTAATGGAGAGAGTAAGGCAATAGGCTGATAGTTGGAGAGCTCGGTTGATGAGCCACCTTTGTGTAAAGGGATTATATGGGAGATCTTCCATAGAGAGGGGATTTTGCTTTCTAAAATTGTTCTATTTGTTGTCTCCTTCTTAATGCTAAGAAAACCAAGCTCCTTCTTTTTACACCAACCAATAAGTCCACCCCAATAGATTTCTCTATCACTTCCAATAATGATACTATCATACACCCTGACTGCACAACCACGTTGTTAGGAATTACTATTGATAACAACCTTACATTTGATAATCACACAAGTAACACCATAAAAACTATCACCATAAAAACTATCACCATTAAAAACTGTCACCATTAAAACTATCAACAAGAAAATTGGTTCCTTATATCGAATCAAATCCTTCTTAACTCCAACAGCTAAAACCCAAATTGCACACTCCCATTTAATTTCTACTCTTCTTTAACCTCCAAAAGAATAACCTTGTCAAAATAGAGCATGCCTATAACAACATTGCCAGATTTGCCACGGGTAATCCTTTTCGTACCCACCACTGCCTAAATCTCATGCAGCTGGGCTGGCTAGAAATTCAAAACCTTCTAAAAATCTCCCAACTAACCATGGCCCACAAGATATTTTATCAACCTAATAGAACTCCTATACTATCCAATCTCATAATCCCCTATAAAAACCTAGATATACTACGCTCCTAACAAGCTTCTAGCTAGCATAACCAAAACTAACAATTTGGCTGGAAACTCCCTGTTTTCTAACACTGTGGGAAAAGACTGGAACCTACTTCCCAAAGAACTAACATCACTCTCTTCTTTGCCTCTCTTTAAACAAAAGCTCAAAACACGCTTTAAGATACACTGGTTATGCCCATGCATTAAACCAGACTTAACCCTTCCTTGCCTGTGCTCATATCTGTCTATACCCTACTAAGTTTTTTTGTTTTTTTCCTCATTATTTCTCTTATGAGGGAATGAACTGGTGATCACAATGATGCATACTGGTTGACAAAAAAAAAAAAGATGCATACTTTATTTCTACTATGTTTATGTATTATGTAACAATTATGATTCCTTCATTGTTTGTATTTCATGTTTTTACTGTTTAGAGCTTTTCTCCCCGGGCCTCTACTGAAAATGGAAATATATCCAGCTAGACCAGCCCGGTCAACAAATGTAAAATAAAAATAAAATAAAATAAATAAATATTTATAAGTATGGAGATAGGGTAGGCTATGGCTTTAGCTGCAATTTGCAGGTATTCAGCTGGAAGACAGTCAGCAGAAGGGGTGCATGGCTTGAGCTTATGAAGGAGGTTGCAAATGAGGGATGTAGGTACAGGATGTATATGGAAGGTAGGTGAGGGGGTGTTAGGTGTTATTAATGGGAGAGTGGAAGTGGATGGTAATATGTTAGGGATAGAATAGCTTCAGTAAAATAGTTGTTAAAGGCATCAGGAATCTGGTTAGAGTTATTATGGTTGAAACCTATAGGGTCAGGAGTTTGAGTGTCCTGGTTGAAGAAGTTTGTTAATGCCAGACCAGAATTTTTGAGGATGTTGTTGGTGAATTTGTTGTAGGTGGAGGTAATAGTCTTTTTTGTCTTTAAAAATGTCCTTCTTGGTGGCATTTCTTAATTGTTTAAAGTAGAGGTGATCTGTTGGATTTCTGGAGGTTCGTCATTTAGCCCAAATTTTATTTCTGAGAAGGATCTTTTGCCTAGTTGCCTTTGTGAGCCAGGGGGCAGTTTTGGTTCTTATGCGGGAAGAGCAATAGGGGGCATGGTAGTCTAGTATTTGGAGAAATCTAGTATTAAAGTAGATTACTGCTTCATCAAGTTCAAGATGAAGCATAGGTGACCAGTCACATGCTTTCAGTTCATTTTGGAAGCTCTCTGGGTTAAAGTATTTTTTGGAGCTGGAAGTTTTAAAAGTATTTGTTTGGGCTATAAGTTTTTTGTTTGATATGAGTTAGCATGTGGTCACTGATATCATTTGGGAAAGTTCCTGGTTTATAAGAATCAAGATGACTATTTAGAAGGATCCAGTCTAGGATGGTTTCTTTGTTGTTTGGTTTATGGATTCTAGTAGGAGTGGTCATTATTTGTGTGAATCCATAGAGATTTATATGGTTGGTAGGATTGGGAGAATTACAGGTTGTCCAGTCTATGTTAAAGTCACCTAAGACAATGGTTTCTTGGGGTAGGTGTGAAGAGAGGTAACTAAGTATGTTTTCAAGAGTATTGATGTTATTTCCAGGGGGGAGATAAGTGCAAATTAGATAGATAGATTTGGAGTTATTGATTTGTAGTTTTGCAGTGAGGGTTTCTGAGTTGGGAGCTGAGGGAAGTAGCAAATTGAAGGGTGAAAGTTGGAGTTCAGATTTATACAAAATGGCTACTCCACCACCCTTTTTGGCTTTGCGGTCACATCTCAGGATGTTATATCCTGGAGGGGTAATTTCCTGGTCAAGAGTAGAGGGCTTTAGCCATGTTTCTGAAATACAGAAAATTTCAAATGAATGAACATCTAAGAGTGCATGTAGGTGGGAAATTTTATTGTTAATGCTGCAGATGTTTAGGTGAGCTATCAGGAGGGAATTAGATGGTCTATGTGGTATAGAGATATGTGAAGTAGGTAGGTTGAGAGGCTTTATGGTAATGTCAGTATTAGGGCCTGGATTGGGATGAATGTCACCATCTAGTAGTGGGTGTGGTAGAGGATAGTGTATAAACTTTTGGATTTTGTAGTAATAATTTGTGTTTTTTTATAAGGATGTAAGTAATATGAGTAGATGTATGGAACTTTGGAAGTACATAGATGGAGGTGGAGGTTATGTTACTATGGTTGAGAGAGTTATTAAGAGAGATTGAAAGAGTTCCATGGAGGGGGTGGAGATGTTCATGAAGGGAAAAATGTTCAAAGGAGGTTAATGAGTAAGGTATTGTAAGAGAAGCAAGAATTGTAGTTAAGAGTAGTATATATGGGTAGAAAGATTTATGTGTTGGGTCCATTTAGAGGTATAGATCTATAGTTTGAGTAAGAAGGTTGGAGGAGTGAAGTACGTAAGGGAAAACGAGGGAGAAGGAGAAAGAGTAGTGTGGGGTAGAGTAGGTGGAAGGATAAGGGTACTGTTAATTGAAGTAAGATGGATTTAATAGATGAGCTGATAATGTCAGTAGTATTGGGTAAGCTTGGAAAGAAGTTAGGGTTTGTCTTAAGTTAAGGTAATTAACTAATTAAGGTGTAACTGAGGTGAGGGAGGGGGTGTGAGTAAAAGCAGTTAGTGATTGGTTGAGGAAGGTAAGGGGTGTGGCTATAGAAGTATAAGGGTAGGAGCACTGGGGGTGGGTGGGAATTGGAGGTAGGGTAGGGGAGCGGAGTGAGCCCGTAGGGCGAATGGAGCGGGTAGAACAAGAAAGCGATTAAAGGCAGCAAAAAACAATCAGAGAGCTGCTGAGAGCTGCAGGTATGAAGAATAGGTAAGGGGGAGGAAAAGCAGGGAAGAGAATGAAAGTAGAAGTGCAGTAGCAGTGAGACGTATAAGTAAAAATATGAGGAGAACAAGGATGGCCAAAGGAGGGAGCAAGGTCTACTTAAGGGTGCTCGGGGCAACACTGTATCTAGGTGTAATAAAGGGAGAACGAAGAAGAAAGTATAAGGAGATGTCCTAGTTTAGGGCACCATCTAGTGGGCAAAGAGGGATAATACAGTAGAGGTGAGCAAGTAGATATAGGAGATAACAGGATTTGCGAAGGATCGTGGAGGTAGGAAGGTGCAGGAGACTAGACAAAAAGAGGAAACAGAGTAACTAGAAGCAAGAGACAATCCAAGGAGAGGGAAGGAGTAAGACTAGAAAGTGGTGTGTAAGGGAGTAAGGCTGCTAGGTGGTTTGGCCCTGTCATGTAGTTACATACAAACAGTAGGGATAAGTAAGTGTACAGTTTTACTGCTAATTAATACAAACACGTACTTGCTTGCCTCCTGGAGAACAGGGTTACTAAGTAGGATGGCAAGTTCTTTGTTATGGATGAGTTAGGAGAATTTGTTTGCTGGGGATCCTTCCACCGGGTAGGTAGACTTTTAACAATTCAACTGTGAGGTAGTAGTTTCAAACCTAGAAAGGTGGGGACAAGGAGAATATTGAGGAAATTAGAAAGCAAAAGCAGACCTTAAAATAGTGATTGGCATGGAGAACACAAATTTCAGCGCCTACACACAGTTAAGGTTAATCACTTTTAAGGTACTGATAGGTAATTTAACATACTACTTATTATAACTCTATCAGATAACAGTAAAGAGTATCATATATGAGACAATTTTAAAACAGTTACTAAGCAGTCAGTCTAAAAAGATTTAACAAAAACTTGATTACAGCAGTAGAAAAGCGATCTCTAACAGTGCTACAAATGCTATACAATAGCAGTGAAACAGTGTTCTAAACAAGATTGCATCAGCAGAACAATAGCAGTATTTTCACAGTAGAATAAACAGTGTGTATAGATATTGCTACTAGGTTCAATTTAGTATAACAGGGCCTCCAGGGAGTAATAAGCACATCCCACCTCACAATAAGCAATGCTGGAGTCGGGATGGATTGTGTGCAGGAAGGCTAGGGATCCCTCAGTTCTGGCACCGGGCTAGACTAGTACAATAAAGGGTATCGAACGTCCTAAGGTCAGGAAAAAACACTAGGTATCGCTAGCATTACCAAGGGGAAACACTAAGATGTATAGGACATTGAGAACACTTCAAAAATAAAATAGCGAGACTTAAATATTAACACTAAGTATCTCTAACATTACAAATGGGAGACGCACAGTGTACTGTAGCCAAAGAAAACGTTAATAAGGGGAGACGCAGTCATGTAGCACATAGAAAATGCTTCAGAATTAAGGTGTTAATTCACCATTAACGTTTGCATCTCTCAGCTATTCCTGGGAAGATGTGAGACACTGGGTTCAGCAGCATATTAAAAACACTAGAAACTAATGGCGTTTCTTAAACATTATTGTGTATAACACACAGCTAAGCCTGGGTTGATTTCTGGGACGGTAGACATAGTAGGATGATAAGACTATTTACCGCCAAACATAGTAGGGTGATATGACTATTTACCGCCAGAGGAGGCAGTTTAGCATGCTAATACATCCATCAAGTAGCAGTTGGACAGAACAGCATTAGCACAGAGATGTTTAGTTAGAAAGGAGTCTAGATGCGCTATGAGCAGTATAGCAAGACTACCTAGTCTTTGTTCAGCAGCTGGTAGCTCTTCGGCTTAAATAACTAATAAGCAATAGGGGGAAAGCCCAAGGCAGAAAAAAAAAATCACCTGCAGTATGGCAGACTCATCTGTTGTTGGCTCATCTAGGGTGAATCATTGAATGGATGAATTAGATCACCTACATTATGACAGACTCCTCTACTTTTGGCTTTTGTAGGGAGGATTATTGAATGGCTAAATTAGATCCCCTGAAGTATGACAGTCTCATCTAGGTTGGATCATTGACTGAATTAGATCACCTGCGGTATAACAGACTCATCTACTGTGTACTTATCTAGGGTGGATCATTGTATAGATTAATTAGATCACCTGCAGTATGACAGACTCGTCTACTGTTGGCTCAACTATTGTGGATCATTGAGTGGATGAATTAGATCACCTGAAGTTTTTTCGGACTCATCTATTCTTGGCTCATTTAGGGTGGATCATTGAATGGATGAATTAGATCACCTGCAGCATGACAAACCCATCTACTGTGTACTTATCTAGGGTGGATCATTGAATAGATGAATTAGATCACCTGAAGTATGACAGACTCATCTACTGTTGGCTCATCTAGGGTGAATCATGGAATGGATGAATTAGATCACCTGCAGAATGGCGGACTCCTCTACTCTTGGCTCCTTTATGGTGGATCATTGAATGGATGAATTAGATCACCTGTAGTTTGACAGGCTCATCTACTGTTGGCTCATCTAGGGTGGATCATTGAAATAATGAATTAGGTCACCTGCAGTATGACAGACTAGTCTACTCTTGACTCATCTAGGGTTGATCATTGAATGGATGAATTAGATCACCTGCAGTGTGACAGCCTCATCTACTATTGGCTCATCTAAGGTGGATCATTGAATGGATGAATTAGATCACCTGAAGTATGACAGACTCGTGTACTGTTGGCTCATCTAGGGTGGATCACTGAATGGGCGAATTAGATCAACTGCAGTATGACAGACTCTTCTGCTATTGGCTGATCTAGGGTGAATCATTGAATGGATGATTTAGATTACCTGCAGTATTGTAGACTCACCTACTGTGGGCTTATCAAGGGTGGATCATTGAAGAGATGAGTTAGATCACCTGCAGTATGACAGACTTATCTACTGTTGGCTCATCTAGGGTGGATGATTGAATGGATGAATTGGATCTCCTACAGTATGACAAAATCATCTATTGTTGGCTCCTCTAGAGTGAATAGTTGAAGATGAAGATTTAGATCACCTGCAGTATGACAGGCTCATCTTCTGTTGGCTCAGCTAGGGTTGATCATTGAAGTGATAAATTAGATCATTTGCAGTATGACAGACTCCTCTAATTTTGACTCATCTAGGGTGGATCATTGAATGGATGAATTAGGTCAACTGCAGTATGGCAGATGCATCTATAGTTGACTCATCTAGCAT
Source organism: Protopterus annectens (assembly GCF_019279795.1). Classification (NCBI taxonomy): domain Eukaryota; kingdom Metazoa; phylum Chordata; order Ceratodontiformes; family Protopteridae; genus Protopterus; species Protopterus annectens. Next base: position 1,491,303,379 of record NC_056745.1, on the reverse strand, counting down.
GGATCATTCAATGGATGAATTGGATCACCTGCAGTATGACGGACTCATCTACTGTTGGCTCATCTAGGGTGGATCATTGAAATAATGAATTAGACCACCTACTGTTTGACAGACTAATCTACTGTTGACTCATCTAGCATGGATCATTAAATGGATGAATTAGATCTCCTCAGTATGAGAGAGATCTGGTGATGATTCATCTATTGTGAATCATCGAATGGATGAATTAGATCACCTGCAGTATGACAGACTCCTCTAATTTTGACTCATCTAGGGTGGATCATTGAATGGATGAATTAGGTCACCTGCAGTATGGCAGATGCATCTATAGTTGACTCATCTAGCATGGATCATTGAATGGATGAATTGGATCACCTGCAGTATGACAGACTCATCTACTGTTGGCTCATCTAGGGTGGATCATTGAATGGATGAATTAGATCACCTGCAGTGTGACAGCCTCATCTACTATTGGCTCATCTAGGGTGGATCACTGAATGGATGAATTACTTCACCTGAAGTATGACATACACCTGTACTGTTGGGTAATCTAGGGTGGATCACTGAATGGACAAATTACATCAACTGCAGTATGACAGACTATTCTGCTATTGGCTGATCTAGGGTGAATCATTGAATGGATGATTTAGATTACCTGCAGTATGACAGATTTATCTACTGTTGACTCATATATGGTGGAGCATTGAACTGATGAATTAGATCACCTGCAGTTTGACATACTCATCCACTGTTGGCTCATCTAGGGTGGATCATTGAATGGATGAATTAAATCACCTGAAGTATGACAGACTCATCTACAGTTGGCTGATCTAGGATGGATCACTGAATATCTGAATTAGATCATCTGCAGTATGACAGACACATCTACTGTTGGCTGATCCCAGGTGAATCATTGAATGGATTATTTAGATTACCTGCAGTATGACCGCCTGTTCTACTGTTGGCTCATCTAGGGTGGATCATTGAAATAATGAATTAGACCACCTACTGTATGACAATCTACAGTTGACTCATCTAGCATGGATCATTAAACGGATGAATTAGATCACCTCAGTATGAGAGACACATCTGGTGTTGACTCATCTATTCTGAATCATTGAATGGATGAATTAGATCACCTGCACTATGACAGACTGATCTACTGTTGGCTCATCTAGGGTGGATCATTGAATTGGTGAATTGGATCACCTGCAGTAAGAGAGACTAATCTACTGTTGGTTCTTCTAGGGCGGATCATTGAATGGATGAATTAAATCACATGCAGTATGACAGACTCATCTATTGTTGGCTTCTCTAGGGTGAATCATTGAATGCAAGATTTAGATTACCTGCAGCATGACAGACTGATCTACTGTTGGCTCATCTAGGGTGGATCATTAAATGGATGAATTAGATCTCCTCAGTATGAGAGAGAGATCTGGTGTTGACTCGTCTATTGTGAATCATTGAATGGATGAATTAGGTCACCTGGAGTGCAACAGACTCATCTGCTGTTGGCTCCTCTGGGGTGAATCATTGAATGCAAGATTTAGAGCACCTGCAGTATGGCAGACTCATCTACTGTTGTCTCTTCTAGGGTAGATCATTGAAGGGATGAGTTAGATCACCTGCAGTATGACAGATTCATCTACTATTGGCTCATCTAGGGTGGATCATTGAATGGGAGAATTGGATCACCTGCAATAAGAGAGACTAATCTACTGTTGGCTGTTCTAGGGTGGATGATTGAATGGATGAATTAGATCACCTGCAGTATGACAGACTCATCTATTGTTGGCTTCTCTAGGGTGAATCATTGAATGCAAGATTTAGATTACCTGCAGCATGACAGACTGATCTACTGTTGGCTCATCTAGGGTGGATCATTGAATGGATGAATTACATCACCTGCAATATGACAGACACGTCTACTCTTGGCTCATCTAGGGTGGATCATTGAACGGATGAATTAGATAACTTGCAGTATGACAGACTCATCAGTTGTTGACTCATCTAGGGTCGATCGCTGAATGGATGAATTAGATCACCTGAAGTATGACAGACTCATGTACTGTTGGCTCATCTAGGGTGGATCACTGAATGGACGAATTAGATCAACTGCAGTATGACAGACTCTTCTACTGTTGTCCCATCTAGGGTAGACCATTGAATGGATGAATTAAATCACCTGAAGTATGACAGACTCATCTACTTTTGGCTGATCTATGGTGGATCATTGAATGGCTGAATTAGCTCACCTGCAGTATGACTGACTAATCTATTGTTGACTCATCTAGGGTGGATCATTAAATGGATGAATTAGGTCACCTGCAGTATGACCAATGCGCCTACAGTTGACTCATCTAGCATGGATCATTCAATGGATGAATTAGATCACCTGCAGTATGACAGACTCATCTACTGTTGGCTCATCTAGGGTGGATCATTGAAATAATGAATTAGACCACCTACTGTATGACAGATTAATCTACTGTTGACTCATCTAGCATGGATCATTAAATGGATGAATTAGATCTCCTCAGTATGAGAGAGAGATCTGGTGTTGACTCATCTATTGTGAATCATCGAATGGATGAATTAGATCACCTGCAGTATGACAGACTCATCTACTGTTGGCTCATGTAGGGTGGATCATTGAATGGATGAATTAGATCACCTGCAGTATGACAGACTGATCTACTGTTGGCTCATCTAGGGTGGATCATTGAATTGGTGAATTAGATCACCTGCAGTGAGAGAGACTAATCTTCTGTTGGTTCTTCTAGGGTGGATGATTGAATGGATGAATTACTTCACCTGAAGTATGACAGACTAGTCTACTCTTGACACATCTAGGGTTGATCATTGAATGGATGAATTAGATCACCTGCAGTGTGACAGCCTCATCTACTATTGGCTCATCTCAGGTGGATCATTGAATGGATGAATTACTTCACCTGAAGTATGACATACTCATGTAATGTTGGCTAATCTAGGGTGGATCACTGAAGGGACAAATTAGATCAACTGCAGTATGACAGACTCTTCCGCTATTGGCTGAGCTAGGGTGAATCATTGAATGGATGATTTAGATTACCTGCAGTATGACAGATTTATCTACTGTTGACTCGTATATGGTGGAGCATTGAACTGATGAATTAGATCACCTGCAGTTTGACAGACTCATCTACTGTTGGCTCATCTAGGGTGGATCATTGAATGGATGAATTAAATCACCTGAAGTATGACAGACTCATCTACTGTTGGCTGATCTAGGATGGATCATTGAATATCTGAATTAGATCATCTGCAGTATGACAGACACATCTACTGTTGGCTGATCTCAGGTGAATCATTGAATGGATGATTTAGATTACCTGCAGTATGACAGCCTGATCTACTGTTGGCTCATCTAGGTTGGATCATTGAAATAATGAATTAGACCACCTACTGTATGACAGACTAATCTACAGTTGACTCATCTAGCATGGATCATTAAACAGATGAATTAGATCACCTCAGTATGAGAGACACATCTGGTGTTGACTCGTTTATTGTGAATCATTGAATGGATGAATTAGATCACCTACAGTATGACAGACTGATCTATTGTTGGCTCATCTAGGGTGGATCATTGAATTGGTGAATTGGATCACCTGCAGTAAGAGAGACTAATCTACTGTTGGTTCTTCTAGGGTGGATGATTGAATGGATGAATTAGATCACCTGCAGTATGACAGACTCATCTATTGTTGGCTCCTTTAGGGTGAATCATCGAATGCAAGATTTAGATTACCTGCAGTATGACAGACTCATCTACTGTTGCTCTTCTAGAGTGGACCATTGAAGGGATGAATTAGATAACTTGTAGTATGACAGACTCATCTGTTGTTGACTCATCTAAGGTCGATCACTGAATAGATGAATTAGTTCACCTGAAGTATGACAGACTCATGTACTGTTGGCTCATCTAAGGTGGATCACTGAATGGACGAATTAGATCAACTGCAGTATGACAGACTCATCTACTGTTGGCTGATCTATGGTGGATCATTGAATGGCTGAATTAGATCACCTGCAGTATGACAGACTAATCTATTGTTGACTCATCTAGGGTGGATCATTGACGGGATGAATTAGGTCACCTGCAGTATGACAGACTCATCTAGCATTGATCATTGAATGGATGAATTGGATCACCTGCAGTATGACAGACTCCTCTACTGTTGGCTCATCTAGGGTGGATCACTGAATGGGTGAATTAGATCAACTGCAGTATGACAGGCTCTTCTGCTATTGGCTGATCTAGGGTGAATCATTGAATGGGTGATTTAGATTACCTGCAGTATGACAGATTTATCTACTGTTGGCTCGTGTGGTGGATCGTTGAAATGATGAATTAGATCACCTGCAGTTTGACAGACTTATCTACTATTGGCTCATCTAGGGTGGATCATTGAATGAATGAGTTAGATCACCTGCAGTATGACAGACTCATCTACTGTTGGCTCATCTATTGTGGATCATTGAGTGGATGAATTAGATCACCTGAAGTATGACTGACCCATTTACTGTGTACTCATCTAGGGTGGATCATTGAATAGATGAATTAGATCACCAGCAGTATGACAGACTCATCTACTCTTGGCTCATCTAGGGTGGATCATTGAATAGATGAATTAGATCACCTGCAGTATGACAGACTCATCTACGCTTGGCTCATCTAGGATGGCTCATTGAATGGATGAATTAGATCACCTGCAGTATGAGAGAGCCATCTACTTTTGGCTCATCTAGGGTGGATCATTTAAATGATGAATTAGATTACCTGCGGTATGAAAGACTCTTCTACTGTTGACTCATCTAGGGTGGATCATTCAATGGACGATTTTTTTTTGTGAAGAAAGGGAGCCTTCCCAAGCTATGTTATAGTTAAACGGGACAATGGATGGGATGAAGAGGTTAATGTGTGAGTGCAGAACCGAGACCTTCGATCAAAAGGGAATCCTGACCATAAAGCAACAAAAGGGGGAAATGCTGCATTTTCCTTTATTGAGACTCTATATTGGTTTTTTTTTTTTTTTTTTGAGACTGTATATTTTTAAGATTGAGTTAAATTCCTCCCTCATACAGATTTGAGTTTTCATCTTTAAGTAGTATAGTTGTAATATTATTGTTTTTCTAAAGATGCTATGGCATTGGAAAGCATAACGTCCATACTGAATATCTGGAGAACATGAAAGTCTTACCTGAAGCAGGTGGAAGTCAGCTCACACTACAGCAGATATGTCTCCCAGAGACTCCCAGCTCACGTAAAACAGAGCTCCTGAATGACCATGTTTAAGCCTAACTTAGACAACTGGATGGGATACTGTAAATTTACCCCGCGGGTGTCACCTATGTCCTTCCTGGATAAGAGCAGTTGGTACTGATCACAGACTCGTGCTGCAAATATAGGCCATACCACTAGTTCAATAGGGGAACAAGGGTATAACATGGCCGGGCTTATAAAGACCCTAGGACCAATAGCCTAGTAACTTCCTATGAACCTGTTTTGTGATCTGCTCCTTGCTGGGTTAGGATATTCTTCAGTTTCTGCTTGTCTGCCCATTATTCCTCCTCTGGGCTCTAGATTTGAGGTCAAGCAATTTCTTAAAGGCATCCTTCACATCAGGCCTCCCATGAAGCCTATTCTGCCTTCCTGGAACCTCAGTTTTGTTCTTTAAAAATGTTCTCAGGCTCCCTTTAAGCCTGCTGCTTCAGCTTCCTTGCAACATTGTACTTGGAAGACTGTTGTTCTGTTGGCTCTCACTTCGGCCATGAGGGTGTCTGAACTTCAGGCTCTTGTGGCTGTTCCTTCCTTCTTATTTTTCCACAGAGACAGGATATCTCTTTTTGCTAACGCTTTTTTTATCCCCAAGATGGTCACTGAGTTGTCCGTTAATCAGTGTATTCATCTTCTTTCCTTTTTTTTCTTGTTTGCAGTATGCCACTGAAAAGGTTCTTCACACATCTGATTTGTGTAGACAGCTCAGATATTCTTTGTATAAAAGTAATTGTATAAAAGTAAAGTTCGCAAATGTTAGCAGCTTTTTGTTTCTTTTCATCCTAGGTCTTTGGGTTTAATCTTCCTGAATTTCTAAGATAATTTATTGTCATTATTCTTTCAGGATAAACGTCTTTCCTCATCAGTAAAGGCTTATTCTACTAGGCCTGTTGCTTCCTCTGGTGCTTTTTTCAAGGATCTGGATACCAGTTCTATCCTTAAGGCTGCTGTTGTGTAAAATCTTACCATAACAGTAAATGTCTTTCTCTTCACTGCTTCAGTATTCACTCCCTCCTGTCCTCTCTTCTTTTTTGTCCTGTGGCCAAAGGGCTCTTCTCCATTTTCTCATTCTGGATGCACATGATGTCCTTCCCTATCACTGTTGCAGTATTCCTTACAGTAGCCATCCCCTACCCAGGGCAATCTGACATCTGACCAGTATACCAAAGCCTTAGGTTGTAATTAGAAAGTCATACTTCACATGTATGCTCTCCATGCATGGCATAGGGCATAAAGGTGAGACACAGATGTAGCTTCCTCAGAACTTCTTTGCCTCCAGTCCGAATGCTATCTGCAGTCATCAGTCTGAATGCTCTTTCGTCTGCTGGTTGTCAAGCCATTTTCAATAAGTGCCCAATTAGAGTTTTTCTTATCTTATTTTATTTGTGGTTGTTGGTTTACATATCATTTAGAAAGGGGAAATGCCAGTGTGGGAGACCGATTCCCCATAAGGTCTGTCACGAGCATCGATGTTTTGCTTAGTTGCTTCTCATGACCATACATCTTGTTCTGTTTGTGAGGCATTTGTCCTGAACACTTTGTGTAGTCATCTTTCCTTTTTGACTATTTACCTAGAGAACCAGAGTCTTAAATTGTTGGCTCAGGATACTATGCTGAAATTATCCCTGCCCAAGGGTCAGCCATCCGTGAAGAAAAAGGCCAAGAATGTGCAGTTGGATTCTTCTGCTGTACCACCTCTACCGGACATCTCTCTCGAGGTTGGTGAAAGACTGCAGGACTGCCCGATTATTCAGTCAGGTTCTCTGCCACAACTGCTTCAAAGGCCAGCATGGACCTGTCTTCTCACACATCCCCAAAAGCTCTGTAGACCTCAGTTTCAGATGTTCAGGGGGAACCGTGGCTGTTTATATCTGAAGGGTCTAGGGATGTTCCGCAAATCTTTGTTAGGGAGCAGATTACTGCTATACTTACTGAGTGTCATTAGAGGTCTGAGCTGCCTAAGTTGTTTATATGCTTACTGAGTGTCGTTAGCGGTCCCAGCTGCCTAAGATGTTTATGGCTGACATCCCTTTGAAAAAGAAGCTGAAGACTTCGCGTATTGTTCCTGCTCCTGAGGATCGTACGCATGAATGGCTGGATTTTACATGGAGTTTGTTTAATCACTTCTGTGGCTCTGCTCGACAGGGGCACAGGAAAATAATTTTCTTGGGTGGCGAAAGCCAGGGTACATTTTTTGGCTAGGCTTGTATGGGCCCTAGGGCCGATAGCCTAGTACCTACCTATAATGCCCTTATGGCTTTGAAGCCTCCTCAGAGGGGTTACTGTTCCTGCTCCCCCTCTGTCTTCTACTTCTCTTAAGAGGCCTAGGGAGTAGGTTTCATCTGATGAGGAATCTTTGGCCTTTTGCTCCCTTGGATTATCGTTCTGAGGAAGAGGATTCTATTAGCCCTGTTTCTCATTTTGAGGAGATTTCCTCTGGGGATACTGTTTCCCATATGATGGAGTTTAAGTGGGCTCTACCCGGGTTTCTGTTCAAAAGAGGTATTTTGAACTCCTTCAGATGGAGTCTGCCAAGCCCTCTGCTGTTCTTCCTGCATTGTTGGATACTTTTTTTTTTTTGTTTGTTTTGCAGCTTCTGAGGCTCCTGATTCTCAGCCCCCTGCTCCTAAAAAAACTTCTAGGTTTTATAAGGTGCCTGATGATTGTAAATTTCTTTACAAGTGTCCCTCAGCTAACCCTTCTGTTATTTCTGTATCTTCTGATAAGCCCTCTAAGCTTTTACCTTCTACTAAAAAATCTCTTTGGTTCTGCAGCTGCTGAGCTTTTTAAATCTCTTCAGGAAAAGGGTAAGGCTGTGCAGGAATTGAATCATATTTTTGTTTCCGTTTCCAAATTTCAGAGGAAGTGCCCTACCAGTGTGCCTTTGTCTGTAGACAGTCTCACCCTCCTTCCAAAGGTAAAAAGGTGCTAGAAGGGCTCCTCCTCCTAAGTCTACTCAGACCCCTACAGCTCAGAAGCCTCTTTTTCTAGACAAACCAGGTTCTGTCTTAACTATTTTCTTCCCTCCCTCTTAAGCCAAGTTCCTGTATCTCTTTGTCTTTCCCCTGGCCGTTCCAAATTGGTTTTAAACCACTCAGGATTCTTGTGTTGTAGCCATTGTTTGTCAGGGGTATTACATGGTTTGGAAATCCCTTCCCCCATTTGTGGGCATTCCTTAACCTCCTCAGAAACTGCTTCCCTTTTTTCCGGATGTTCTTCAGAGCCTTTTGTCTCAAGGAACTATCCAAGCAGTTTTGCTTTCTGAAAAGGGGAAGGAATTTTACTCCAGAATGTTTGCAGTTCCCAGGAAAGTAGGCACCTGGAGACCCATTCTGGATCTTTCCCATGTCAGCACTTTTCTGAATTCCTTCCTTTGGACTGTTGTCCCTTCAAACGTTTCTCTCCTTCTTCGGGCTTTCCTAGTCTCTCTGGATCTCAAGGATGCCTATCTCCATATCCCTATTCATCCCTTTTCAGGAATTTTCTTTTCTGTTGCTTCCTTGCATTTTCAGTTCTCTGCTTTGCCCTTTGGTGTCTCTCTTCTGCCCCAAGGGTCTTTACCAAATGCTTTGCCTCTGTGATTGCTTTTTGCAGGATGAGGGGAATACAGATCTTTCCTTGTCTGGATGACTTGCTCATTCAGGCTTCCTCTCCACGGATTTTGCTTCACAATCTTCACTCTTCTATTTGTCTTTTGCAAAGCCTAGGGTTTACAGTGAATTTCCAAAAATCCTTCCTGACTCCTTCTCAGGATCATGTTTTTCTCAGGTGCAGGCTCCAGACCATTCCATTGTTGGCATACCTGCATCCTGCCAAGGCTTTGACTCTGATTGCATTCTTTCAGTCCCTTCCTCCTCTGGCCTCCATTACATTCAGAGAGTTTAAGGGTGCTGAGATACATGGATTCCACCATTACTATCCTTTCTATGAACAGACTTCATGTGAGAAAGCTACAGTGGTTCCTAAAGTCAGTTTGGTTTCAACATTCTTATCCTTTAGACTCTCCAGTTCCTCTTCTCTCATGTTTCAAGCTAGAGCTTCAGTGGTGGTTCATCAACTGTCCCTCATCCCAGGGCTTCCTTTTCAGCCTCCAGTCCCTGCTCAGGAACTTTTTCGTATGCCTCAGATGCAGGATTTTGAGCTTCCTTTGGCTCTCTAGGTTCAGGGCCTTTTGTCTCTTCACTAAAGGAAGGAACATATCAATATCAAAGAAATGAGGACTATTCTCCCGGCTCTTCAGCCCTTTTCCTTCCAGGGTCCAGCAAAGTGTTCACAGACAATACCACAGTGAGTGATACATCAACAAACAAAGGGGGGGGGGAACAAGGTATTGCCTCTTCTGCAGACAAGCTCCTCAGGTTTGGGATATGGCTGTCCAGTATCAGGTGGCTCTTCAGGCTATTTATATTCCTTCAGATCAGAACCTTGTGGCTGAATCTCTGAGCAGGTCCATAACAAGATTGTTTTTCTTTTGGCCCTTACCTCAACCTGATGGGTGTCTGAGCTCCAGGGCCTTATGGCTGTTCTTCCTTTTTTAGTTTTTCATAAGGACAGGGTGTCTCTTCGTACCTATCCTTCTTTTATGCCCGAAGTAGTGAATGAGGTGTCTCTTGATAAGTCTAGTAATTTGCCCACTTTTTTCCCATCTTTACAGTCTGCTAGTGAGAAGGTTCTTCACATCTTGGATTTGCATAGACAACTCAGATATTATTTGGATAAAACTAAAGGCATTCATAAAGCTGTGCAACTTTTTGTTTCATTTTATCCTAGATCTTTTGGTTTGGCAGTTTCTAAGCAAACTGTTTCTTCATGGATATCTAAGGCCATTTCCTTTTGGTACTGTCTTCATAGGAAAAGCCTCTCTTCTTCTGTTAAGTTTCATTATACCAGGGCTGTGGCTTGTTCTGATGATTTTTTCAAAGGATTTGATACAACCTCCATCCTTGAGACAGCTACTTGGACTTCTGTTCATACTTTTATCAAGCACCATAAGTTGGATGTGGTTTCCAGTGCTATCCTACATGGCTTTCTTGAAGGCTCTTCTGGACATTCCTTCTCCCACCTTTCCTCCTGAGCTTTTGTACTCTCCCTACTGTAAGGAATACTGCAACAGTGAAATGGAAGGACGTAGTACAGTTATGTAGAATCTCTTCACTCTCCCTACTGTAAGGAATACTGCAACAGTGAAATGGAAGGACATAGTACAGTCGTGTAGAATCTCTTCATTCTCCCTACTGTAAGGAATACTGCAACAGTGATATGGAAGGACATAGTACAGTCGTGTAGAATCTCTTCACTCTCCCTACTGTAAGGAATACTGCAACAGTGATATGGAAGGACATAGTACAGTTGTGTAGAATCTCTTCACTCTCCCTACTGTAAGGAATACTGCAACAGTGATATGGAAGGACATTAGTCGTGTAGAATCTCTTCACACTCCCTATTGTACTGAATACTGCAACAGTGATATGGAAGGACATAGTACAGTCGTGTAGAATCTCTTCACTCTCCCTACTGTAATGAATACTGCAGCAGTGATATGGAAGGACATAGTACAGTCGTGTAGAATCTCTTCAGTCTCCCTACTGTAATGAATACTGCAACAGTGATATGGAAGGACATAGTACAGTCGTGTAGAATCTCTTCACTCTCCCTACTGTAATGAATACTGCAACAGTGATATGGAAGGACATAGTACAGTCGTGTAGAATCTCTTCAGTCTCCCTACTGTAATGAATACTGCAACAGTGATATGGAAGGACATAGTACAGTCATGTAGAATCTCTTCACTCTCCCTACTGTAATGAATACTGCAACAGTGATATGGAAGGACATAGTACAGTCGTGTAGAATCTCTTCACTCTCCCTACTGTAAGGAATACTGCAACAGTGATATGGAAGGACGTAGTACAGTCGTGTAGAATCTCTTCACACTCCCTATTGTACTGAATACTGCAACAGTGATATGGAAGGACATAGTACAGTCGTGTAGAATCTCTTCACTCTCCCTAATGTAATGAATACTGCAACAGTGATATGGAAGGACGTAGTACAGTCGTGTAGAATCTCTTCACACTCCCTACTGTAATGAATACTGCAACAGTGATATGGAAGGACATAGTACAGTCGTGTAGAATCTCTTCACTCTCCCTAATGTAATGAATACTGCAACAGTGATATGGAAGGACGTAGTACAGTCGTGTAGAATCTCTTCACACTCCCTACTGTAATGAATACTGCAACAGTGATATGGAAGGACATAGTACAGTCGTGTAGAATCTCTTCACTCTCCCTACTGTACTGAATACTGCAACAGTGATATGGAAGGACATAGTACAGTCGTGTAGAATCTCTTCACACTCCCTATTGTACTGAATACTGCAACAGTGATATGGAAGGACATAGTACAGTCGTGTAGAATCTCTTCACTCTCCCTACTGTAATGAATACTGCAACAGTGATATGGAAGGACATAGTACAGTCATGTAGAATCTCTTCACTCTCCCTAATGTAATGAATACTGCAACAGTGATATGGAAGGACATAGTACAGTCGTGTAGAATCTCTTCACTCTCCCTACTGTAATGAATACTGCAACAGTGATATGGAAGGACATAGTACAGTGGTGTAGAATCTCTTCACTCTCCCTACTGTAAGGAATACTGCAACAGTGATATGGAAGGACATAGTACAGTTGTGTAAACTCTTACCATAGCAGTAAATATTCTTCTCTTCACTGTTGCAGTATTCACTTCCTTCCTCCTCTCCCTGTTTCTTTCTCCTTCTGTATGCACATGTTCCTCTTTCTGGGTCTACTTTATGCGCTCAAAAGCTGAAAAACCCGAATCCAAATAGCGCGACATGTAAAGAGCGAACTGCGAATACGTCGAACGAACAAAACCGTGAAAGTGGAAATATCGATTTTGCATAGTTAGCCCATCTGCGGTATAGTAAGGTAAGTGTGTGATAGTTACGGACCTTAGGGTTAGGGGGGGGTTAAAGTAAGTGCATAGGTAGGTAGTGTATGTAAGGTTTTGTGTAGGTAATGTATGTAAGGTTTAGTGTAGGGTTTTAAGTGTATGTGTGTGGAATATTTAGTTTGGGTATAACTCCGTAGGGGAAGTGTGTGGTAGATACAGACCTTAGGGTTAGAGAGGGGTTAAGGATAGTGCATAGATAGTTGTGTATATGGGGTTTATTGTAGGGTTAGCAGTAAGGTTTTTGTGCTTTAATTTAGGGTTAGAAGTAGGGTTTTGGTTAGTGTATGTATGTGTTTTTTTATTGTGTTTGGGTAGGTAATTTGTTGTGGGTGGTGGGTTGGCCGACTATGACAGTTCGAGGTTTTAAATTTTGAGCTTTAGTACGTTCGACGTATTTGCAGTTCGCTCTTTGTGTCGTGCTATTTGGATTTGGGTTTTTCATGTTTCGAGTGCATAAAGTAGACCCCCTCTTTCCTCCTTAGACTGTTGTTCCTCCTGGAGCTTTTCAGTTCTGAGGAAGGTATGATCCGTGTGTCCCTTTCATTCTGTACGCCATGTGTGGGGAGCATACTTGTGATGTGTGACATCCTATTATAACCTAAAGCTTTGGTATACTGACTGGATGTTGGTCTGCCCTAGGCAGGGGCTCCCTACTGTAAGGAGTACTGCAACAGTGAAGGGAAGGACATCTACAGTTATGGTAAGGTTTTACACAGCTGTACTTTCTTCTTTGTCCCTAGGGACAATCTGTTCCTTCTAGGGCTTTTTCAGTTCTGATTATGTGCGTCCCTACGTCTTCTTTATGCACAGTGCCTTGTACGGGGAGTGTGCGTGTGATGTACAGCACTTGTAAATACTAAAGGCTTTGGTATATTGGACAGACATTGGTCTGTCCTTGGCAGGAGATCCCTTAGGATATGAATATTGCAGCAGTGAGGAGAAGGACATCTACTGTTATGGTAAGATGTTACACAGCTGTACTTACTAAGTGTTTTATAGCAAAATATTACCGGTCACTAAAGTTATGATTTTATTTAATTTAGGGAACGTTTCCCTGTAAGTGTACAGAAGTTCAGCATGTTTATTCTACATTCAAAAGACACCATCTATGGGACCTCATAGCCCTAAAAGCAACATTTTGAAAGTCTGTCCTAAAATGTTGTTAAAGGCTGAACATATGAATCTACATTTAATCTGGCAACATTTCCACTATTTCCTCATTACTTTTCTGAAATTCTACATTTTTACTCCACATTTGTAACAGCTGCACAGATAGCACCCCACTTCATTTTATTTGAAAAGCATTTCTGTACCAAATTTACAGACTGTTATTTGTGGGAACTAACGTCTTGGACATTTGCTTTGCCTTGCACCCTATCCCATCTCCTTCTTTTTCATTGCTTATTGTCCTGGGTCGTCTCCTCTCCCATCTTGAAGTCATGTTTGGTGATAGTTGGTTAGAGTCGCACCCCACCTCAGAAATTCAGGTTTAATGTTTGCTGCCCTGGGTTAGCCCTATCCACTTCCTGGATTTATGTATATTGCTCATTGTTCACAGTCACCCCACTTTCCAAGTTCATGTTCAGTATTCCTTTTTAGTATACACAACCCCCCCCACACACACACACGCACACACATACACTCATTCTTAAATCAAGCATAAAGTGCATTTTGCTGTTGCCATGGCTGCAGAAACAAATGCACGTACTGCAGTGTTGTTTATTAAATACATGCACCACTTTTATTTGGATACCACTTTGGGTCATCATTGCTATTTGTGCTAATGATACTGAGTATGCATGTAACCTGGGGAGATGCCTTCATATTCATTTTTAAGTTATGCTGAAAGTCCAGGGACATACCTTCATTGTTTTCTGAATAATGTTACCTCCTCTGCCCACTGACCATTGAGCTTCTCCAATAGCATGGCTGTCCTAGTGGTGGGAACCATCATCCTTTCACATCCGCTGGGGCAGTCTTGTGCAGGGACCATCACCTGGGCAGACATTGGATGTTCTTTGTGCTCTTACCAGCATCCTGACCATAAGAGTATTTTTTATTTCTCATTCCATGCCCCACTCCATAGTGGTGACATGCACCCCTGCATCACCACAAGGGCTGTCTATGCTCCCCCACGTGTGTGCATGTGCCTTCCTTCACTTGTGAGTCAGGGAACTACCGTTACAAGCTTGGACAGCCTTTCCCGGCTGAATGTTGCTTTTGGTGTTATGTGCGACCTATGTCACACTGTGCCAGCAAGGCAGATACAGTCAGCTGGGAACCACCACCCTAAATACCAGGTTAGGTGTTGCCCATCATCTTTGCCAGAATGTTACTCACCAAAGCTGCTTATCAGACTCAAATCACTTGGGTTATAGTGGGGTCTTTATCACTCTATGCCACTCAGTTGGCTAAGCACAGAGTTTTGTTTGGTTAAGCTTTTTCCATAGCCATTTTTGCTTACTTTTTTGTGGTGTTTATTTTCATTATTTAACATTAAAATTTTGATTTAAAATTGTCATTATTGTAAAATATTTTCCTTTCTTTCTGTTTTTTTTTTTTTGCCATTTCTTGCATAGAAAAAGAAAATAATGTGCAAAACTGATGTATTTGGATTGATTTGTTGGTCAAGGAGTTCATCGTAATTGTAGCATACATGGGATGGTTTCGCTGGCAACTCTTCACATGAGAGCACTACCGTGGTGTCAGCATGCTAATGCCATGCTAATGCTTAGTGTCCACTCCCACAATTACTAGGAATATCTTTTGTAAACACCTTTATCGAATTATCACTTAAGGAGTAGGCAAACATACATTTATATAAAAGAGAACAAACCATGTTAACATGTTCTCAGTTACAAACATTATGTATCACATGCATTCTTTTGTATAAATATAATTAATCCATTGCTTAGTTCCTGCCTTCCCTTAAACCTCACTCCTCCTCCAAAACATTACTCTGCATCTATTGTTCCCACAATTTCCCAATTTCCATTTTTTCTATGTAATTTGCTCCTACCCTTTTCCAAAGATCACATTTCCAGTTTTGTTTTCTCTCTGTTACAATGTTTATCACTTCAAATATAATTGGTTTAGACTTCAGTTTCCATTTTTTATTAATTAATTCGGGTGGCTACCAAAAAAGCAAACTTAACAAAGCCTTACTTTATTTAGGCAATTCAGATCCTGTATCTACTCTCAAAAAATATTTCCTTTGTTATACCCATTTATTCACCCAATATTTATGGCTCCAAAAGAACCATCTGTCGCTAAAACCCAATAAAACCAAGGTCATAATTTTCATTCCAAAGAGAAATACTCCCCCCAATAAAACTCAATTTAACACACTATCCCTGAACAAAACAAAAATTGAAATAGTTGCCAGTACCAAACTGCTTGGTGTCATAATCGACAAAAACTAAATTTGATGTACAGATCCAAAATAACATTAATAAGACCCACAAAAAATGAGGACTTCTTTACAGCCATAAACAATTCCTTTTCTTCCCATCAAAACAAGGACTTGTGTCCACCTATCTACTTCCTTCTTTGGTGTAAGGTGCCCAATTGCTTACCAACCTCCAGTCCTCGCTTAAAACTAAATTAAAATGTCCTACAACAAAATAGCCACATTTGTAATAGGCTCTCACCATTTCATCCATCAGTGCACACCCCTAAAAACATTAAACTGTCTGGAATTCTCCCACTATCTCACATATCTACAACTTTCTACCATGCACAAACTTCTCACAAAACCTCAGGATTGCCCTGCCCTTAGTTCTTTATTTTCCCACTTCAACCCCAGCAGGTCCCCACAGTCTGAGAACCAGCTCTTCCTCCAAATCCACAGACCAAAACTACCTGCAGGCCAACTACTTCACTCTTGGTCAATAGCAAAAACTTGGAACAGCCTTCCTCTAGCCATTCGCACCATTTGTAGCACTGGTTCCTTCAAAACAGCTCTCAGAAACCACCTCCAATCCAGTTGGCTCTGTAACTGCACTAAAACTCCATTTTCCATAACCTAGCTCTCAAATACCCTGCCATCATTCCACGTGTCCCTTGCCCTTTCCTCTATAACGTTTTACGCTCTCGTTATTCTATGCTTCTTCCTCATCCAGCTTCCCAATACCATGCCCTTTCTAATCTTGCTACATCAATTTCTCTCTTACTATTTTTTCTTTTTGACCACTACTCTTTTACATATAACTTGCCTTCTTCCTCCTCTCACTCATCCTATCACCTTTCACCTTTACCGTTTCCTCTAGCCATCCACCTACATCTTCTCACACTTCTCCTACTCTGTCTACTCCTGTAATTTAGCTACTAGAAGCCTCTTAAACCTCTCAAACTTGGACTACTTGTGTACCTGGTATAAAGCAACCCTTTCTGCATAGACCGACTAGCTAGGTTCTTGACATAATTTAACCCATACTGCTGTATTTACCTTGTATCGATTATGCTGTATGCTTGTTCCTTTGAATGTTCTAGCTTGTAATGTTTATTTCTTATCAATGTATACGTTTTTTGTGGTACATTTCTATGTAATAGATTATAGCATTTGTTTATTTCTTTCTCTGAATGTTTAACCTTGTAATAATGCTTATCTTCTTTGCTTTGATTATGTCTTCTGTGGAGCTTTTCTCCCTGGCCCCTGCTGAAAATGGGCTCTTCTTGGCCCAGTGGATTATCCCAGTAAACAAATACCAATAAATAAATAATAAATAAATAATTTCTGACGGAGCACTCTGTAGGGAATTTTTTAAAGTCTTCCAACTCATTACAATCCCAAAACATATATTCCTAGTTACCGCTTTCTTCCCCATCATACCTCCAACATTTGGCATCTACCTGAGGAAAAATTCTTTGGAGTCTGCTTGTGGAATAAAAATACCTATGCAAACACTTCCAAGCAAAAATCCTAAATCTTCTAGACTTTGTTGCATAATTGGGAACAAAATATATGACCTCCCATTGTTTCCTTGTGACTTGCCTATCCAGTCTCTGTTCCCAATCTTTTCTAACCTCCACTGACTAGTTCCTGTGGTTATCATGCAGTATTTTATATACCCCACTAATTATCCCTTTTTTAACAGCAGCTTATGTTCTAGGTTCAACTAAAAGTCTACCAGTGCAGGTGTTTCACTTAGGATTCCCCTATCCCTTTTTCTTTGCCTATACTCTGATGTCATTCCCTGATAGGGAAGGCAGTCTCTAGCCTGCAGTCCAAATGTCTTCTTGGCCTCTTCCTATCCTGTTACCTTTCCCTGTGTAGTTATGTGCTCCAAATACTTTGGTTTCTTTGCCAGTTTTCTCCAGTAAAATCCAGCCCACCTCTTGCCTATTCTCTGTACCCATGATTGCAGTCACTCCTGTCTGTAAACTCTCTTTTCTCCATTCTCAGGTTGGCTTAGTTCTTAGAATACTTTCTGCTACTTTATGAATGCAATATTTTGTATGGAAGTTCTTATTCTCCTTGAAGATCTGCATCCAAAATCCCACTGTTTCTCATTATTTCTTGAATTTTCCTGCTTCATCATCTTATCGTTCCAGTTTGAAGCATAGCTTTCTGCTTCTGTTATGTATATGAGCCGTAACTGCATAGCTCTAACATATCCCTTCAAATCAAGTAATCCTAAACTACTTTGCTCTGTTGGAAGAGTCAATGTATCCTACTTGCTGTCCTCCTCTCCTAGATGAAGTCCTTCAACTCTTTATTAATTGCTATCCACAACTTCTCTGGTTGATAAAAATATGCCTGACCTGTGTATAAAACCAAAGGGAATAAAAACATGTTGACTGCTTTTATCTTACTATCCATATCCATAAACAAGAGCTTCCAGTGTCTCAGTTTAGTATTATCTTTTGTTTAGCCTCTTCCCACATATCCTTAGCTTCTATAACAGAATCCTTTTTAATCTGTATTCCTAAATACTTCATTTTATTGTGTCACCACAAATATGGGTATTGCTGAACCAATTCATATGTGGGTACATAGTTTACAACTATAACCTTTGTTTTATCTTCATTAATTTTATATCTCAAAAAGACTTGAAACTGTCTCAAAACGTTCCACAACACTGAGATGTCCTTTTTTTTTTGAATCAGGTACAAAATAATATAGTCTGCAAATAAAGACAACTGTTCCTGATTACCATACCAATTATATCCTTGAATTTCAGAGTCCCTTATTTTCTTTGCCAAAGGTCTAAAAGCAAATAACAAAGGGGAAAGAGGACATCCCTGCCTGATTACTCTTGTTGGGCAAATCTTGGAAAGTAACCCTCCCAGTTTAATTTTTGCCTCTGATCCCTCATATAGCCTCCTAATTAATCTTATTATTGTATCAGGAATGCAAATGCTTCCATTGACTTACAAATAAAATTTCTGCTTACTCTGTCGTATCCTTTCTCTTGCATCAAGACCCACCAACAGTAGCAGTATTTTCTTACATTCTGCTTCCGTTTGGATTGTCATTGCTCTGTTAATTTTGTCAGATGTTTCCCTTCCCTCCAATTTACCATCACTTTTTCCATTCTTTTAGCTATTATAGACATAAACACTTTATAGTCATGGATTAACATTGAAATTGACTTATATGAAGCTGGGTCTGATGAATTTTTGCTGTCTTTAGGTATTACAGCCACCACAGCTTTTTTCCAGGATGTTAGTGCTTCCCCTCCTTTTAAAATCATCCAGGTCTTTATCAGTTTCTTCAATCCTAGCTTCCAGAATTTTAGAGGAATCTGTGTTCCCAGAGACTTTCCGGCAGATTGGTTACACCTCACCATTTTTGTCTTTTCATCCTGTCGTAACTGTTAATTGTTGAACCTCATCTACCTCTAACCTTGGCATACTTAAGTCTTCCCTAAATATTTCAGATTGTGGTCTTTCTTGATTCCATATTTTTTTTGCTTTATACAAATTTTCATAAAATTTTCAAAATATCTTTAGTACCTCTAGAGGATCTGTGGTTATTTTTCTTGTTATAAATTCTCTAAATTTGGGAACAACCCTTTCTACTCTTTTTTGCTTGAGTCATTGTGCTAAAAGTTTTTGTCCTCTGTTTTTATAAAAAAAAAACAGCTGGTCAACTGCTTTCTTAACTCATATATATCATCTATATACTCCTTTATTTTCTATTTAACACTCTGCAGTTGCACCTCTTCTTGCTCTGTGAGATTCCCCTTATTCTACAATACATTAACATTTGTCATCCCCAAAATAATTCTGTATAGTTCTTAACCATATCTGTTTTTCTTTTATTTTTACCCTGTTTTTAAGCTCTGTTTTCATTTTATCCCACTCACTAGGTAAAACTTCTGTGGAAATTTCTGTCTTCCCTAATAACTCATGAATAATTTCCACTACCCATTCCTTAAATTCCTGGCTTTAACAGGTAGGTGGGGAAGCACCAGTGTCTCATTTTTACTTAATTACCCTGCATTTTTATCTTAGTTATTATTGGCACATGATCTGAAATAGTTCTTGGATGTGTGTCATAGCTTTCAATTAAATGCACATGTTTCTATGAAATGTAATTTTTGCCTAGTGTAGCCCAATTATTGTACCTTGAGGAATAATATGTAAATTCTCTCTGAGTTCCTTCTACTGGATTCACTTCTTTCACACCAAATATTTTCATAATTTTTTTCAGAAATCTACTCTTTTTTGTTATGTTTTCTCTTCTTGGTCCCCCAGATACATCCTCACTGTTGCAAGTATGTTCCAGTCAACACCTGTAAGTAATATTCCTTTCTGAAAGCTGATTAGTTCTCCCAAAGTTTTCTTAAGCTCCATAATAGCAGTTTTAAGTGGAATACAAATACATGCTAGTGTAATCCTCCTCCTTGCCAGTAGCCTCTTGCTACCACAAATCTACTATTGTTATCTTTTTTTTCCTGTTCTGTCTCCTTAAGAGCTCCTCTAGCAATAGTATAATTACTCTCTGTTCCATTTGTCCATGATATTCTGCTCAATATTCATCCTAAAATCTTTCATTTATCAAATTCATATGTTCAGTTTCTTCTAAATGTGTCTCTTATAGCATTGCTATTTGCACTCTGTATTTCTTAATATAATTCAGTACACTTACATTTCTGTCTGTAACTGTGAGGCATTTCATGTTCCAAAATAATATGGATAGTGTAGCCATTATGATGAAAAGTTATTTCCACCTATTATATTTGACAGCTTTTTTAAATGTCTATTTCCAACTTTTGTGTTTTATGCATCCACTAATGTTTGGCATGTTGACCTTTTATACTTTGCTTCTTGTCATCTCTATTTGAACCTATGTCACACTAAAAAGACATTTTGTTTTACTGAAAACCCTCAAAAACACCCCCAGAACATCCCCATAACTTATTAACTTAAAACAAAGACACAGGAACTATGTACATCTTCAAATAATGAAGCTTTACCCTTCTGATAGGAACAAATGGTCCCAAATTGACAGCTGCATCCACAGGCATTACCTAACCTAAAATTAAGGTTTTCCTTGTTAAAGTGCATATTATAGATTGTGTTCCTTCTTACAGTAATTGCTGTCTGTTCTTGTTTTATTTTTATTCCCCTTTCATATGTGAAGAACAGCTTATGTGCTTTCAGAAAACATTAACTTTTAGCCTTAAGAAAAAGAGCACTGGCAATCTTTATGTAAAACTTAATTATACTATGTTCTTGTAAATATATTGAAGTATTTAGGTACCAGGAAAACTGCTATCTCTTATTCACTTCCAATAATTTTGAACAGTATTTTCTACTAAGTTGCTTGCCCTTGTACCTTTTAATTTGGGTGGCACAGTGGTGCAGCAGTTAATATGGTCATTTCACAGCAGGAGTTTCTCCAGTTCGATTCTTGGCTGGGGTTCCTTCTGTGTGGAGTATGCATGTCCTCCCTGAATTTGTGTGGGATTCCTCTGGATACTCTGGTTTCTTCCCACATTCCAAAGACATGCGTCTGGAGCATTTCTCCCCAAGCCTCCACTGAAAATAGGCTTTGTCCTACTCAGACTTTCCCAGTCAACAAATGTTAAATAAATAAATAAAAAATAAAATAAAAATGTTATGATTCCCTCAGCAAACAGTGTCCAGAACTCTGGAGATGTATTGCTTGCACTTGTAGTCATCTTATCTCCATGGAAACATAAGAACAGAATTACAGCTGCCCTCAGCTGTAGAGTTTTCAACTCACACTGAACATTTATTTGCTAAAGGAAAAAGTTTTCATTCCCTTCACAGTATTCTGTTATTTGTAAAGCCCACACGCGTATACAAAAAGTTGTTATACATTAAGCCAAGGGCATTAATCCAGACCTATGCAAAAGTAAGAGAAAACATCTCAGCTCTACATGTATTATAATCAGTGCATTTTTGCATACTATCCCCCACCATAACAGTCCATGATTACAGGATATTAACATAAAGATGCTTCAGTCTAGCCTTTCATCTCTTTTTACATTGTACTGCCTGCATTTCTTTAAACTAAAAAAGAAAAGTATTTGTTTATTTTGGTATCTTTATCACATGCAACAATTACTGAAAATGCTTTACTATATAACTTGCATTTTATGTCATGTAAAAGATTTTATTCAAATATTAAGAAAAAAAGGCTTTACTTGCAGTTACTTTCCCCTTTTTTATTTTAGTGTCCTTCCAAACATTAATAACATGAAGTAGAGTATATGCCTTTCAGTCTCCCCATAAGTTTAACAGAGTCAACAAAGACAGTCTTTCTCGGACACTTTTTCACTTTTTTCTTTTAAAGCCATGGTTCACTAATATGATTAATGCTTTGTAGACTCAGATTTATTCAGTAGTTTCAGTGTTGCTGGTCTTATTTCTGTCAGTATCCATCTCCCAGCCCCGGACTCCGGTTTAAGTCCAAGGTAGTCACGATTCTTCTAATCAGTTCCTGTGCTTTTTTATGTCTCTCAAGCATTTTCCCTTGGAATGTTGGAAAATGTTTTCACTGGAAAAGTATCTCCATGAGCTTTGTTATCAGAAGAGTCTGAAGCAGAGTCTTCTTCTGTTTGATTGCTCACTTTTGTTGAACAAAGTTTTTTATTAAAAAGTTTTTTTAACCTGTTCTCGATCAAAAGGACTTTGATCCATCAGGAAAGAATATTCTGAAGACAGTTGGATACAACAGCTTGAATGTCACATCTGTCATCATTCCCTGATTTCTGGGATAAATCTGCTTATCTTCTGCCTGATGTACAGTGAATAATAATCTTTCACAAACTCACAACTGTCTCCAGTTTTTAATACTTTGCCCTTTTGCTAGTTTTGTCAGAATCAACTCTCTGCTGGTATGATTGCATCTTTACTGGTACAGGCCTTGGCTGCTATCCCATGGCCAGGATGTGCCTTTTCAGTTAACAAATCCTGTTGTGGAATATCAGTTGCTTATTTGTAATTTTATAAAGTCAATACAGTCTGTTTCTTACAGTTTTTTTCTGGTACAGCAGAAAATCTCAGGTTATCTCTGCATCTTATGTTTAATTGACCAGCCTCATATTCAGCCAGCCATTTCTTCATTCAGTCTCTGATTCATGCAGATTTATCAGTTCATCTGAATTGCTCTTTAAAGCTTCTTCCATTGTTTCCAGCCTTTTGTCATTTGAGTTGATGTATTCCTTCAAAGATTCATTTATTTTAATGAGCTCTGAGCATATTTAATTTATTTTGTCTGTTAAATTACTGGACGCCTTCTCTTGTACAAAAGCTGGAGCCTGAACTGTTTTTGCTGAACAGCTGCAAGATTCTTCCCAGTCAGTATTTTCTCTGTATCTTTTCAAACTGATTTTCTTTCAGGCTCTGTATTTTGTTTGCTGGCATCCAGGCAGTATACTTACTAGCCAATAACTGAAGTTTACTAAAACTGACAGAATTACTAGCTCCTTCATTTTCTTTCTCACCCTGAGAGAGCTGAAGTTAAGCTGTTGATCAGCATGCAACCATCTTGGAAGTCCTCTTTCCACTGTCACTTAATGCTGTGGAGGTGAGAGGTGGTGGGAGTTAAAATCCAACAAGCTGATTTTCAAATAACTCACAAAACTGAAGAACAAACACTTTAAAACAAAAAGGATACACCAAGGCAGGGAAGCAGATAGAATCCAATTTATTGTAAGCGCTTTTGTCTTGGATAATACCAAAACTTCATCGGACAAAAAAGTAACAGCCACAACCCATTTTTAAAAAAAGCCCCAGGTCTGCCATCAGTTCCTCAATTAACATTTAAAGAGAAGTCATTATAAAACCCATACATTACAACCCTGTTTAAAGCATATACATACAAAAAAACATGTAAAACAACACATGTAAATATATACATTTTTGTAAAAAGATATGAATAAAGATCTAAAAGCCCTTACCAACAAAATTATCTCAATAAAGCCTTTAATTTTAAGACACAACCAATAGAGGCAAGCTCATTTAATCCAGGCCATCCAACAGCTTTTAAACGGATGATCCAGAATAACTCTTTTTTTCTCCAATTTCAGTTGCCATGGACCTCCCCTCACATTGGGTTTAATTTGTTCAATGACTATAAATTTAAAATAATGTTCTGGGAATTCATGAATGTGCCTAAACAACGCATTTGTCAGTTTTTTTCTTTTTAATGTCATAACAATGTTCATAAATGCGGGTTCTGAGTTTCTGCTCGGTCTTTCCTATATAGAAAGCCGGGCAATTCTGGCACAAAGCCCCATACACAACACCAGTACTATTACAGTTATATTTACCACGAATGTGTAAAAATATCCATTTAAATAAAAAAGTTCTCCAGTGTTAATGTGTGTACAATAGCTACAGAACCTGCACCTAGACATCTGCCGAACCATTTGTTCATCAGCTTCATGTCTCAACGGTCTTTCCAACAAACTTTTTAAATTATTCCCCTTCCTATAAACAATCAGGGGTTTTTGACTAATATTTGGTCTAAAACTACTATCTTCTATCAAGATAGACCAATTCTTAAATAAGATATATTGTATTGCATATGAGTCCACAGTATACGTAGTAATATAGGATAATCTAAAATTCCTTTCTCCAAAAATTTCAGAATTCACTACGGTATGTACTGAAGTCATGGTATTGCTATCATTCATATTTTTAACCCTCAAAATAGGACTGTAAAAACCAGAAGAACATTTATTAATAACTTCCAATTTAATGTCACTCACAAAGTCCACAGGATAATCCCTCCTAATAAACATTTCTTCCAACAATGAGCATTCATTCAAAAAATCTTCAAAAGTAGATGTCATACGGGCAGTTCTCATGAATTGCCCCTTTACCACAGCTTTTTTATGGGTCCTAGGGTGACAGCTGAAAAAATGGAGAAAGTAATTAGAATAAGTTGGTTTCCTATATATAGTGGATACATATCTACTATTTGCCCAATCTTTCTTTAATTGGACATCTAAGTAATTAATAGTTTCAAAATCCACAACATGAGTGAATTCAAGAAACCTAGTGGATGAATTAATAAAATCCATAAATTCATTAAATCCAGTCATATCCCCTTTCCAAATGACAAACAAATCGTCAAGGTATCTGACATACAAAATACAATGTTCAAATAAGGGGTGATTAAACACACATCGGCGTTCCCATTCACACATTATAATATATTAATATTGGATTTAATGAATTTATGGACTACTTTAATTTAATAAGGAAGTCCACGATGTAAATTTGAAAGACCACTGTTCTGATTTCACCCAGACTCTCTTCTCTACCTATGCTGATCTTTTTGAAGACAAACCAGGCAAACTCCTAGTTGTGTACTACATGAAGTTAGACCTGAAATCAGCCCAGTTGTCAGACCAGCCCGGAATGTTCCAGTAGCTGTGCAGAACAGAGTCACGGCTGCTTAGACTCATCAAGAGTACTATAATTTGTCAGAGATTTGGGATGAATGGCTAGGCTTAGAAAGGCCCTAGTGGTCATTGGCCTAGTACACATCTATGAACCTGTGAACCCTGCTACAGTATGGTTCACCTTAGGCAGAGTGCTGGAGACCGTAAAGATGAAGGGAGCAGTGTGAGAGTGGAAAAATGGAGCACAGGCAGTTGGGAGTGAACATGCAAAAATAGCTAGGGATGTGGGAAGATTTGAAAGAGACAAGGTGTAGATATGAATGAGACAGCAGACTTAAAAGACTTGGCTATACTTCATCAAGGCATTCCTAGTAAGCATCTTTAGTGTAATTTTTTTATTGTTGCAGTTCATCAAAACTATGCTAATTAGTAATGAACTATCAGTACACACACACACACACACACACATATATATATATATATATATATATATATATATATATATATATATATATATATATATGTACACACACACACACACACATATATATATATATATATATATATATATATATATATATATATATATATATATATACATACACACATATATATTTTTTTTTAGTTTTTATGGCTTTTTGTATTAAGTTTCATAATTCATAAATCAGTGAAACCTAACTTGCTTTTAAATGATTCAGTGGAGCACAAAAGTCATGTTCATCTTAAAAGAGGTCCTTTTATATCACTGCTGCAGTATTCTAAACAGAAAGGGTCTCATACCCAGGGCAGCCCAGTGCTCTGCCAGTATGCAAAAGTCTAACCATCTTGCATGCACCGTACATCACATTTATGCTCCCCACACATAACGTAGGGCATAAAAGGGGCATACAGAAGTAGCTATCCTGAACTACTTTGCTGCTAATTCAAACACCATTATTGCTGGTCTTGTTGGTCTGAATGCCTTGTTGCTGTGCTGAATACCTACCTGCCAGATAAGTACCCAGTTGAGGTTTTTTTTTTTTTTTCTTTTTGTGGTCTTATATTTTATTTTACTACCTAGAGTTCATGCCATCCAAGAAGGGAAAATGTTAGTGTGGGAGACAGATTACCCATATGGATTGTCATGAACAGTGTCTTTTTTGTTTGGGCACTTCCCACGACCATACCTCTTGTAGTATCTGTTAGGTGTTTGTGCTTAAGACACTCAGAAGCTGTTTGTCTTCCCTGGCCATTTGTCTTGAAAACTAATGGCTTAAACAGTTAGACCAGGGTATATCATGTCAGAATCCTTTAACCCCGAGATACTTCCGCTAGGTAAGAGGGCCAAGACGTCTCAGCTGGATTCCTTAGCTGTCCAGCCACCACCATACTTTCCTCTAGAAGCAGGTAGTAGCTCTGTAGGTCGTTCATCATCTACATCAGATTTGTCAGTCACGACCCTGTTGGAGGCCGGCAAGGATCCGTCTTTTCGCATGTCCTGTGAGGCTTTTCAGGCATCTGCTCCAGATGTCAAGGGAGGAACCATGGTTGATTATCTGGGAGGTTTCTAGAGGGATTCCACAGATATTGGTCAAGGAGGAGGTTCTGAGTTTTCATATCGAATCTACATGGGTTAGAACCTCCATTATTTGTTAGGGCTGATGTCTCTTCCAAGAAAAAACAAAAAATGAAGCATGTTTTGGTCCATTCTAAGGATCTTCAAAGGGAATAGCAACAGTTTACTCAGAGCTTGTTTTCTGCCTTGATGACCCTGAAACTTCCTTAAGGGGTTTCAGTGCCTGCTCCTCCTTGGACCTCTACCACTTCTAAATGACTTGGGGAACTAAATTCCTCGGATGAGAATTCAGTGTCTGTTCAGAGGTCTTTGAGAAATTCTTCATTGACGCCTTTGCCTTTGGGTTATGGTTCTGATGAGGAGGAGTCTGTTAGCCCTGAGTTTCCTTTTGAGGAATTGCCCTTTGGGGACAGATGATGGAATACTTTAAGTGGGATTTCTCTCAAGTGTTTGATATTCAGAGAAGATATTATAAGTTGCTTGAGGTGTATACTCCTAAACCACCGTCAGTTCCTTCTGTGTTGGACAAACTGACTCAGGCTCCTTACGGAGCCTAAGCCATTTTCTTTTCCATACTTTTCATGACAAATCTCTATGTACGTCTGTTAGATCCCATTCCAGTAGGGGTGTCGCCTCTTCTGGTGCTTCCTTCAAGGGTTGGACACCAACTCCATCCTTGAAGCTGCTACTTTTCCTTCACTATGTACATTTACTAAACATTATAAGTTGGATATGGTTTCTAGAGCAAGTTTTGCTAAAAACATTTTATATGGGTTTGTTGAGGGCTCTTCTCAGCCTTCCACCTCCCATATTGTTTCTTGAGCTTTTTGACTCTCCCTTCTCTATAGAATACTGCAACAGTGATATAGAAGGACGTAGTACAGTTGTGTAAAATCTTATCATAGCAGTAGATGCCCTTCTCTTCACTGGTTCATAGGTAGGTACTAGGCTATTGGCCCTAGGGCCTATATAAGCCTAGCCAAAAAGGTACCCTGGCTTTCGCCACCCAAGAAAATTATTTTCCTCTGCCCCTGTCGAGAAGAGCCACAGAAGTGAGCCCCCGGGGTGAATTTCCTATCTCCCATCCAATCATCAAGATTTTTCTTGAAGAGTGCTAATGAGGAGCTTTGTTTGATATAGATAGATAGTTTGTTCCAGAGTATGGGAAGTCTCTGAGATAGGAATCTATCCCTCCAGCATGTTCTGTTTATTGTGGTGACAAGGTTTAGGTCCCTAGAGCGTGTAGCTCGGAGGGATTGTGATTTCTTTAAGTGGAGTATGTCCAACAGCTCTGGGTTTGACATAGCTTTGCATGTAAGGCAGATATCGCCTCTGAGTAGGTGATATGCGATGGAGTAAAGCTGGAGATTTTTGAGACTGTGTGCATAGGGCATCTGTTTGAGGCTGGTTATCCTCTTTGAGAGTTATTTCTGTGGCCTTTTCAGTTGTTGTAGATGTCTTCTGAGGTACATACCAAAAGGGGCATTGTACTCTATAATGGGTTTAATGAGTGATGAGTAAAGGGGAACAATGACCTCTTTTTCCTGGATGAAAAAACGTTTGTGATGAGATGTGCCACATAAAAGGATTTCCTGACTACTGTGGCAATGTGATTATCAAAGGAGAGACTACTGTCCACCTGTGTCCCAAGGTCTCTTATCACACTTTCTGTGTTAAGTAGACTACCGCCTATGTGGTAGTTCATGGGTACAGAGTTTTTACCAAAAGTGATGACAATGTACTTTTTGGCATTGAGCTTGAGGCCATGGCTTTGACACCAGACATCTGTCTCAGTGAGGCCCTTTTGTAGGATGTCCACATCGTTAGGAGTTTCGATTATGGCTCCTAGTTTGAAGTCATCTGCGAAATTCGTTAGCCAAAGACCTTCTGTGTTAGCCTGTACTTCAGAGAAGTAGATACCAAACAGGAGAGGACCCAGCACTGAACCCTGTGGTACTCCACTTGTCACTGGTCGAATTTGGAGTCTACTACTTTCACAGTGTGGGTTCTGTCAGTGAGCCAGTTGACAACCCATCTTGTGACATAGGGATATATACCTAATTTAGTGAGTTTATGTATAATTCCAGAGTGGGGGGATGTTGTCGAAAGCCTTGGCGAGATCTAGATAGGCTGTGCGAACCACCTTACCCTCATCTACGGCTTTGGTGACTGCTTCAAAGAAGTCTATTAAGTTTTGGAGATATGATCTGCCTTTTACAAACCCAAACTGGGTGGGGTCCAGAGTTTGGAGATTACCAATGTCATTGTTTATAAGTTCCATGATGATACATTCCATAGCCTTGCAGACCAGGGTCGTCAGGCTAATGGGGCGGTAGTTCCCGGGGTCTGTGGTGGCTCCCCCTTTGTGGAGTGGGATGACTGTCGTTGGGTGCCATTCAGTGGGCACAAAGCCTGAGGTAAGACTATGATTGAAGATGGTACTTAGGTGGGATGCCAGTTTGTTCTGTAGTTCATGTAGAACGCAGCCTGGGATGTTGTCTGGTCCCATGGATGCTGTGTTCTTGGCTTTGGAGAATTTGGTTTGTACCTGGGCAGCTGTGATTACAGGAACTTTGCATTCTTCCGGTATTGAGATGGGCCCTTTAGGGGGTGAGAGGGGGGAAAAGTTAGCACTGAATCTGTCAGTCAGGATGTTGGCAGTATCGGTTGATTCTGTATATTTAGTGCCATTGTGCTGTAACTCGGAGCAGATCTGAGTGTTTCCATTGAGATTCTTGACATAGCTATAGGATGCTTTGTGGTTGTCTTTAGAATCAGTGGCGATTTTGTTTTCGTAACTAGCTATGAAGGATCTCAGCTTCTTACTGAGGCTGACCAGGGAGTTCCTCCAATCATGGGATTTTACTCTTTTTTGCAACAGTTTCTTTCTTCTGTTGTAGAGTTTGTTTATGGTAGGGGACAACCAGATTGGCTCCCTTTTTTTGGAGGATAGCATCTTGGTTCTGTTAGGGATTGCACGATCCGTGCACTCGTGTAAGTGGTTATAAAGTGCATTTGTGTAGGATTCAGCAGTCGTACCTCTATTGTCCATCTGTATGGGTGTTGTGAAGTTTGCTACTTCTGTCTTAAGAAGCTGAAGTTGGCTTTGGAGAAAGTTTTTACGGTGGTTTCCCTAATGGGGGGGGGGGCAGGATGTGGATGTCTGGGGTGACTAGCTTGTGGTCGGATCTGACCAACGAGGAACTGACCACTGGTGGGGAACAGTGGTTGCCCATGTGGGTAATGACCAGGTCTAGGATATTGCTGCCCCTGGTGGGGGTTTGGATAAGTTGATCCAAGGCATTGGAATTTATGAATTCCAGAAAATGTTGAGCAAAAGAGTTGGTACATGAGTAGGTTTCCTAGTTAATGGTGGGGTAGTTGAAATTGTCCATTATTAGGGTGTTACGTTGTACCCTAATATTTTCCAGTGTATCAAGAAATGAGGAGTGGGAATCCTGGGGCATGGTGGGGGATCTGTAGCAAGCTACAGTTTGGATTGCGGTCTTGCCCAGAGTTAGTTGCACTTGGATAATCTCGGATGCATTATGCTGAGCAACTAGCCTGGAGGTGTGGATATCCTTAATGAATATGGACACACCTCCACCTTTAGTGTTTCGGTACAGGTTAGGTGTCCGAAAGGTGTGGTATGAATTATAGCCTGGCAATGCAAGGTTGCTCTCTGAAGCCTTGAACCAGGTCTCTGTCACTGCACAGATGTCGATGTTCTCCATTTGTACCTGTTACGGTGGTGAATTTGTCATTTGAACCTTGCCTAAAAAAGGCACTATAGGGGTGGCAGGAGCCTTAGCCAGTATCCGGAATCCCAAGGACGACAGGTGCAGGCCATCTCTGGCAAAGCATAGTGGTCTGTCAATCATGTCATCACAGGCAGACAGATACTGGATCCCCTTAGAATGACACCAGAAACTTTGTTGAGGTCAATCTTTTTGTCCTTGTACTGTGGTATCATTCTGGGTGATGGCAGGATGCTTCTCAGGGCTAGGGTCATACCTGCCTGGGCTACAAGATCGAACAGCTCCTCCATTTCTCTTTTCATGTAGTCCAGGGAGGTACATCTCAAGTCATTCACACCAACATGGACAATGACAGAGTCATATTTGTACTTGTTGTGGAGTGACCTGAGTGCATGCATTATGTGGTGGATCCTGGCACCTGACAGGCAGCTGACAGTAACTTTCTCCTTGTTTAGTCTGATGAGTGGAACATCAGTGTGCCTGACTATAGAGTCACCTATGACTATAGTGTTGGATACGTTGTTATGCCTTATGGGCTGTGGTTGAGTGGCACACTGAATTTGTGGGCTCTGTGTCATTTGGGTTGTGTTGGGGATGGAGGTTGCTTACATTTCTACTTTGGAGGTCCCTGTTGCTTGGGCAGATTTTTATTGAGAGCCTCCGCAAATGTAGGTTTGTGTTTTGTGTTTCTATGTGTGTGTTTTGGTGGTGTAGGTTTTCAAGGACTATGTGATGAGTGTGGTGTGGTGCAAGTGTTTACCTTCTCCTCATGACTGTCTAGTCCAGTCTTGAGTGAAGAGAGCTTTACTTCCAGTTTGGCTATATAAGTGCATCTCTCGCAGGTTGTAGTGTTGGGTGGTAGGAGGAGAGGGTTGTCTGTGTACATGAGGCAATTGCCCCAAGATGCCCAGATTCATCGGGTAGACAGGAGAAAACACCGGGAGCTTGACCCTTAGACATGCCTGGATAGGTGCTTATTTATTAAGTACTAAAAACTGGTTTCCTCTATACAAGTGAGGAAAGTTGACTGCTATATTAATTTGTAGCTTATTCCGTTGCAGTATTCGCTCCCTCCCTACAACCCCCACTTGTTTGTTCTGTTTTTGTGTTTTAGATTCCCTTTTGGCTAAGGGTTTCACCTTTTTATTCTACATTTTTTCCTTTTGGATGTACATAGACTCCTTTATCCTGTGGAGACTGTTCTCGTCTGGGACAACTCAGTTCTGGTTAGCTACATCCGTATGTCCCCTTTATGCCTTAAGTTATGTGTGGGGAGCATGGTTGTGGTGTATGGCACATACAAGATCATTAGGCTTTGGTATTCTGGCCAAGCTTCGGGTTGCTCTGGGCGGGAGATCCCTTCTATTTAGAATACTGCAACAGTGAGGAGAAGGACAGCTACTGTTATGGTAGGATTTTACACAACTGAACTTTTGCATAGGGCATTTGTCAGAAGGAAAGAGAGTAAAATGGGAAGGCACTATAAAAAAACACAAAGGGGTGCAGGATGGACACAGAGTAAATGACCTGTTGGATACTTCAGCAGCTCAGGTGTTAATATCAAGGCTGCCATGGATGAAAAGTAGCGTAACAGAAGTCAGAAGGTGTTCGTTTTGTATTAACTGACAAGGCTGGAAAAAGTCATACAGAAGTTTTAGGAGAATGAGATTGAAACCCAAGAGCTGAGAGATAAGAGAATGGGCCATCCACGTAAGAGGCAGCTCAGGTTAGATAAAATAAGATGATAGGCCGTGGAAGGCCTGGTGTCTAATTTATATGCACTGCAGGTACAGTTGATTGCCCATTCTGAAGCTATAGCCAGCCAAACAACGAGAAGCTGTTCAAGATGGCTGGGATTTGGTGTAAGCAGCACATGGTCACACTGAAAGCGCTGAGTTAAAGCACTAATGAAGGAAAAAAATGATGTTATATAAATTTAAGAATAATAAGGATACCAGAAGGCATGAAAGGACTGTCACTGGAGAAATCTTTAAAGTTGGCTGCATATCTGTATGGCTCCACTGAATTACATGGTCATGCCACAATTTTGATGGCCTATTGATTGACCACAAAAGGTTGACTTATGCAAATGGTTGACAGGTATGACAGACTGACAGCCCCTGGGTGGTGGAATATTCCCTTTCCCTGGGGACTGTGTGATTCTGGAATTGGTGTGTGTGTGTGTGTGTGTGTGTGTGTGTGTGTGTGTGTGTGTGTGTGTACACGTGTGTGTGTGTGTGTGTGTGTGTGTGTGTGTGTGTGTGTGTGTATGTGTGTGTACGATTAGCAGTGGGTATACAGAGTGCGAAGAGGCCTGACCCGTGCAAAGAAATGATGTTTATTTTGGTTGCATGTGGCGAGGATTTTACCCAGACATGCACAGTTGACTGTCACATTTTTGTTATCGACCTTTTGTGATCGACATTCTTGCCATCAGCATTGTGGTGTGTTGATATAATGTCTGTGTGTGTCTTTCAAGTGTTGAAACTACCAGGCTTTTGAATGCAGAAAAGGCCGGCAAAAGTGTTTGAATATGTAATAAGAGAAATTGCTGTTTTTTTTTCATGTGAGAGGTGGTGGCACAGCTGGGAT
This sequence comes from Protopterus annectens, assembly GCF_019279795.1. Classification (NCBI taxonomy): domain Eukaryota; kingdom Metazoa; phylum Chordata; order Ceratodontiformes; family Protopteridae; genus Protopterus; species Protopterus annectens. The sequence goes on along the minus strand of NC_056745.1, from coordinate 1,491,270,338 downwards.
TGGGGAATTGCCCTTTCCATAGTGTAGTGCGATCTTGGAGTTGGCATATTTGAGAAGCCGGGTGTGTGGGGCAGTGGAAAAGGCTTGCCCCCTATAAAACAAAACAAAAAAAGGGTTGTAGTTTTCTGATTTCTTTTTTACTTTTTGAGTGCTTGCATTTTGATTTGTTTTTTCAAGTACTGTCTACTCACCTACTCGAGCGTTTGCGTTTTTGAAGAGTTGATGTACACGATTACACTTTTCATTCTTCTTGTTTCATTTCCTTTTTTTTAATCTTTATTGCTCCAGCTTTACTATTAATGCAAGTCACTGTTTGTTATTTAGAAGTGAGTGCTAATGTTTTATTTGTGGTGTATTTATGTGTTTGTACTTTGTCTAAAAATGAGGACTTCAAGTCGAAATAAATGTGCAAATAAGCTACACTGAGAAAGGAGTACGACTTTTGGAGGTATTACTCTTATGATGAAAACTGAAATGTGTCTGGCTGTTTTAGGGTCCTCTACTTTTCTTGGCATCGATATGAACATCAAGAGTTTTGGCCTAATCTTAAGGAATCTGACTATGATGCTGTCGGCAAAGAAAAGGGAGCAGGCTTTAATGTTAACCTTCCATGGAATAAGGTAAGATTTGAAAAAGAAGCAGGTTTTAACGTTAGCCTGCCGTGGAATAAGGTAAGATTTGAAAAAGGAGCAGGTTTTAATGTTAACCTGCCGTGGAATAAGGTAAGATTTGAAAAGGAGCAGGTTTTAACGTTAGCCTGCCGTGGAATAAGGTAAGATTTGAAAAAGAAGCAGGCTTTAATGTTAACCTGATGTGGAATAAGGCAAGATTTGAAAAAGGAACAGGCTTTAATATTAACCTGCCATGTAATAAGGTAAGATTTGAAAAAGGAGCAGGTTTTAATGTTAACCTGCCATGGAATAAGGTAAGATTTGAAAAAGAAGCAGGCTTTAATGTTAACCTGACGTGGAATAAGGCAAGATTTGAAAAAGGAGCAGGCTTTAATATTAACCTGCCATGTAATAAGGTAAGATTTGAAAAAGGAGCAGGTTTTAATGTTAACCTGCCATGGAATAAGGTAAGATTTGAAAAAGAAGCAGGCTTTAATGTTAAAGTGACGTGGAATAAGGCAAGATTTGAAAAAGGAGCAGGCTTTGACATTAATCTGCCATGGAATACGGTAAGATTTCAGGCTTTCATTCTGTCTTTGCTGTGCAATGAGTTCTTAGCTTCTCCCATTTTCTGCGGGGGGCACTGCTTAGACATGCATCTTATGCAGCTGTAGTGAAAATGTTGCGAGAAACTTGCAGAAGGTGGAATAGAAGATAAATGCTGTGCATATTTGGTCAAATCATGGCTTTGGGACTTTTGAAATTTGGCAAAAAGATTCTTTCAAGGGAATGGGAGTGCAGCAAGGCATCATGGACCCTGACTTGATTATTGGCTGAGCTGCAAGAGCCAATGAAAACAATGTGAGGTTCAACAAAACCTGCACATACAGTGCCCCCAAAGTCTGATGCAGCTTATTGGGTATCTGTTACAGTTTAAAGCCATGAAATAATGTGACAAACAGTATTTCATCCAGGTCAAGTACTTGTATAGATGGACGTGATGGGAGAGCTTAAACCCTCAGGTAGATTTGGAGGGGATCAGTAGACTGAGAAAAACCAAGGTGAGTAGAACACCTGAAGCACATTTTCTTGATAGACTGGATATTAGGAGAAGATATCATTGAGTAAGTCTACTGGCCTGGACAAATCCAGTTCTTTGGGCAGAGGTTTAAAGCACTTGAGTTTTATGTAGATTTTAGGGCTGAGCCTGAAATTGGTCAGTGTTGATCAGTGCAGTACCCTGGTAAACAAATCTAAGTAAATAAATAAATAGTACTTTGGTTGTTAAGCCTGGTGTACTTCCTCATAGCATCCTTATGTGTTCCCCAGTCTTTCGTATTTGTATGTGTAAACATGATTCACAAAGATTAGTACGGGGCTCCTGACATTCCTTTTGAGTTAATGTAATAGAATGACCTAAACCTTAATTTTGCTTGATATATCACCTTTATGTAGTGACTGAAATAGCTGTTTTAGTAGAGAAGACAAGATCTTTATTTTATGCTGCCACTTACAGCAACTGAATAAAAAAAATGTTTTATTTAGTTGCTTACTTATTTAGTTAATAACAGGGCATTAAAAGTGAAGGCAGAGGAATGTTGAACAATGTAAGATAACTGCTGGTGTGGAGGAAACAGGTCGTAGTTTTCAGGAAGAAGGGGCATCAGAAGGGGCGGTACGTGGATTCTGGCAACTTGAACACAGAAGAGAGATGGTACTAAAATAGGCATATAAAAAGCACTCGGTGGGGTACACTAGCATACAAGAGGTGTGAGGTGTGGAAGGTGTCTGTTCGACTAGCAACCGTTAGAATCATTCGTAACGACTCAGATGGCAGAAAACATGGCATTCCTTGATTATCTAGTATGTACGTAATTAGACAAGATAAATATAATAGCAGGTCAGTCGCCCTTCCTTCCAGCTACCCCACTCCTTTCAACGTACTGGAGTATATAAGATAGCCAAACACAGTCATCCAGAAAAAAGGAGGCCATTGTCCCACTGTACTCATCCCTCATTAGACCCATTATAGAGTACAATGCCCCGATGTTCTTCGTGTTTCACTGTTGCAGTCATCACAGTAGGGTTATCTGCCTGCAGGTAGCCCTCAGTCAGCCCGAATACCAGAGTCTTGGGATTTCTGCGTCAGATGCTGTCGCCTCTTCCATGACATCAGTTTGTCAGGGGCATAAAACATGCAGCCGACACCATTACATCAGCTTTTCTTGCTGAGCGGGAGCCCAAAGCAGAAGCAGTTCGCAAGTGCCAGTTGGCTGCAACCTTAAATTTTCGTTGTTCGAGTTTCAAACCTGAAGTCTTCTAAAGCTAAGTACCCCATTGGGGATCCTTTTTTCTTGCTCTAACCGATGTCAGAAAAAGTTAACAATTGTCTTGCCTGTGGAAAGCTGTCTTGCCTGTGGAAAGCAAATACCTCACAGAGATTTTCATTCTTACTGCATCACCTGTTTAGGCCCAGACCACAATGTTCCTCGCTGTCAGTTTTGTGCCTTGTTCAACACCCGAGCTATTCATCGTCGGGCTATTTTTGTCACTAAATTCTTTCGCTGTCATTCTTCATATTCCGAAATAGCTTTGATAAGCCATCCAACTACTGATCTTCCAAAAAAAGTAAGGATAAAGACAGAGACAGACCACATAGGTCCAAAACTGATGACGACGCTTCCGTTAAGCTAGTCGCCAATCCGCCGGTACTCAGTGAGGCACTTTCGCAGCCCCTGATACCCACTTCTACAGATTCACAGGCCTCTACTGAGACCCAGTCAGTGTCTGGTATACTGCGAGATGCTTCTTCGACTATGGAACCTGCAGATGTCTCTACCTTGGAAGGGTCTGGAGCCGCTGTGCAGGCACCAGCTTCTAAGGGTGTTCAGACCTTCCAATGTTCATATTAAACCGACTACTTCGTTTGTGACTAAAACTACTGAATTTCTCAGGCCCAGAATTCGCACTACACCTAGGAAATCAACCAAAGCACATTCTCAAGCTCCCATGCCACAGAAACAAATGCTTAGGATGGCTGAAGACCTTATTACTCTAATTAGGAGAAGCTAGCCTTCCCCTCCCCCCTCTAAAAGGCAAAGAATTGATTTTCCTTCTGATTCTACAGACCATGAGTCCGATGACCCCTGTGATTACCAGGACATACCCTTATCTACCTATGAGGATTCAGATGCAGAGGATTTCATTCCATCTGCCTCCTCCCCCCCCCCGAGGATTTTTCTTTCAGTGAAACCTTGCATACCTTAAGGGACCATTTCTGCTGGGAATGTCAGGACTACCCACAGTCCAAAAAGAGACTCGGAATTTTTAGACTTGCCTCAGCACAGGCCTCTAGCTATACCCCCTGTTCTGGAGATTGTAGATGATGGCATCATGGAATCCAGTCTTACCCCTGATACTTTACCACCAGCTCCTAGAAAACATGACCGGTACTACAGAGTACCTGACTCTCACAAATTTCTATTTAAAAATCCCACTGCGGATCCAGAGACCATTTCTCAGGGACCTAAAGGTATCAAGGCTACTATAGCCAAAAACCCTACCCCTTCGGACAGGGATTCTAGGGCTTTAGACAGCTGGAGAAAGAAGGTATATACCTCTGCAACTCTTGCCATCAGGGCTTTAAATTGCCAGTTTCACATGTTGAAGTACCAGCAGCATATTATGGAACTAATTAAACAAAAAATGTTGTTGATTCCTGATTGTGCAGAAAATAAAGATTTACAAGAATTAATGCATTCTGCAAATCAAGTTGGTAAACATACTTTGCAGTGTGATTTTGATGCCTTAGAAGCATCTTGCAGGGCTGCTGTCACTGGGTCTGTTCTGTGAAGGCATGCTTGGCTGAAGGAACAAATCTTGCCAGACCATGTCAAAGCAAAATTACTAGATGCTCCATTAAACCAAGAATTATTGTTTGGCGTAAGAGCATAAGAAGTTCTTAATAAAGATGGAGGGAAAAGCTAAATCTATGCAAACTGTTAAAAGATTTCCTACAGGTGCAGCCACCTAGATTCAGTAGGCATTGGCCTTCAAAAAACTGGTCCTTTCCGGTCCCTCCCAGACCTTCTCAGCCCAAACCCAGCGGCAACAGACCACCAAGACTACAATCTCAGGGTATGCACAGATTTAAACAATGGAGTGCTCCCTCCTCAAAAACGGAGTGGTAAGCCACACCCTATGGAAAAAGTTCACAATGACTTGTTCTTCATCCTGCCCAGCCATGCCCAAATACTTGCACCCCTAGGAGGAAAACTTGCCCTGCATGCAAAAAAACTGGGAGCACATTACCCAGTACTGATGGGTGTTAAACATTGTATCCCAGGGATACAGATTCTACTTCCATTCACTGCCAACCCCAAGTGGATTGCCAGACCTTCCTCCAAACCATTGGGCAGAGGCCCAAAAGCAAGTACTTTCTCTTCTCAGTATCAGGGCTATTCAACCTGTTCCAGCAGAGCAAAGGGGACAGGATTTCTACTCCAGACTGTTCCGGGTGCCCAGAAAAAAGAGCTCTTGGCACCCTATCCTGGATCTGTCAATTCTCAGCACCTTCCTGGTGGTACCAAAATTCAAAATGCTTACTCTCCAACAGCTGCTTCCTATGCTAGCCAAGGACTCCTGGCTGGTCACCCTAGACTTAAAAGAAGCTTATCTGTATATCCCCATAAGGGAATCCTGCAGTAAATATCTACGTTTCGGGGCAGGCTCTATGCACCAACAGTTCTCTGCACTTCCCTTTGGCTTATCTACTGCGCCCAGAGTATTCACGAGGTGCCTGGCTCCAGCCATTGCATACTGCACACAGAGAAACATTCAAATTTTCCCATACTTGGATGATTGCCTGATTCAGGTGGACAGTCAGGAATTGCTACTTCAGCACCTGACATTTGTAAAGAGACTCCTAACTTCTCTGGGAGTATACCATCAACGAAAAGAAATCATATCTGGTACCCAGCCAAAAGACTGTATTCCTGGGAGCAAGCTTGAACACAACTTCCCAGATGGCATTCCTCACTCCAGAAAAGCAGGTTTATTTGATAAATTACTTCAAACTTCTGGCCACCCAACCCCAGCTATCTGCAAGAAATATACTGCAAGCCCTAGGGTTCATGGCCTCATGCATTTTACTAATTCCATATGCAAGACTGCATATGAGGAAACTTCAATGGTACTTAAAATGTCTCCGGTGTCAACATTCTCAGGACCTGGAAACAGCGATTCCTGTCATTCCTTGTCTAAGGGCAGAGTTCCTTTGGTGGGCAGAGGCTTGCAACCAAAACAAGGGATTCCCTTTCACTCTACCCCCCCCCCCCAGCCGCCCAAACCCTGACAACTGACTCATCAGACTATGCATGGAGGGCTCACATGGCAGGCAAATGCATTCAAGGCAAATGGAGCCCAAGTCAAATGCACCTGCATATCAATGAAAAAGAAATGTTCGCTGTACAGAATGTATGGACAGCCTTCAAATACCTTATCCTGCCAGGATAACTCTTGATAAAGACAGGCCACAGTTACGTTGTACATAAACAAGCAGGGGGGAACTCATTCCTACCCACTCTGCAGGTTAGCCATGGCTCTGTGGAACACAGGCTTGAGCAATCAAGTGCATCTGCAAGCACAGTTCCTGCCATGTAAACAAAATTCACTGGCAGACGACTTAAGCAGAAATCTAATGGACCCACACGAGTGGAAACTAAATCCCAACTCATTCAGGCTTCTAATCCACAGCTGGGGGACTCCAGAGGTGGACCTGTTTGCTTCCCCCCAAAATCATCAATTGAGCAAATTTTGCACCAGAACTCCCCACAGCCAAGCATGGAAAGTAGATGCGCTATCCTTTACTTCGGAAAACCTCTCAATCTATGCCTCTCCCTCTCTCTCCTCCTCTCGAAAGTACTACTCAATTCAAACAGGACAGGCCAAGGACAATCCTAATTGCACCAGACTGGCCACCCCAGCAATGGTACCCACTTTTACGCAGTCTGACAGCAGTGCCATCCTGGCACCTCCATCAGACCCCCCCCCCTCTCTGCTGTCCCAGCAGAAGGGACAGATTTTGCATCCTCAGCTGCAAACCCTGAACCTGGCAGCCTGGCTTATTCCCTGAATACATCACCAGCAACTCTCAGCAAACAGGGGCTGGATGTCATCCTTGAGGCCAAGAGGCCTAGTACTAGGAAATCCTGTTCAGAAAAGTGGAAAAGATACTGTTCTTGGAGCCAGTCTCAGGGAAAGGACACAGCTGTGCCCACATTACCTCAAACCCTGAGCTGTTGGGCATGCTCCACTTAAAGAAATCCCAATCCCTCAGAGCCACACGCCCCAGGGATCTAAACCTTGTCATCACAATGAACAAAACATGCTGGAGGGATAGGTTCCTGACCCAGAGACTCCCCATACTCTGGAATAGACTGCCCATACATATCAAGCAGAGCGCCTCTTTGGCCCTCTTCAAAAGGAACCCTGATTGGATGGGAGATAGGAAATTCACCCCGGGGATCATGTCAGTCACCCTGCTAGACAGGGGCGTGGAGAAGTAAATATTGTGGGAAGAAATATCCAGGGAATTGTTATGGCTAGGCTTGCATAGGCCCTAGGGCCGATAGCCTAGTACCAACCTATGAACCTATAATCTAGCAGAGCTGCTCCACAAAGGCCTGTCCTTCTCATCAGTTAAGATTCATGCCTCTGCCATCTCAGTTCATTATAATATTGAGCCACCCCTCTTCTCTCACCCTCTGGTCAAACAGTTCTTGAGAGGAGCTAACAATTTAGACCCCCGAGGAGAGCTCCCACTCTTGCCTGGGACCTTAACTTTGTACTAGAGAAGCTCACGCTTCCCCCTTTTGAGCCTGCTGCTACAGCAGAATTAAAATTCCTCTCTTGGAAAACAGCCTTACTTCTAGCCATCACTTCAGCAAGAAGAGTGTCTGAGTTACAGGCCCTTATGGCTGTGGAACCCTTCATTGTCTTCCATGCGGACAGGGTTTCCCTCAAGACTAACCCATCATTTATGCCCAAGGTGGTATCCAGTGTGCTTTAAACCAATCCATCCATTTACCAACCTTTATTTCTAATCCTCAGAACAAAGGGGAAAGGATCCTTCACTCCTTGGACATGCACAGACAGCTCAGGTTCTACCTTGACTGGACTAAACCTTTCAGAAAATCTGACCAGCTGCTAGTCAGCTTTGCTACAGGGGCAGAGGGCAAGGCCATTTCAAAGCAAACCATTTCCAAATGGATAGCACACTGCATGCATTTCTGCTACAAACACCATGGAAAACCTACCCCACAGGGGATCAGAACTCATTCCATTAGGGCTACCTCAACCTCTACAGCATTTCTCAGGGGGGTGCCTACCAGAGACATCCTGGAAGCTGCAACCTGGAGTTCTGTACACACCTTCACCAAGCATTACCACTTACCTATTTTTTGTAAGTCCAGAGCTGGGTTTGCCACAGCAGTCTTGCAATGCCTGCTAGCCAGCCCTAATACTTTTTGACCGCCTCCACCCTTCCTCCGCTTTGGGAATCAACCCACGTGTTATGACTGCAACAGTGAAACACGAAGAACATAGTACAGTTTTGTACACTTACCATAAATGTAGATGTTCGAGTGTATTCACTGTTGCAGTCCTGGTTACCCTCCCTCCAGCCCCCTGACTTTTCTATTCTTTCCACCTGTCCTCTTTTTGGCCATATCTTATGGCAGTGGTATTTATTTTTTACTGGAGGTGTTCCACACCATTTAATTGCTTCCTGTTTTGGGGCTCCTGACATCTGGGGCAGGAAAAACTGATGTAATGGCATCAGCTGCATGTTTTATACCCCTAATGAACTGACGTCATGGAAGAGGAGACAGCATCCGATGCAGAAATCCCAAGACTCCGGTATTCGGGCTGACTGAGGGCTACCTGTAGGCAGATAACACTAGTGTGATGACTGCAACAGTGAATACACTTGAGCATCTACATTTATGGTAAGTGTACACAACTGTACTTTTGGTATGTACCTCACAAGACATCTACAACAGCTGGAAAGGCCGTAGAAATACCTCACTAAAAGAATCATAGGCCTAAAGCAGATGCCCTATGCTGACTGTCTAAAAAAACTCCAGCTATACTCTGTTGTATATTGTCTACTCAGAGGCGATCTCTGCTTAACATACAAGGCCATGTCAAACCCTGAGCTGTTGGACATGCTCCACTTAGAGAAATCTCAATCCCTCAGAGCCACACACTCCAGGGATCTAAACGTTGTCATCACAATGAACAAAACATGCTGGAGGGATAGGTTCCTGACCCGGAGACTCCCCATACTCTGGAATAGACTACCCATACATGTCAAGCAGAGCGCCTCCTTGGCCTTCTTCAAAAGGACCCTTGACAATTGGATGGGAGATAGGAAATTCACCCCAGTGGTCACATCAGTTGCCCTGCTAGACAGGGGTGCAGGGAAGTAAATATTGTGGGAAGAAACATCCGGGGAATTGTTTGGCTAGGCTTGTATAGGCCCTAGGGCCGATAGCCTAGTACCAACCTATGAATACACGTTATAATGTCTTTGTGGGTACCGTTGCCTGAGCACAAGGTGCAGTGCAGGTGGCACATTTGTGGACATGTAAGTCACCTTACTGCTGAATCATTTTTACTTAAAGTGCATCTTGTCATTGGTTTGTCATGTGATGTGGTAAAAACTGATGGGGGAATTGCAACTGACCTGTTTTCTTGTGCTACAGCAATGTGTTTGATAATGTTGTAAACTCGATCAGGTAAACACTCACAGATATTTATCCTTGTACATCACAGAAAATGGTTTAGTGTAATCATTTTATCTCCTCTGTGTTTACAATGCAAACAGCAAGAGTAATAAAATGTTATTCTCAGCAGTAAGTATACTTTTATAGACCAAATGCGTACATACTCTAGAAGTAGTGAGCGTGTACTAATGTATTATAGCAGTGAATTTCGTAAGACTTACTTTCAGAATATATGGTACACTTTCAGTGCATGTACTGTGATCATGTTCTGATTTGACCTATGAATGGAAGGTTCTATTCTTAAAAATGAATATAAATTTATGTTAAATGATAAACCAGCAGTAGCTATTTGTAAGGATTCTTGGCATTTTTTACAGCTTTTAGGTGAAATTGAATACAATTCAGATAGGTTTTTTTTGTGACCATTGATATGCACAGTTTATACACTGTCATTCCACATACCACTGGCCTTATTTGGTTTGAGAGTCAGTTGCACCCATGTTTGCTAACTTAGTAATGGCTGAATGGGAAGATAGTTTTATTTTTAACAGTAATTTTAACACTTGTTTGGCTTTATATACTTGATTTTTGGATGACATCTTTTTGTTGTGGACAGATACAGAAGAAAAACTAAATGAATTTTTGACATACATTAATAACGCTTGAATTTTTGCAATTCAGTTGTAATGAGGATTTTAATTGGATTTCCTTTTTGGATGTGTTAGTGAGTAAAAATGACAGTGTGGCTTGTTGCGTCTCCACTAAGCCCACCTTCTCAAACAGCTATTTCCATTATTCTAGCTGTCAACCACAGCATCAAAAGAGATTGTGGTTAAGGGTCAATTAGACTTGCTAGAATGACTTCAGAATTTGATACTTTTAAAATTGAAACTGACAAACTTATTCAAATGTTTTTGAACAGGGGTTATCCATTAGGTTTGTTACTGGATTTACAATCAGAAGTAATTACCAAAAGAAATCTGAGAGTGTACAGGCCTATTTTGGTCAGGACTGAGGCACAAGGATCCAGCCCCTTCCCCAGAGTTAATAACAACGTCACTCCAAGTATGAGACATTCATTTATTACTACTTATAATTTGGACAGCCCTAGAATAGCTACAGTGTTAACTCAGAATTGGCCATTTCTTATCTGTGATTCTTCTGTGTTAGCAAAATGTGGTCCGCCACCTGCTATTACCTACAGAAAAGATCTTTTAAACAACTACTTGAAAACAGAACAGTAGGCAGTAGCTTGAAAAGGAAGGGTACTTTTAAATGTGGGCATTGTCCTCAGTGTAGGTACTTTACTGAGGCTGACACCTTTTGTATAAGGAGTAAAGTCTATAAAACTGTTGGACATTATTACTGCACTAGTTCACAAGTGGTTTGCCTAGCTCACTGTCAACACTGCCCCTCATTTTATATAGGCAAAACCTCCCATAGATTAAGGGACCGTGTTTATGAACACAATTTGGACATTAGAAAAGAGAGAACCACCAATGCATTTTTCAGACACATTAGTGTTAATCCTACACATACTTTTGGGTTTATGGTTATTCAACAGGTCAAAAAGGATGCACAAGGGAAAATCACTGATGAACATCTGACTCAACAAGAATTAAAGTGGCAGATCCATTTGGGTGCCATGTCTGCACTCGGATTAAATGATGGGTGCTCACTTGCACCAGTTTTAAAACTTAAGAATTATGTTATTTAGTGGAAGTCTTTTATACAGTCATGTGATTTTTAATTTGATTCTCATTGGTTGTAGCAGTAGTATATTTAAATAGTTGTTTTGTGTTTTAACACTGTTCTGATGAAGTTCCTACCAGAGGAATTAAAGCGCTAAACCTTGTGTTTTGACTCAATAACAAGTGGTTTCAAGCAGCAAATAGTTTCCTTACCGTGGTTTGGTATTCCTAGTTTGTCTTTTAGATTTGTAATGATCTGATTTTATAAGTATCCAGTTGGACACTTTTAGTGTATGTTGCTATTTAGTGTTCATTTCTAAAGTACTTGGAAGTTATTTTCATCATTGTATTCTTCACAAATTTTAAGTACGCTGGTTTTTCATTTACATCTTTGTAATACTTGCATGTTTAGCCTTAGATTCTGGTTTATCAATGAATGAAGCATAAAATATATTTTACTCACACTGTCAGAGTTATGTTTTGGGACCCACACAGAATAAAATGTGTAGCAATGGAATCCCTGCAGAGAACCAACACTGATACTACTTCACAAATGTTCATAGGTGTATATTAGGCTAAAATACCACTAGGGCCATTATAAGCCTAGCTGTGTAACACAAATGTGACCCACAGATTTGATTTATGGTGATAATTTACTGACTGCCTGTTCATCAGAGACATAGGAGCCAGACCAGGAGTGAATTTCTGATTACCTATCCATTGGTCTGAGTTGTACTTAAATAGGAATAGGGAGGACCTCTGCTTCTCCGTGGATGGGGAGCCTGTTCCAGAGAATGTGAATTCTCTAAGAAACCTGCCCGTCTCTCCATGTCCTGTTTATGTCACAAGCAAAATGTAGGTCTTTTAATCTAGTAGTTCTAATGCTGTTTGTTTTGTGGAGGTTCAAACAGTTAATCAAAACAGGGTCCAGGATTGCATGTATACCAGGCAAAGATCACATCTCAGAAGTCTGTATGACACTTGAGTAAAAAGACAGGGCCTCGAGGTGATCCGCATAGGACATTGTGTTTACTCCCTGTATTTTTTTTTTGTTTGGTAAGGAACCTTTGTGAATATTCCAGTTGCTGCATATGGCTGGTCAGGCACATACTGAAGGGGGCATTAAACTCTATGATGGGTCTGATGAGGGCCTAGTGCAGTGGTATGATGACCACTCCTGGACCTAGATGACATGACCTTGCTTATAAGTTGAACAACATAGAAGAATTTTCTTACTACCTTGGACATGTGCTTGGCCGAAGGCTAGGTTATTGTCTACGTGAGTTCCCAGATCCCTGACTATGGAATCTGCTTTTAAGGGTATTTTATTGATGATATAGTTGCCTGGGGTGGTAGACTTCCCAAAAGGTACTATAATGCATTTCTTGGTGTTGAGTTTTAAGACATGGCTTTGGCTTTGGCTCCAAGGGTTTGTCTTTATTAGACCTTTCCTGAAGGATGTCCTCATCTTGGGGGGGGGGGTCAGTGACTGCTCCCAGTTTCCAGTCATGTGCGACCTTGGTCAGGCAAAGGCTTTTGACATTGACTTTGACTCTGTATTGTGATTTTACATCTCTTTTTATATATTGCTAACTTTGTCACTGTTCATGCTTGGAGCTTTTCTCCCCAGGCCTCTAGACTACACTGGTCAACAAATGTAAAATAAATAAATAATAAATAAAATCCAGGAAGTAGATGCCAAAGAGGTGTGCGGCCAGCACAGATCCCTGAGGGACTGCACTGATTACCAGCCTGTTTGTGGAGATGGCCTCACCGATTCTAACCTCTTTGGTCATTTCAGTGAGCCACCTAGCTATTCCGCGTGTTATAAAAGGGTTTAAACCTAGTTTCATAAGTTTGACAGTGCCCAAATGGGGTATTTTACTAAATGCTTTAACCAGATCTAGGTAGAAAGTATGCACCGTTTTCTCCTCATCCATTGCCAAAATGACCTTTTCAGAGATGTCCACCAGATTAATTAAGCATGACCTTCCTTTGATAAAGCCAAATTGGGATGGACCCAGTGTCTGAAGGTCTCCTATGTCCTTGCTGATAATTCTTTCAATGGCTTTGCAAATAAGACTAGTCAGACTAATGGGTCTTTAGTTTTGAGGATCTGTTGATGGTCCTCTCTGATGAAGGGGAATGACAGTTGCAGTCCTCCTTTTATGTGACACAAAGTCTGTTTTAAGATTCTGGGGGTCCCGATAATTCATCAGGACACATCCTCAGATGTTATTGGGGCCCACTGAGGCTGTGTTCTTGGGCTGAGTGAATGCAACCAGTACATGCTCCCTAGTTATTGCTGGAGGAGTTATGCTTGAGGGTATGGTTGGGATGGGGGTGGGGTAAAGTTGGAACTTAATTTGTCAACTAACAGGTTTTGTATAGAAAGGGTAAGTTATTGAGGTCCCATTTCTCTCATTACAAGAAAATTACACCCAGGGATGATTCTTTTCATCAGAGGACTTTAATGGGGGAAAATTAGTTGGATCATATCCCTGTGGACACTGTAGCTTTTGTAACTATATATTTAAAACCAAAACATTCACCAGTAGGAATACTGGACAATTATACAATATTCATTGTTTTGGTAACTGCAGTACAGATTGGATTGTCTATCTTGCCACATGCACTTGCCAAGCCTTTTACATAGAACAAACATCCAGACAGTTCAGGATCAGAATATCTGAACATTTGGGTGATATTAGGAATGCCCGGATCACCCATGCCTTATACAGACACATATTGAACCATCCCACTGCCAGATTTTCATTTACCATTATAGACAGTATTACAGGCAATCGAGCTTTTAAAACTGGATGGCATGACATTCTCAACACTAAGGAAAGAAAATGGATAGTGAAACTTGGGGGTCTTTTTTCCCCTGGAGTTAATGATAAGTTGTAATATCTCCTTTATTATATTATTTTTACGTGCCAGATTTATTTTTGTAGGCAATTTATCACTAATACATATGCCTTTTGGTTATACAGGTTTGTATATTTATCCAATTTATTGTTTTCATTCCATGACAGGAAATGATGTCATATTATGTCATTGGAAGGGATATTTATTGTTGGGCTTTTCCTCTGTTTCAGTGTTGTTCTACTGATGAAAGCTATGTGCTGAAACCGGTCTAGTTCTCAGTTTCAATAAAGCTCTCTCAGCTCATCATTAGTACTGGCGTTTTCATTTTGTTCATACAGGTTTGCTTTATTGCCAGACTGAGTGAATGTGACACCATTAACCACCAGTTCAGTACATTGCTGTGTGCTGTTCTTGAGGTTTCTGTCATAGCTGTAGAAGGCCTTATGATTATTTTTCACCTGAGAAGCTATCTTAACTTCAAAGCTGGCTGTGCTTGACCTAATTAGCTCTCTTAGTTGCCTATTTACTTTGATGAGAATGTTTCTGTTTTTATGGGAATTCCTGATTTTTGCCTTAATGTTTTTCTTTTAGTTGTATATCCTGTTTAATTTGGTATGCCACTAGGATGGTTTGTTTTTATGGCTATTCTTGGGCTTGCTTCTGGTAGGTACAGCAGCCTCTGTGCAGCCATTGACATGGTTGTACAGAGTTTCTGTGAGCAATTCATTGTAAACTGCTGGGTTGCCTGAGTTTGGAGGGGCATTGAATTTTGATAATGTGTCACTTAATAAAAGGTGATTTGCCTTAGAATAGTTCCTAACTTACTGGTTTAATGAGATTAGGGAGATGATTTTGATTTTGAAGGAGTTGTCTTTATGGTTGGACCTTACCTGGGAGTATGAGACATTGGGGGGGGGGTGCAGATTTTTCCCATATTTGTGAGCATGATACCCAGTATGTTGGAGTGCCTGGTGGGTGTATTCACTATTGGTCTAGGGTATTTGTATTTACAAAGTCAGGAATCTCTGTGAGTGTAGATTTGAGGCTGTGTAGAATTCCCATTCTGTAGAGGGGTAATTAAAGTCTCCCATGTGTACGATGTTAGGTTGGATGGTAAGTGTCTCCAGTAGCTCCAAGTATGTTGTGAACTTCTTCGGATAGGAGAGTGACCTATAGCTAGCTAGTCTATAGTGTAGGATTTTGTGTTTGTGTTCTACACTTGGAAGATCTCCAGCGTGTCGTCCGGTTTGACCACCCTAGAGGTGTGCTTGTTATTGATGTATATTGAGACACCTTCTCCTTTAGTCCTTGTTTGTGCAGCTACTGGTCTAAAAGTGTGGAAGGCACTGAAACCTTGCACTGCCAGGATAATGTCTGCCACTTTAAGCCACGCCTCTGTAACTATGCAGATGTCTATATTCTTGAGTATGAGGCGGGCTTGGAGGGAGTGTAGTTTTTATGTAGGCTGCTGACATTGAGCAGTAATGCCTTGAGGTTCAGTTGAGTTGATTTTGCTATTTCTGTAGGTTTGTTAATTTGGAATTGCCAAAAAAGGTACTGTGGAGTGGATAAAGTTTTAGCTAGTATTCAAAAGCCTTGAGGGGAGAGGTGCAACCCATCCTTGGCAAAGCAATGTGGTCTGTTAACCATGTCCTTCCAAGCTGAGAAATATTGGAGCCCCTTAGAATTATACCAGAAACACAGCCAGATGTTGAAATCAATAATTTTATTGCTCATATTGTAGCATCATCCTCGATGATGGTAATATGCTGCTCAATGCTAGGCTCATACCAGGCTGAGACACATAGTTTGAAAGCTCCATAATGTCTGTCTTTATATAGCCCAGGGAGGTACATCTCAGCTCATTTACACCTACATAGACTATGATGGAATCATACTGATACCTGTGGTGTAATGACTTGAGTGCATGTGTGATTTGGCGGATTCTGGCTCCAGATAAACAACTAAGAATTATACTTTCCTTGTTCAGTCTGTTTAGAGGGGTATCATTACATCTTACAATGGATCCCACTATGATGAGAATCCTAGGAAATGTGTTTGCTTGCTTTAGGTGGCTTAGTATTTGGGGATTCACTGTAAACTGCAGTTGTGTGTGTGTGTGTGTGTGTGTGTGTGTGTGTGTGTGTGTGTGTGTGTGAGTGTGGTGTTACATGTTGTTTTTTTCTGAGTGCCTTTGGGCTTGCTGAGGCATAGCTTTGACAACAAGTGATCTAGGCAATGTTGTTTAGGAAGATTGCTTTTAAGTGCCTCAGCATATGTTGTCTGTGTGTGTGTGTGTGTGTGTGTGTGTGTGTGTGTGTGTGTGTGTGTGTGTGTGTGTGTGTGTGTGGTGTGTGGTTTCGACAATCTGATATGCACTTGTATGTGAGAATTTAGCCTCAATTGTAATAGTGCAAGTACACCTCTTGAATACTGTGTCTGCTTTTTTAAGGATTAAGTGGTTGTCCCTGTGAGAACCCACGTAAACCTGGGGCAGTAACTAAGGAGCCACAATCCGGGTCTATATTACCTCATCGAAAAGGCTCAACATTGAGCTGCCATTTATGCGAATGGCCAATTCTGCATTTTTTTTCCTAGGGAAAAAAATCGCTTGGCCATCATCGTCAATTTGCCATTTTCCCCACTGTAATGCAGTCTTGGAGTTGGTATATTTAGTTGGGGGGTGTGGGGGCGAAGCACTCCACTTTGAAATGTTTGAAGTGGTGTGTTGTTTCTGGTTGGCTAAGCAAGTTTTTTCCTTAGGAAGAAAATCGTTGAATCAGCCATTCGCATAAATGGCAGTTTAATGTTTAGGGGTCGATGAAAAGGCGTTTGTTTAGCCTTTTCGATGAGGTAATATAGACCTCCCTTAGTCCTCACCAGTATCTTTGGTAAGGGAGTGTCACTGAAAGCAGGGATAGAAATACACAATTTCCTCTAAGGGTACACCAGGAACAGACTCCAAACCTGGGACTAGACTATATGTTTCACTCCAGGTCCCCAAATGAGTGTATACACTAATCACTGTAGAGGACTGTGTCCCAGTTCTAGGTATTTGACACACTCACTCTTAAATATTTGATATTCACACATGCAAACACTCTTCAGAAAGACTGGCACAGATTTACCTGCTATGTCCCCTTTCCCAAATTACAAGGTGATGGCTGCCACCAGTCAAATACAATACCCTTCAAAAGTGGTGTTCAATTACATTGGGTAAAATAAATATTGATATAAATAGTAGCATGTAATCCAAGCAGTAAGGCTTTTCAGAGTGGCCCTGGTGTTATCACAATAAGCATAAACACTCTTGAGTTACTAAAAGTACTTTCTAAATAACCATCCACAATAAAAGGTAGTAAAATATTTAATAAATAAAATGATTTAAAACAAATATACACTAAATAACTGATTCCAGTAAACCACAGAGTTTCACACACACTAATTATGAAAATATCACTGTAGGATAGGTTTCACACTGATTGAAGAAATGTAACAATCTAACTGTAGATCCCTAACTGTCTAAAGGTTAACTGTCCCTTTCTAATCTAATTAACTCAGTAAGGCAAGATGATAATCTTACTTCTGCAAGGCAAAATAAGAATATGTGTCCACTCTTCAGACTGTTGTCTGATCCTTGGTGACTGGAATAGCAACTCCTACTATTTCTGCTGAACAGCTCTGGAAAACTCTGAGTGATAACTACTTATCTGGAAAACAACTGACTACAACAACAACTACTGCAACAACTCAACTTTAACTGACTCAGGACCTGCTTTTTTAGAAGTTTTAAGAAGTCACAGAAAGCTGTTATGAGAATTCTACTGTCTCATGTCAGACTGTAAAATGTAAACAAAACAGCTGCTATTGGGATTCTATTCCTTTCAGCTCTGACACACAATGACATCACATGTAGGTCAGCTGACTGGCATAACCTACATTCAGAATTCTTCTTAAAAATTTGTTCATTTGGTCAGCCAGAAGATCACTGTTTGATTCAAACATTTTACATAAATCACTGTAACTATCAAAGAATACAAACGTATCTACAAAACCATTGCTAGTCATGCTGGCTTATATAACACAGGGCAATTTACAGTTATTTACAAGAATTACAAAACTTCAGCCAGTCATGCTAGCATAGACAATAATATCTCATAGCCTTACAGTCTCTAAACATAAAATAATTGCTACATTGTCTCAAGATGCCCTTATCCACCAAGCTGGCTATAGAGAAGTTAGGAAATTACATATCTGCACTGTCCAATCCTTTTATTTGTGAGCTACAAAGGGGAGGTGTAGTAGGGTTAGAAGGTTGTTTGTGGTGCTGTATCAGAACAGATTATGCTAAACAATACTAAATTCTACTAACTTTAATGTCTATACAATAATGAATTCATCTTAACCTGTTTACAGGGTACAGTTTTATGAGCCGTTCTTTCTAGATGTTTGCTACTGTACAAGTCACTGCTAGCCCACACAAAAGTGCAACATTAATAGCAGCACATAAAAAAATGAGAAAACTAACTAATGAACCCTTTGGCCAATAAAATGACTACAGTGTGAGTCCTTTTGTGTATTTCCCAACTCAGCTAGACCAGGAAACACCTCCAGCCACAAGATGGATAAATCCAGTCCTCCTAATGTAAAAAAACACAATAGAAGAGACTGACAGGCACAGTGCTACCACAAATCACTTAAACAACTAGCTGGAAATCCCTTGTTGAAGGCAATTTCAAGACAGTCTTACAGCAGTATGAGTGAGAGGAAGAGCGATTTTTTTTTTTTTTTTTTTTTTTTTTTTTTTAATATAAAAAAAAAATTCAGTTTAATATACACATACAAACAGGAAATAAGCTTATACAGCAGTCTATAGGAATGGGAGAAGGGAGGGAAGGGACTTTGGAAATCAGATTATCATAAAGGATTGAGGTCACAGCCTTATTATAAAACAACGCAAGCAATAAGGCTGGGATGGTTGGCGTAAACAAACCAGGCTAGCTAGAGAGGCATCCAGTCAAATAAAGACAATATTGGATCTCTTTCAGAAACTTTGGCTTAATGTGTTAGTGGTGGATGGGGCAGACAGAGAATGCAACTTTAAGCAGGTAAAAGATAAACAGAATATGAACCACTGAAAGCACAAACTGGAGCAGAGATAATTCTCTCACTATTGAGACAAAATAAATTGCACTTAAACATCTAGATTAAACAATGTTAATGTACTTAAACTTGTTCTAGTTCCAAACATAAATATTGGCAGATTGCAATGCTGCTAACTGACTGAAGGCTAAAAATAAAGTTTTTAGGTCATCTCACAAGTTTGTTAAATCACTTCGGTCCACCCAGACTGCTACATATTCTCAGGATTTAGGATTTAGTATTTCAGATTCAGGATGCAGTACAGGCCTTTGAGCATAAGCGGTAATGCTAAGCGGTAATGCATTCTGCAGTGGAATTGAAGAAAATGTATGAAGTCTTGCATACTGAGCAAAGATTCCATGTTAACATTCTGCAGCTTGTAAAATGAGGTAAATAGACTGAGCAAAAGTGTGTGTGTGTGCACATGTATGCATGTGTGTTTTTGGACTGGAATTAAACATCTCGTAAAAAATAAAATGTCGAAACACAAATTGTACTACTTAAAACATCTGAAATTTGATTTTCTCCTTCAGCAGGCCATAAAAGCCTACACTGCCTCTGTAGAGTGAAACACTACCTTTACTGGCAGTGCTAGACAAGAAAGCCACTTCCCCCCACCCTATTTATACGACTCTCTTGTCCTAACCAATCTCAACTCCTCGCTGTCAGCCATGATAAAACAATGCTACAATAAACTTGCCAATTTGGATGAATTCAGTTGATTATAAGTACTTACGTGAGGTAATGCTGAAACTTTCAGTTACAGTGAATGTTTTTGGATTAGTGGTTTGGAGTGTATGTGTATGTGAATGTTTTCAGGTTACAGTTAATATTAAGATCTACATGAGTGGATAGTTTTAGTATTGTGCGTGAGTTTTAGTACAAGGGAAGTGTGTTGTAATATTGCATTGTGGTACTATTAAGGGAGGGGGTTTCATAAGGTAATGTCTAGGAAAATGCTCAGGGGCAGGGTTTGAGTTAGCGCATATAACTAAGGTGGAGAAAGGAAGCACAAAGAAAGCATATCGGATTTAAATCTTGAAATGACTCATTGAATTTGAAGTCATTATGGGCATAACTCATCATTTAGATGAGCTTATCAGTGTAGTATTTTTTTTAAGTCTCTACTGTGAATGTTGGAAAAGGATGTTTGTTTCTCCTACACCCCCCCCCCCCCAGCTTTTATAAAAATATTCCAAGTTGCATAGCCCAGGGAAAGACGCAGTAAAAACTCACAAGGGAAGTCTCCGTTTTGATGAGTTGTGGTTGTGATGAGTTCTGCCACGATTGCTGACTGAGTCCGAGCATTACATCCAGCTAGGTGACTAACTTTTGTTAGGGGAATCATAGTAGTAACTAAAATCTGCCAGTTATTGTACCCTAAATCTCTTTTATCTTCTGCACATGACAGCTTAGAGACTTCTGGCTTAAGATTCGTGAAGTATCTTATTGATTACGTGTAGACAAGAGAAATGTCAGACATTCCTTCCACAGGATTCAGATCTGTCTGCAATGTCGATTTTGGGAATGCTGCTCACATCTAGCAGGTATAGATGTTTCAGGTGGCTGCTGAGATTGCAGATGTAACATGTTAACTTAAATGCAAAGAAATGTGGAAAGTTGGAAAGAAGCGCTGAATACAAATATTGAAGTTGAGAAGATTATTTACTCCTTATTTTGCAGAGTAATTAGATCCTCAGTCTGAGATATTTAAAAAGGTGTTTTATATGAGAATTGCTTTGAATTTTTTTTTAAATATAACATTCAGTATGGATATTTAGCGTACATAGTGGGGGTGATAGTGATGTAGATGTGAGTTACTTAATGTATTATAACTGAGGGATGAAAGATGAGAGGGGGGGTTGATTTGTGCACTGTACAAAAGAGAGGCATTTGTATTTGTTAGAAAATTATTATGATGGAGATTATGGGGGGAATTTAACAATGAACACAGTCTTTTTTTACCATGTAGGCATCGTGGCACACTGCTTACATGAAAGTAAGCAGGTTTGCAATTCAGTAAACACAGCTGAGCAGCATGCACACACGTGCCAACATGGAATTATCCGTGGCGTGCAGATCACTTCATAAGCAGGTGAATTACATGCAGATGAGGGAGATAGAGCGATCCAGCAAGCAGATAGGCAGCCCTGCACACCCCTTGTCGATTTCCGTAGTGTGCACTGAAAAATTCCATGTACAGGATTTTCGACAGACAACAGGGGCTGTAAAAACATAGGTAGATGGACAGACATGGCATAGCACATACAGATATGATCAAAACTATCCACCATGTGTCCAAAACATAAGGGAAATAAGTTAAAATAATTTTATTTCTTTTTTTAATGATCTGGGTATGTTTGTGCATGCTTTTATGAAAAAAAAAAAAAAGAGTGGAAAAACCACATTTAATAGTATGTGACAGAAATTTATTATAGGACCCTGTGTGTAGTATCCACAATGGTGGAATGGTGCTGTTGCTAACGAGTTAGGGCCTTGGAACCCTGTAGTTTCCAGGTTGTGTGCAATGATCCCTATGTAAATGAGGTGGGGTTACTGAATTGTACAAATGGGTATCCGTGTCTGCAGATCCTATTTGTGTAGGTACAGAACCATGTTGGTGTCCAGAGAGGGGGTAGCTGACATCAAGGGGGAGTGTGTCTGAGGACTTGTAAGCTCACTGGAGCTCAGCTGTGCTTGTTTACACGGCGGGCCACTGTGCTCAGTAGGTGGAGTGTGTACACTGACTGCTAAGCTTTATTTACCTTTGGGGCATGTGTTTCGGTGTGTTTGCACTGTGCTGAGCATGACCTTTCAGGGGGGTGTGTACAGTGATTGCTAAGCTTTGTTTACCATAGCGGAGCTTGTTTCCGTGGCACACCGCATTGCTGAAGTATCTAAAAAGCAGTGATGTATTAATTAGTTTTGACCCTTGTTTAACTTAAACTAGGGCCAGTAAATGATGTTAATGATATACTAGACAGGTGCAGTGCATTATAGGTAGCCAATCACACAGTAGTAAATGATGTTAATGATGTACTAGGCAGGTGCAATGCATCATAAGTAGCCAATCACGCAGTCAGCATGTACAGCAGAGCACTGTAAGGTATGCATACCCCCTACAATCTGATTTTCCCCCACATACTGTGCACCATTGGAGTACAGACGTGGGAAATTTAACTGAAAGAATGCTAGGGGCTTCTGCAGCTCTGCTACATCTGTATGTGCTAGATGTAAGGTCCGTACTGATGCTGCTACATCTGTATGTGCTGGATGCTGAGGTCAGTACTGATGCAGATCTGCTACATCTGTATGTGCTACATGCTGAGGTCAGTGCTGATGCAGCTCTGATACATCTGTATGTGCTACAGGCTGAGGTCAGTGCTGGTGCTGCTCTGATACATCTGTATGTGCTGGATGCTGAGGTCAGTACTGATGCTGCTACATCTGTATGTGCTGGATGCTGAGGTCAGTACTGATGCAGATCTGCTACATCTGTATGTGCTACATGCTGAGGTCAGTGCTGATGCAGCTCTGATACATCTGTATGTGCTACAGGCTGAGGTCAGTGCTGGTGCTGCTCTGATACATATGTATGTGCTGGATGCTGAGGTCAGTACTGATGCTGCTACATCTGTATGTGCTGGATGCTGAGGTCAGTACTGATGCAGATCTGCTACATCTGAATGCGCTGGATGCTGAGGTCAGTACTGATGCTGCTACATCTGTATGTGCTAGATGCTGAGGTCAGTGCTGGTGCTGCTGCTGCTGACAGAAGGTCTAGGCAGAGAAGGAGAAGAGTGTTCAGGCCCAGGGTAACCTTCCAGGGGCTACATGACCTGGTGATTGTAGAGTGCTATAAGGTAGACAGGGACATGCAACAAGAACTCACTGAGCTCTGCCACCCTCAACTCAGACCCAGAGCCAACAGAGGGGAACCCATCTCAGTAGAAACAAAGGTGTTTGCAACCCTAGGATAATAGCCACAGGTACTTTCCAAAGACCAGCTGGGGACATGATGGGGGTCTCAGGCATCAGCATCTGGGATACTCCACCAGTTCCTGGATGCCATGCTACCACATGCCAGTGAGCACATTTATTTTCCCCTCACCCCTGAGGAGAGGACCAGCAATATGCAACACTTCTACTGTGTAGCACATTACCCTGAGTTACTGGGTGCCATAGATTGCACTCATGTACACATCAAGGCACCACCCGGTGAACAGGGTAGAATCTACGCCAACCGCAAGGGGTACCACTCCATCAACTGTCAGATCATGTGCAATGCTCAGGGCATTATCATAAATGTGTGTGCTGGCAGCCCTGGCAGTTATCAGGACTCCCATATCTGGTATGCATCACAGCTGTATCAGGTGTTTGCTAGGGGAGACATCCCACAAGGCCATTTACAGGGGGATGCTGGCTACACCCTGGAACCATGGATGATGATACCCATCAGAAATGCATGCACACCTATGGAAGAATGCCACATTTGGGCACACGCACAAACTAGGAACATCACAGAGTATGAGTTTGGGTTGTTGAAGTCACAGTTCCAGTGTCTCAATATATCTGATGGAGCCCTGCAGTATTCTCCAGCCACATGTGCACATATGTTCACAGTATGTACCATGCCACACAATATGATCCTGCAGAAACAGCTGCAGCAGGATCAGCAAAGGGAAGGAATAAACAGTTCCCACTAGTGTCTGTCACCACAGCCGCACTCACAAGAGAACTCTGAGGAGGAGCACCCTGATGATGTCCCTGTAGGCAAATGTAGGCATGCCAAGTACGCCCTGGCATTGGCTAAGAGACAATGCATAGCACATTCACTGACAACCTAGGGCCTTAGGAACTGACACCTTACTCCTTCTCACATACATATAGTAAATGTGTTGATGCCAGGCAACCCACACAGCATGTACCTATCCATGTATTGGTTGTGCACTGCTTGCATCAAACAGAGTCAGCCCTGAACTATAGGTCTCTCAACTGCTGCATTTGCAAGGTAAGTCTCTAAGCTACACACTATTTTTAAGGATTGCTGTAATATATCATATGTATGAATCTGTTGCTGTTATGCAAGGAAATATAGTGGGCTAATTGGACAGATGTAACATCCACATGGGACTGCGGATACCCAGTCCAGTAGTATGTGTTCCTTAATAGTCACTAGGCCTCATGGTTGGAATATTCACTACATCAGTCAAGGGAGATGTTAAACAGTGGGCATGCATGATATTTGGACTACTGTATATCCCAGCAGATCATGTGCTGTTGTTACCCCAGCCCCAACACAGCAGTGTGCCCATACAACTGCTGTAACAGAAAATCACCTATGGTATATCAGTGGACCAGGCAGTCTCAGGGTTGTAACATAGATATTGATTACATTATTGTAGGTCTGTCCTCACACAAGATAACAATGTACATATTTATGCTGCTGATTGTGTGATGAATGACTCCCCTCTGGTGGCCTGAGTGGCTCAGTGGACTAGGGAAGCTAGCATGAGTGATGGTTCTAATCTGGAATTACTCACATCTTTTGCATGTGAGGTAGTACTATGTTGGTGATTTCACAGACTCTCATACCTCTTACTTCAAGAAATTTGGACAAAGCCAGTAAGAGGTGGGGGGGGGGGGTGCATAGAAAGTCACTGGAAGCTGTTGCATTATTACATATGTTTTGAAGGATATAATGTCTGAAACACAAATGCTTGTCTGTTAAGTAGTATAATGTAGTGATGTCAATATTCAGTAATTCACCAGAAACCACAAATGTGTGAGGAACAGACCAAACATATGAGGCAAAACTCTGGACGTTATGTAGAAATCAGGACGGTTGAGAGGAATGCAGACTGACAGTCTGTTGGTGGTGTAACATTACCATCCAGAATCACAGATTAAGTACAGCACACAGCTGGAGAATGCTCTGAACAGATTGACTGAAGTGTAGTACTGCAGAAACAGGAGTAGATGTTAAAGTCTGTAACATATTAAATCCTGGACTGGAGTACAGCTAGGTGTGGACTGAAGTCACCTTGTTAGTACTCACGGTCCCACAAGGCATGCCCATACATTTGGGTAAAATGAACGTAATCCTGTTGCCCCTTCATCAAAATGACCTGTTATGTATAAATGTCTATACATACAGATATACATATACATATCAGTCTGTCACTATCTTTCTCTAACATGCATAGTATGTCTATCGCTGTGTCAAATAGATATGTACAGGTATAATTATCTATATGTATTAACATGATACATACACCTCCCATATATCTACATAGCATATATACATATCATACACACACTCAGCTACAGTTATATATACATCCCTGTTATCTACAGAAATGTGTGTGGACGTCTGTATTGTCCAATATACCCTAATAATGGTGAGTAAATCTCCACCGTCACACAGCCATATTGTTGCTCATAGGATCCAAGCTAAGGGTCCAACAGTACAAATTCCACTTACTCACAGACACCTGTGCCTGCTGGATGTACCCACATAGTCAGACACAGGTGAGCAGGTCCTGTAATGTATAATGTTGTCAATGCATGTATGGACACGGCAACTTGTCCCTACCCACAGGTATACCTGTGTAACTGCAAGCAGCCACATATGGCCATACTGGTAACTGTATACACATAGCTAGGATAATTATAATTATTCCACTGCTGATAACAGTATGAAGCAATATAACACTGAAGTATGTATGGCAGTGTTGTCAGGGATATCACCTGCAATCTCATTAATCACACCTGTAGAAGTATGTATGACAGTGTTGTCAGGGATATCACCCGCAATCTCATTAATCACACCTGTAGAAGTATGTATGACAGTGTTGTCAGGGATATCACCCGCAATCTCATTAATCACACATGTAGAAGTATGTATGACAGTGTTGTCAGGGATATCACCCGCAATCTCATTAATCACACCTGTAGAAGTATGTATGACAGTGTTGTCAGGGATATCACCTGCAATCTCATTAATCACACCTGTAGAAGTATGTATGACAGTGTTGTCAGGGATATCACCTGCAATCTCATTAGTCACACCTGTAGAAGTATGTATGACAGTGATGTCAGGGATATCACCTGCAATCTCATTAATCACACCTGTAGAAGTATGTATGACAGTGTTGTCAGGGGTATGACAGTGTTGTCAGGGATATCACCTGCAATCTCATTAATCACACCTGTAGAAGTATGTATGACAGTGTTGTCAGGGATATCACCTGCAATCTCATTAATCACACCTGTAGAAGTATGTATGACAGAGTTGTCAAAGATATCGCCTGCAATCTCATTACTCACACCTGTAGAAGTATGTATGACAGTGTTGTCAGGGATATCATCTGCAATCTCATTAATGGAATGTTTTCTCTCTCTCTCTCTGCACCCTTTATTTATTTATTTGTTTATTTCAGGTTGTTAACCAGGAAAGTCCATTGGGCAAAGGTAGCCCGTTTTCAATGGAGGCCCGAGGAGAAAAGCTCCAGAAAGAAAGACAATAGTAAAAGGTATTTAAAAATGATAACTAGTACAGCATAGAAGAGCAACAGATTAACTACTATATACAGAAAGACAATATTATAAAAACATTCAGATATAAGAACTAAGTCATCCACTTATAAGATATTTACAAGAACAACAAATTAATGCTCATTTACTGCATCATACTTGTAGACAAAAGAATTTAAGCAATGGCAGAATTTTGAACAGGATAAAATAGAGATAGGTATCAGGATGCAGGTAGGATGGGTACAGGAGCACTCCCAGAGAGAGGGGAGGTGAGAGTGGAATAAAGTTTTAAAGGATGGAAGATTCTGGGTAGTTCTAATGTGAGGGGGAAGAGAGTTCCATAATCTAGCCAGGGAGAATGATAGTAAGAGTTGCCCTGGTGAGTGTAACGGTTTGTAAAGTTCAAGGAGGTTTTGATTTGTGGATCCAAGGGTTCAGTGTGGCTGGTGAAGTTTTAAGGAAGAGGAGAGTAATCGACAGCTAGAGGGTTTAAAAATGAGCTTGTATGCTGCTGTTAGTTGAATGAAAGTTAGGTAGCTTGTGAGTTCCAACCAGTTTAGTGCATGGAGGGAGTTACAGTGATGAGTGGAGGATTTGGATCCTGTGGCAAACTTAGAAATGTTATTATAGCATGAGGATAGTTTAGATTTCAGGGTTGATTGGAGATTACTGAGTAGTGCGTCTCCTTACAAAAGGGGAGGGGATGAGGTAGGTAGTAGATAGGAGTTGTCTTGATGAGAGAAAGGTAGCGTCTGTATCAATAAAACATTCCGAGTTTTTGATGTTTTTTTTTTTATATGGGTTTGTAGGTGGATGTCAGACTTTAGCTGGTCATCGATAAGGACGCCCAGAAGTTTTGCATGGGGAACTATTTCAATAGATGTTTTGTTTAGACTGAGTATAGAGAAGGATGCTTTGTCAACAGCAATATGTCTAGAAGGGGTAAAAATCATTATTTTGGATTTGGAGGCATTAAGGGCTAGATGGTTGTCAAGCATCCAGGACTCAGTGGAGGAGAAGGCCTCTTGAGTAAGGTTTATTAATATGGGAAATTGTTTATCTAGCTAAATTCACAAAAGTAAAATCAGCAGCTCAGAGCTTCTGTCTAGGAGAATACATGACAAGGTATTAAAGTATAGCAAAGACGTGTGGTGGTAAAGAATTATTATTTTCAGAAGGATGGTCAAGGACTTTCACAATAAACCAACTGTTCTAAAGAAAATTTATTAATGAAAGCTGTAACACTTAATGGTTCATAACTCACATTCTATTTATTTCATAAATTGCTACTAGTCCTTACCACTTAAGTTGCAAAGTTACTCAAGTCATTAAAAGTAAGCCTGCCCCCTCAAAGGAGTGCAGTTTTAAGCATGGTGAGAACTGCGTCTTCCACAGACATTACTACCCTCCCATTCCAATTTCAGGGTCATTTACAACAAGCTTATAGAATTGTCATCTTAACATGCCTTCTGTAAAATGCAAAAATTTAATTCTGTAATTTATGGATATATGGTTGCAAGATTTTGAATATCCGGTTGTAAGATTGTGTTATTTTGTTCTAATTTCATATTTGAATTATGTTTGTGTAACTGAGAAAGGACATATTACATTTCCAGCTATAGTTTAATTATATTATGTCAGTTTTAGCTGTGTTTCTAGGAGTGACCCTGCAACCCAGTAGCAGAAGTGGATCGTGTTGCTGTCTGTGGGAGTTTATGTTCTCACTTCATGTTTCTGCAATGTGTGCCTTCTATAAATTCTATTATTTTAATGACGTGTGTCATTTTGTAGCCATACCCACAGCCTCTGATGGTCATGTGGGTGGTGGTGGAAATGATGCTCAGAAGTAACTAACTTTGGCATGGCTGCTTTACTTTAATGAGAAAAGGGCACATTAGTGTACAGTCTCCCTTATTGGTGCATTTGATCAGATACCGGAAAAGGTTATCACCAGTGGCACTTTTAATTTCTTTTCATCCATAACCATTTTTCCCATTTTTGTCCATGAGGCTTGGCTGTCATTCAACAGTAACAGTCATCTAGAGCAAATGTTCACACAACTAGCCCTGTCATAGTTTTTGTTCCAACACACACACACACACACACACACACACACACACACACACACACACACACACACACACACACACACTCACATCTGCAGCCAGTTTTCTGTGTCTAGTCCACCTATCGCATATCTTTGAAATGTGGGAGAAAACTCACATAAACACAGATAGGATAGGCAAACTCTGCACAGAAGGACAGAAGGCACCCCAGCAGAGAACTGAAGCAGAGATCCTCTTCCTGTGAGGCGACATTGCTACCTGCACCACTGTGTGTTAATTTCCTTATGATTGGAGATGTGTCCATTAACTTTAATTTACATGTTATTTTTTTCACATTTGTGACACTTCCTAAGTATTAATAATCTAATATTATCGAAGGCTGAGTATGTTATAAAACTGGACTGAATTTTCTTTATTTTTATGACAGGATTAATGGGAAACTGACAGTGTACCTTGAAGCACTGCAGTTATTTTGTGTATGTTTACCTTGATAAAATAATACTTATTCAGAATAATATTTTTATTTCATTCTTCAGCACTGTAATAGTTTTCTTTATTTATGTATGATTGCTGTTTGTATTTTATTGCGTTTTTAAGATTTCTTTTTTATGTAAACTCATATTCGAATAAAACAAGGAAATAATATTATTTCCTGTGAAACTTCAAATTACTTTCAGATGTTTGCTTTAGAATAACATACACTCTGGATAATGCAGACAGTTAAAAACAACAGATTTTGTCAAAGGTGCAACTATGAATGTATATTATTCAGGGCTAAGTCTGATATGAATGTATGGGCAACTACACCAGAGGTATCTGACTCAAATGGATTGACAGAGTTTGCAGAAATAACGTGAACATTGTGAGTGTAGGACTTGAGAAAAGGTGTAAGCAGAATAGATTACCATTTACTTGATTTGTACTGTGACCAGAAGATGTACTTAATGGATATTACTGTGTGTTTGTTTACAGGTTGGAATGCAGAATGCAGATTACTTAGCTGATTTTTTATTGTGTTTGTTTACAGGTTGGAATGCAGAATGCAGATTACTTAGCTGTTTTTTATTGTGTTTGTTTACAGGTTGGAATGCAGAATGCAGATTACTTAGCTGTTTTTTATTGTGTTTGTTTACAGGTTGGAATGCAGAATGCAGATTACTTAGCTGTTTTTTATTGTGTTTGTTTACAGGTTGGAATGCAGAATGCAGATTACTTAGCTGTTTTTTATTGTGTTTGTTTACAGGTTGGAATGCAGAAAGAAGATTACTTAGCTGCTTTTTATTGTGTTTGTTTACAGGTTGGAATGCAGAATGCAGATTACTTAGCTGTTTTTTATTGTGTTTGTTTACAGGTTGGAATGCAGAATGCAGATTACTTAGCTGTTTTTTATTGTGTTTGTTTACAGGTTGGAATGCAGAATGCAGATTACCTAGCTGTTTTTTATTGTGTTTGTTTACAGGGTGGAATGCAGAATGCAGATTACTTAGCTGTTTTTTATTGTGTTTGTTTACAGGTTGGAATGCAGAATGCAGATTACTTAGCTGTTTTTTATTGTGTTTGTTTACAGGGTGGAATGCAGATTACTTAGCTGTTTTTTATTGTGTTTGTTTACAGGTTGGAATGCAGAATGCAGATTACTTAGCTGTTTTTTTCCATGTGCTGCTTCCGATAGCTTTTGAGGTAATGTATACAAAGTTCACTTTGCCTTGTTTGCCATTATGTCATGTATATGATATTTGTGTAATTATGTATTTTTAAGATGTACTCGTACTGCTTTTTCTTTCTTTCTTTCTTTTTTAAATTTCTATATTTTTGGTCTGTATTGGACCCCTGTGAAGACCATATTTGGCTTGTGTATACTTATCATTGTCAGTGAGGGTGATTCATAAACAGAGATGCATAGTGTGTGAGAGAATATTAGTGTTATTGTGTTCATAAATCCATTATTTCTTCATTAAGGTTAAGCTTCTGACCCACTATTTAAATCTGTTTGCCCAGGAAGGCACACTGCTACAGATGAATACCCTTGGCTTAGCCAGCAACACTCCATCTTTTTAGTACCAGCATTCTGTACATGTTTAAATTGTTAAGTCTGGTAATATGAACGGCTTGGAATGAGATACATTACACATTATAGCAGATGTGGAAGTACAATGGAATGTATTTGCCACTTTGTTGTCAGTGGAATAACAACTACAAATGTGATCAGTGTCTACAGTGCAGGCAAGGTTGTTGTTTGTCTTTTCGGCTTTTCCCGGTTAAGGGGTCACCACAGTGGAACTCTGGTCCACTAATGATTGGCAGTAGATTTTTATGGTGCCGAGTTGCCAGCCCGATGCCCAACCTTCAGCGAAGGCACGCCCATTCACGCATGTCTTTCAGAGGCCACTTGACCACGGGGAGGGCATGCAGACTCCACACAGAAGGCACTTCAGCCGAGAATCGAACAGGAGAACCTCTTGCTGTGAGGCAACAACGCTGCCGCTGTACCACCGTGGTCTACAATGCAGGCAAGGGCTTTTACCATTTTAAACACTTTAGCCATTCTGAAAATCATAGCAATGACTTCTGTAAAATCTGTCTAAAGCAACTTGAAATGACACTCAGTTTTCATTAGTTTTAAACACTTTTTGGGTAATGTGTTCCACTCATCAACAATCCTTTTTCCAAACCATTTTATAGTTCTGATATTCTTGTGGTGTTTGCATATCAAGTTAAATAACTGAAGGTGCTTGCTTTTGCTTACTCCAAGATATTTCCATAAAAATATGTTCTTTAAATGCTTTAAATACCTGTATTAAGTCCCCCTTTTGTTGTCTGTAATTTATGGAAAGCAAGTCATGCTTCCTTTATATGGGAAGATGTCTTGGCCTTTCAATAATTTAGTAACATCTGTGTTGTACATGTGTACTGTGTTGTACATTTTGTCTTTGTAGTATTTTACCACAATTAACTGCTCAATTTGATTTTTGGTCTTGTATTAATACTTTGTAAACTGCTTTTAGCAGTTTAATATCAAGACTTTCCTTATATGTCCAGTAATTTTACTGCATTCGGTAGTGGCTGGGTCAACATGATGGTCAAAACTTAGTTTGTTGTCCATCAAGATGTCCAAACCTTTGAAGGGTGTAACACTAGCACTTTTGTTCACCCTTTCTTTAAAGTTATATTTACTGGCATTTTTGCTTACCAGAATGACGTTTGGCCTTAACTATATTTATCACTGTGTGATTTTTCTCCACCCATTTTCCAAGATAGTACCAACATTTTCCAACCATTTACCAAGATAGTAGCAACAATTTTAGAAACTTGCTATATCTGTATCATTTGTTATATATTTATGTAACTTTAAGTGTTTTATGAAGAAGCAGTAAAATGTTTCTGAAGGTACATTGATATGAAACATCTAAATATGAAAGAGGTATGGCCCCAGTGCAGACCCTGAGGTATCCTTTGACCATAACCCAGTTCCTTTTTAAATATCCTCTGACTGCTGCTTGCCAGAGCCATCACCAAACCATTGATTGAGCTGGCAAGCCAAGTTTGTAGAAAGATGTGTTTTATGTAATTTATACAAAAGCAGCCTGTGATGTACTCTTGTCAAATGTCGAATCAAAGTCAACATCTATTACATTCAACATGCTGTTGTTTTCGTATGGTTCCCAAATATGCAACAAAGTGTAGAAGATTTAGAATCTTTGCTTGGAAGTGTTTGCACTGGTATTTTTTTTATATCTTAAGCAGACTCCAAATAATTTTTCTTGAGTAGATTGCAAATGTTTGTTGTGTGATGCGGAAGAAAGAGATAACTGGGAACATGTTTTTGGGAGTGTAGTGAGTTGGCAGACTTTTAAAAATTGCCTGCAGAAAACTCTATCAGAAATACTGATTGAGCAAATTGGTGTAACTAAATAAATGATGTTCTGAGCTGTGAAACAGAAGCAGAATCGCCTAGACATAGTAAGGTCTTACTGAATTTAATTCTGGTAGTTGCCAAAAAAGCAATTACTAGAAGATGGAAATCAAAGTCTAAACCAACGGAGCTAGAAGTAGGGAATATAGTAACAAAGATAAAAAAATATAACTGGGGTCTTTACAAAATGGTAATTGCAAATTATATAGAAAAAAATGGGAATTGTGGGAAAAATACAGGCAGAGGAATGAGGTTTAAGGGAAGGCAGGAAGGGAGTGAGCTACGTAATGTTTGACTGACAATGACTGTATAGAAGATTGTATATGATGTATAATGTTTGCAACTGAAAATATGTCAATATGGTTTGTTTTCATTTATATAAATGCATGATTGACTGTTATAAGTAACTGATATGTATATATTATTGTCAGAGAACAGTAATATATTGCAATTACATATATCCATGTATATAATTGAAAATATTCAAAATATGTGGGGGGCTATATATATAGCATGCACTGTACACACACGTGTGTGTGTATATATAATATACAAAATATATATATGTGTGTGTGTGTGTGTGTGTGTATATATATATATATATATATATATATGTACATATATATATATATATATATATATATATAATGTGTGTGTGTACGTACATATATATATATATGTATATATATATATATATATATAAATATATATGTATGTATATGTATATGGATACACACATATGATTGAAGTCATGTGGCAGGTAGTGTCCCACCCTTTTAGTTGTACTGCCTGCCCTCTTGACATCAGTATTGACCCACTCTGTTTTTCTGTTGATCCTGACTTTGTAACCTTTTGAGAAAACAATTTTTCAAAAAAAAAAAATGGTGTGATTCCTTTTTTTTGGAAATAAAAATCATTAACTCTGCAATTTCCCTTGGTATGGAGTGCAAATCACACTGACTAATCCCATGTGTCCATCTATTTTCCAAGGTTCTGTCATGGGTATTGTTATATATAGTAACACAGTTTGTATAAGGGCTCACTGATATGCTTAATGTTGGACCCAGTAGAGGTATAAACACTCCATTTTCATTAAATCCTTTGTATGCATATGAGTCTATTCCCCTGAATTTTGACTCTCCTGTGACTAATATTGCCTTTATTCCATTCTAGGCTGATTTGGTACCCGACAGTTTTATTATATAATAGCCTATCAGCTGGAGAAAGGAATTTCCTGGCATATCAGAAGCTGCTGGTTCATCACTTCCTTCTAGACAAGTTTCGTCTTTGTTTCTTTTTCAAGCCTTTTTCCTTGCAACAGAGTGTCTTGGTTGGGGGCTTTCCTTTTCCTAGTTTTCTGTTTTCCTCTCTTTATCTGGTCACCTTGAATGAGTAATCTTTTAGTCTTGACTAATTCTGCATGATGTAACCCTGTTGTTGGTAATGATATTTAAAGTTGTCAATTTTTTTCTTTTTTTGTGAAATTTGTAAGCTGTTGCTGTGCTTGCTGTTTCTGTATTATGCAGAGGATGGCACTTTTCCTATTTGTCCCTGTGTCTGACTTTCTACAGTCCTTGGGACTTCGTTATATTATCACATTTTTCGTTGCACTGGTGGTATTGTGGGATAAAGCCCTGATAGTGTGACCAGAGTGTAATTAGTGGCTGCACTTTTATCAAAGAAGAAAGTGTGCACTTACAAGGTCGATACAGTACAGTGTGAGGCCCTTACAAGGTCGATACAGTACAGTGTGAGGCCTTACAAGGTCGATACAGTACAGTGTGAGGCCTTACAAGGTAGATACAGTACAGTGTGAGGCCTTACAAGGTCGGTACAGTACAGTGTGAGGCCTTACAAGGTCGGTACAGTACAGTGTGAGGCCTTACAAGGTCGATACAGTACAGTGTGAGGCCTTACAAGGTCGATAAAGTACAGTGTGAGGCCTTACAAGGTCGATACAGTACAGCATGAGGCCTTACAAGGTAGAATACAGTACAGTGTGAGGCCTTACAAGGTAGATACAGTACAGCGTGAGGCCTTACAAGGTCGATACAGTACGGTGTGAGGCCTTACAAGGTAGATACAGTACAGTGTGAGGCCTTACAAGGTAGATACAGTACAGTGTGAGGCCTTACAAGGTCGATACAGTACAGTGTGAGGCCTTACAAGGTCGATACAGTACAGTGTGAGGCCTTACAAGGTCGATACAGTACAGTGTGAGGCCTTACAAGGTAGATACAGTACAGTGTGAGGCCTTACAAGGTCGATAAAGTGT
The DNA here is from genome assembly GCF_019279795.1 of Protopterus annectens. Lineage (NCBI taxonomy): Eukaryota > Metazoa > Chordata > Ceratodontiformes > Protopteridae > Protopterus > Protopterus annectens. The sequence goes on along the minus strand of NC_056745.1, from coordinate 1,491,235,447 downwards.
GAGGCCTTGCAAGGTAGCTACAGTACAGTGTGAGGCCTTACAAGGTCTGTACAGTACAGTGTGAGGCCTTACAAGGTAGATACAGTACAGTGTGAGGCCTTACAAGGTCGATACAGTACAGTGTGAGGCCTTGCAAGGTTGATACAGTACAGTATGAGGCCTTACAAGGTCGATACAGTACAGCGTGAGGCCTTACAAGGTCGATACAGTACAGCATGAGGCCTTACAAGGTCGATACAGTACGGCGTGAGGCCTTACAAGGTCGATACAGTATGGTGTGAGGCCTTACAAGGTAGATACAGTACAGCGTGAGGCCTTACAAGGTAGATACAGTACGGTGTGAGGCCTTACAAGGTAGATACAGTACATTGTGAGGCCTTACAAGGTCGATACGGTACAGTGTGAGGCGTTACAAGGTCGATACGGTACGGTGTGAGGCCTTACAAGGTCGATACAGTACAGTGTGAGGCTACTGGAAAGCGAAGAAAAGTAAAAATAGCAAAAGTCTATTTACTACCAATAATAATAAGCGAGATGAAAGTCATGCCGAATGAAGTTATTAGTTTTCACCAAGATTTGTGATATGGGGAGGGACTTGGAACTATAACATCGTATTTGTGAAAGAATGTACATCTGGTGGCCAAGGCGGCATAGGCTAATATCTAGAGAAATTCTTAAGGATGTTCAGTTTAATGAATGCATTATCAGCAGGACCAGTAAAGAGGGTTTTTACGCATTTTGTTTGCATGTATAATAATTGGGCTTTTTGCTTCGATAGAATATATATTTGTACAGAGCTCAGCAGCATAGTTCAAAATCTACTTACACTTCTGACAATTTTATCAGGCCAACTGCAGTCATGTTTGCAACTAAATAGACTAAGTTAATGCAGGAGTTAAGACACTGATGACACCCAAGACATTTGCTGAGAAGGTGGTGATTTTGACTGTGGTTGCAGAAATTGCTGACTAAAATGAAGCGTCATGTAGAGCAAGCGACAGAGGATAGGATGATGGTATGAGAGGAGTTTAAGACCAGCCTTAGATGTAAAGTGATAGTGAAAAAAAGAGAAGAGTGGATGAGTGTGAGTAAAGATTACTTAAGTGGATTCGACACAATGTAGAGAGAGCAAGAGAAGATAGTGAGGATGAGGGAACAAGGGGCTGAACTTTTGGAGATAAGGGAAGGAAAAGAATATTTGGATTTTGTAATTTAATGTAGGACGACGGCACTGAAGCAACTTTTATTTGAGGTTAATTTGAAGAACACCAATTACTAGCACAAACCGTGAGAATGCAGAAGGCCCAGAAGCTACTGATCAAGATGAAGGATAGAAGCATGGGGAAGTTAGAGGAAGAGCCGGCAAAGATTCTAGAAATTTATAGCAAATTCTATGCACAGTTGTATGAGGGGATGAGATGGGTGAACAGTCAGAAAGGGAAGCTGTAGAATTTCAGGGAGAACTAAGCTTAAAAAGCTGACAGAGGAAGATGGTTGGGACTTACGGGAAATTACAACAAGGAGGAATTCAGGAAGGTAATAAAATGGGAAAATCAACAGGGAAAACACCGTGAATGGATTTGATACAGATGGACATTTGCAAGCATGGAGGGGAAAAAACTGACATATCTTATAATTTAATAAAGAATGGCTTAAAGGGAGGAAATATACCATATTTGTGGAACAAAGCTGTTATGGTAATTATTCCTAAATTGTAAAAATGTGTATTGGACCTGAGCTTATATCACACACTTTCAGTATTAAACCATGAATACAAAGTTTTTGTGACTATCATTGCTAGAAAGTTCGCCCCTAAGCTTGTCGTGTTGATACGTCCTGATCAATGTGGTTTTATTGTATGGAGGTAAACCTTTATTGATACAAACAAGGCAATAATGATTCAGCTGTCAGTGGAAAGTGAAAAACAGATGAGTTTTTTTAAGATGAGATTGATGTAGGGAAAGTACTTTATAGGGAGAGACTGTGCAGGGAGTCGGCAGTAGCCGCACGGAGATGCACATATCAAAGAATTCCTAAATACTTGGAACAAATATTGAATGGAAGGTATAATAAGCCGGGAACAGACCAAAGTACAATTTTCCCTAACAAATGCAGTGCAGCTGGCATGCATGGGGTTGGTTGAAGAATGGTAAAAGAAAAATGTCAGGCCCGCATGGGAACGAAGGTTGCCAGGTTGAGGGAGACGTGAGGAAGTGAGAACTGGAGTTGCATCAAAATGGAAATTCATTCCTAGATATTATAAACCTGTAACTTACAACTGTAAACAAAGAGGATACAAACTAAGAAATGGAATGTGAGACTAAGGTGGCAGTTAAAGAATAATTGGCAGAAATATGCTTGGTACCTAAAACAGCAGCAGTCGTAAGGAATTCCAGAAAGTTTGGGTAAAAACCCGAGCAGCATATGTAGACTGTTCCCTGTGACTGAGGGAAATGCTGGAGGTGGTCTAAAGGATAGTGTGGAACATGGAAACATATTTTCTGGAACTATCAGAGTTTAAACAAACTAAAGTGGATTTCAGAGAATTTTTAAGTGCATACCCTAAAGGGATGTAGATATCTCTAAGGAGTTAATACTTTTGAGTTGGGATTCAGAGCTAGGCGTACCTGAACAACTGTAACTATTGGTTACGTTGGTTTTATGGACTATGAAAAAAGCCATCACTCATAGGAGGAAGAAACGGGATGAACCAGAATGGCAAGAGTCAACAGGATTAATGAACAAGATGAAGGAAATGGAACTGGCATTGAATTTTAGGAAGGTTAGACAAGGATTAGAAATAAATGCAGGGGGTGGGATCTGGTGATGTAGCAGGAATGAAGATGAGGGAGTTTAGTGTTATAGGATAGATACCACACACAAAAGAGTGGAGCAATGAGGTACAGTAAATCAGGTGATACATTTAAGTGAGGGAGCACAATGATATGGTACACCTTCTCCCACATCATTCTTCTTTTATGTGTGTTGTTCTGACTAATTTTTTTTGTACTGGTTATTTCTAGTTACTTCATGTGTAGTCCTTGCATCTGTGAACTTAGAGAGTTGATGAAAATGGTTGATTGTAAATTGTTTGAAGGTGGTATAATAAAAGAATTGTTAATAAAAAAGAAGTGACTGAAGACACAAATTGACTGCAGTTAACTAAGCTGCACACTCACGAATAAATCAAAAACAAAACGGGCACCAACAAATAGAAATGCTTAATTTATTTCATACAAAACAGAGCTTTCGGGAAACACCCTTCATCAGTATTCCGTATTACACTGATGAAGGGTGTTTCCCAAAAGCTCTGTTCTGTATGAAATAAATTAAGAGATTTTATTTGTTGGTATCCATTTTGTTTTTAATAAAAAAGAAATGACCATATAGCTAAATTGTCTGAAAAACTGCCAAAACAAGTGTAACATCCATTTACTGTTAATCCCAAAGCATGGTGAAACAATCATTATGTAATGATTTTGGAAACCTGAACAACATTTTGAAGTTTGATAACTATCCCTTACTTAGGGTTGATGAAGCAAAAGAAAGGTTGGGCAAGGTGAGATTTCTGATCACATTAGTCCTACCAAAGGGAAGCTGGCCGATTCCTGTATCTGCTGAAGCTAAAGAAGATATGGCTTTTTGAAAACCAGGGGTCTATATTAGATACTCAAAGTTACTGAACTTCGAATATGATATGATCGACACCATATCGTCGAAGTCTAGTAACATCGATTACCTAATAAAGACATGAAAAAAAGTCAAAACACAGAACTACTTGCTTTAAGCAGGGGGGCAAGCCCCCTGCACATCTCCCCTTTCCATTTACCTCTTCGATGTTCTGCGGTTTTGCCGTTTACATGTCAACAATTTCAGACTCGACATTGTGAACGTTCGCGATTCTAATATAGACCCGAAAATCAGAGGGCCTATTCCAGTATACTGTCCTTCCCTTTGGGATATACCAGTCTGCACTGACCTTTCAGAGATTAATGGACAGAGTCTTAAAACCCCCTGCCAGATACACTGCCAGTTATCTATTTATGTATATGATGTTATAAAACAGTCCGTGAACTGGGCACCTGTATAGCCAATGTACAGACTGTATTAGACTCTGAGACAAGACAAATTAACTCTCAGTGTGTTCAAGTGCAGTTTATACATGAAGGTGATAAAGTACTTTGGTTTTATAATTAATAGAGGGATTTTTAGGATCTAGAAAGTAAAACTTGAAGCTGAGAGGAACTAACCTGTTACACCAGGGAGGAGGTGAGAGCATGTTTGGAATTACCTCAGAACTACTGAAAATGTGCATCCCATTTTGCAACAATAAGTTGTCTTTTCACACATTTGACCAGAGGGGAAGATGCCCATTAAGGAAAATGGACACTAAAGGCAGGCAATGTTTTGGCCTGTATCCACAGTCTGCATTAGCTTCTCCAGATTTAAACAGTCTTTCATAGTATATACCAGTGCATCAGAGATAGGCCTTAGGGCAGTGTTATCACAGAACTTTAATTAAGATATCTTGTTTTTTTTTGCTAGTCAAAAATTGAGAATAGATATCAGGTGTTCCACTGTTGAAAGTGAATAACTGGCTACCATGTGTGCATTGTCTTCATTAAAGCATTGCATTCTCAGCCTAGAGTTTACACTGATAACAGAGCATGCCCTGCTGTTCTATTTAAACAGACAGCAGGGTGGAAATACAAAGCTGCAGAGATGGCTCCTGATGTGATCGTTTTACTCCTAGAATTGAGTAAACTTCAGATCCTTCAGCCACTGTGGAAGGACTTAAATTAACTAATTAATTTACTTATTTTTATGTTTAGCTAAATTCAAGTGCTGCAGCTGGTTTAATTCCTAAAAGGTGATGTAACTATCTAAATCACTGGAATTCTGAGTTACTTTGCAGAAAAAAAGAAACCTGGCTGAATCTTATCTAGCTGATTAAATTCATGCATACTGCACTGACTTATTTACTTACTTTTACTGTAGTAGCAAACTGATTGTTTATGCTGGCTACTGAGTTGCTTTGTGAAAGAAAGAAACTCTGTTGTGGTCTGCACGAAATGCCAGTCTCCTGGAGAAGTGCAAGCCATCTGTCGATTGGCTGGTTAATGTTCTTTGTGCTTTTAAATTGCTGTGATTTGTGCACTTCTGTGTGCTTCACGAGGCTGAGAATGAGTTATGCAGCATGCAGCAGCAGGGAACGGTGCACTGCATGGGTGCAAGTCTTTTTAAAATTCTGGTTATTGCCTTGATATCCCTTTTCTACCTATGCTACCAAATATGATTGCAAAACAGTCCCTTTAACCCCAGGGAAAGGATTCACTCCTACTTCATTATGTGCCTCAAGCCACTGTGCTGTTAAATGCAGCTTTTGTAACAAATTACAATTATATTATTGCTGACAATAATACAAAAATCATCCCTGAACCTCAAGCAAAATTACTTGGTATTACAGTTGATAACGTATGTTTTGATCTACACATATCCCAAACAATCAAGAAAGTTCACAAAAAACTGGGTATCTTATACAGGAACAAAAAATTCTTAACTGATACTTCTAGGATTTCTATATCTATTACCCATTTCCTGTCAACCTTGCTGTATGCCTCCCCAATTCTTGTTAATCTAAAAAAAGACAGATTTAAGGAAACATGAAATATGCTACTACAACAATATAGAAAAATTTGCTACTGACTGTCCACATCAGGCACACCACTGCTACTCCTTAAAAACTATCTTGGATATAAATACCACAACTACTGTCATACAATCAACTAATCATGGCACACAAATTATTATATCAGCCCGAAAAAATTCCAGCTCTGTTAAATATATTAAAACCTTATGTTGCTAACCGTAATCTTAGATCTGAAAATAAATCACTACTACAAGTAAGCAACTCAACCAACACAGCTGGTGATTCCCTATATTCCCACTATGTAGCCAAAGTCTGGAATTCACTTCCTCTTCCTATTAGAACTGCTTCCAATGCCCATCAGTTTAAAAATTCCGTAAAATTTTCCTTAATGACTCTTTGCTTTGTACCTGTACTAGTCCAGGCTAAGTGGCTGTAGAATTGCTCGTTCTTGCTATTCTATCTCTTTCTGACTAATAGCTATATTTCAACTTTCTTAATATTGTTATATTTAACTGAATTGTGACTTTAAAAAACCTATACCTCCTGGATCTATGTTAATTTGTACTTCATCTCTGTTAATTTTTTTTTGCAATATGTATATTGTGTGTAAAATGTTATTGATTACTGTATAATTTCTGTAATAGTATGTATTTATGTACTTTTAAGATACATGTGGAGTTTTTTTCCCCAGGCCTCCGCTGAAAATGGGTTTTTCACCCAGTTGGACTTTGCCGGTAACTAAATGAATGTAAATAAATTACTGTGCAAAGTGTGTTGCCAAAGCAAACTTCCAAATCATACAATACCTTTTTCACCCTGACAGGGAAAATAGATCTCCCATTATAGGTTCATAGATTGGTACTATGCTGTCGGCCCTAGGGCCTATACAAGCCTAACCTTATCAATTCCCTGGCTATTTCTTCCCACACTATTTACTTCCTGGACCCATGTCTAGCAGGGCGACTGACTTGATCCCAGGGTGAATTTACTTTCTCCCATCCAATCATGAAGGTTCCTTTTGAAGAGGGCCAAAGAGGCTCTCTGCTTGACATGTATGGGCAGTCTATTCCAGAGTCTGGATCAAGACCCTATCCCTCCAGCATGTTTTGTTTATTGTGTTTTTTTCCAGCAAGATGGGTAAAATTGTATATACCTTTTGAAATAGTGTATATTAATTAACACTTTTTAAGTACTACTTGTAAGAATGGATGGAAATAGGAATTACACAACCAGGGTGGCCCCTGGATCCCTTACAGAAAGAATACCATGCAGTGTGTACAGGTTTAGCTGGGCTGTAAATGAGCCAATTAAGTCAACTGCCTAGTAATATCCTATGAACTTATATAGGTGAGCACTATCCTTACAGCCTTATCGATTCATGGTTAAGCATGAACCATGCCTGACTTGGATATCTGTCTAGGAGTCACCATCTACCTACCATCCTTAAACTGAGGGTCAAGCTGGGGTGGTGGTGCTACTGTGATGTGGTGTGGTGGTTTTTGCCAGAAAGGTGCGTCACTGATGTTAGTAGTATAATTCTTCTTGTAAATAGAGCTGTTTAAGAGCGTTGATGCATTTTTGTATTAGGCGTGGTTCACTTAATGGAACTAATTATGTAATTAAATGGTGTATAAAGGAGAAGGCTGGAGCTCTACCAGACAAAAGAAGTTTATCTCTCGTGGAAGAAGACAGGTTGCCTGGAACATTTGTTTTGGGTGTCATGCTTCTGTAAGGAGGAATTGATGTGGTCTTGCCTGAGAAGACCTCATTGTCTTCCTTTGGAAGAGGACAGAGGGAAGAGACTCTGCAGGAGACCATCTGTATACTATAGACTTTGATTCCCATATCTTGCCAGTGCTGAAAGGAATTAATGGATCATTGTGGATATAACTGTATTCCTGGTCATGAGGCTGCGGGACTTTGAAGATGAAAAGTATTCTGTATGTGCTTCCTTTTTTTTTTTTTTTTAGAAAGTTATTTTTGGTCACTTGATTGTGCAAAAAGTCTGCACCACTGCAGATAATCCTTGAATTTCTGGTGCAATAATATATACCACATTCCACATTGTATGTCTGTGAATATATATATATATATATCTGTATGTGTGTGTGTATGTGTTTATATATGCGTGTGTGTGTGTGTGTGTGTGTGTGTGTGTATATATATATATGTATATATATATATATATATATATATATATATATATTTAAATAACAGGTATACTCTTAAAATAACATGGAAAAACATCAATGCATATTGCACCAGTTTTTTCACATTGAAATACACAAATATCAGAATACAAAGCTTATACCTAAGCTGACTGAAAAAGAAAAGAAATGTTCTCTTCCTTAACAGAAACAAAACCCCGTAACAAACCCTTCAGACATAATTTGCTTGAATAGTGATACTGTTGGGAAGAGAGTTTTCAATCAGGTAATGTTTGGTTGGGGTCAGAGCCAGCAGCAGCACAGTTAGGGTTAGCACACCTGACTAAGGATGTACGGGGGTGGGGTTGCCCCCTTGTCGTACCACCATTCTCATGTGTGCTAATCCTAACCCCTCAACTGTACACATTGTTATCAAAGACCTTTTCCCTGACAGTATCACTAAACAAGAGACACACACACACACACACACACACACACACACACACACACACACACACACACACACACACACACACACACACACACACACACACACAATGTACACCATCACATACATAGCCTTTACTCTAACTGTATCCTGGAAACACTTAAACATATATCTGCATCTAGTAAAAAGACAAACACAAAGCATTAAATCTATCCCTTTCCATAGTCCTAACTCTAACCCTAGCCCACAAACATTCGCACAGTCACTTCTACTCTTAATGCTGAAGCTCTTGGTATTTCCAAAAGCTTCGGCATCATAAGAAACCCCCATTTAACTCCGTGCAAGCACAGCTTAGACCACAATATGAGTCAGTGAGCCGACCATTCAAAATTCATGGAAGCAGAGAAAAGCATCTTTTGATTTAAATGCACAGCATTGTTGTACATGTCTGTCTGTGTGTATATGCATTTATAAAATAATGTTTTGTCTGTCTATACCTGTGGGAATGTAAATAAATAGACACAGAGATATTTTTAACTAGATTAGGTTCATTGGCCTTCCCTCCTCCCATCTGAACTTCCTTAGAGGACAGTTCACGAAAGTGTCTATGACAGGTTCCTGGTGCTTTTCTGTTGTTGAATATAGCTGCCCTGCTAGTGAAACGTATATGTCTATTTTAAAATAACCAAACAGTCCACTTCTACAAATTCTTCCAAAAAATTCAGTTTATCAATCAAGAGATTTCGTCCTTTCATTCCTCATGGACTCTGTCATTAGTCTGATGAAGTCCATGTTTAATTATTTTATAGCAAATAATTTGCAATCAACAGGCACTTCAGTGGCACACAGGGATAAAGCCCTAACCATATCCCAGCCTACTTGGGGTTTGATTAATGGCTCCGGTGATTGGCTGAGCAGCAGGGAGGGATATGTGGCTCTGTGGGCTTTCCCTGTGGTGATCCCTGGTGGCGACTGGGAACCTCACAATGATTCCCAAGGAGGGGAAAAGGTGGTGGACATGGCTGAGCTGATGTGGAGGTGGTGCAATGTGGCGCACATCCCCATTGTGTGCCCACCCTCAGAGAGACAACCATAGATGATGCATTGGGAAGAGACAGATAACAGGATAGGCCATTAAATGTTAAAACCTTTGGTTGAATGCAGATGGCTTGACTCCCAGGACAGCTTCAATTTCTTTGCCAATCCCAGCTACTTCAGAACAAGTCTGGGAGGCACAGGAAAGCTGGTGCACCTGGTGATGGATGAGAGGCACTGGGTAGAAAACAGAAGATGATGCTGTGAAGACAGGAGGTATTGCCAGCCATGCCAGCAGAAGTCGGGCAGTGGATGTATAACTTATGCCAGCACAGCAAGCTATAACTTTCTAAATAATTATATGTTAATTGTATATTGAACTGATTTGTACAGATGCTTGTGCTGAAAATGTACTTGTGAGGGGTGCTTGTATTAAAATGTATCAGCAGTGCACCCTACTGGAAAGAAAAGAAATGTACATGTATTATTGTAACTCTTTAAATGTATATATTGTAACAGCATATACTGAGAGAGAAGAGGTTAATCTACCTGACTTTGGAAAAATATCCTTGAAATTAAATTACTTTATGGGTTAAGCCATAAAGATGTTATTCCACAGTTTTGAATGGAGCTAGAGATGCAATATCTGTACTACAGAATAGGTTGTAGCTCCTGTAGGAAGGGAGGAATGGTTTTATGACTTCCAACAACTGTATCACATCTGAGCAACGCTCTTTTTCTGTGTATGGTAAACCTATGCTAAACCCTGGTAGCTTCTAGTGATGGGGGGTGGTGCGGGAAACAGAGTCAGATGACCAGATGTATGTGATGTCATTCTGTACAGAAATAATGTTTTAATTTTAGAGGAGATTGCAGTGTCAGGATCATTCTGTATTTTGTTTGGATCGTACAAGGACCACTCACCCATCTTGTCTTGCTCTATTCAATAAGTAGAAACAGTAATTCTTTTAGTCAATCAGGAATCGATAGTACGACCAGCTTGTTTTTTTATAACTGTGTGAAACTTTCCATTGGTGTTATTTTTAATATCTCCGGTGACTGAAACACTGGTGTTTACTGTAAATAGATATTTAGTATTTTCATGTTTCTTTTATTATTTATTGTTAAATATATTTAAAATTTTCATTGTGGCTGGTCCTTTTTAGAAAATATTTATGTTTTGAGAGTATTTGCACATATTTATTTGGTGATAACTCTGGCCATTCCTGAAAGTCTGGCTGTTTGGTCAACATTACCATTTGTATTAATATTAATTTCACTCACTATAATTGGATACCCTTTTAAGAGCCTTATAGTAAATGACTGGTGGCAGTGAATGTACCTTGTAGTATGGGCAAAGTTGGTAGCGTGGGTAATCTGTGCCAGAATTTCCCAGGTGTGTGTGTGTGTGTGTGTGTGTGTGTGTGTGTGTGTGTGTGTGTGTGTGTGTGTGTGTGTGTGTGTGTGTGTGAAAATTAAATCTCAGAATGTGTGTGTCAGCTGTTTGGAGCAGGGACTCAAAGCACTGGTTTCACAGAGAGGGTGCTGGAGGACTTGGCTTAGACACTTGGCTGAGGACTTAACCCGACATCTGTACCAGTGGGGAGTCTTATTTGGGACCCGGAGGATGAGAGAGAAATCCAGACCCTGGACTAAGTGTGTTTCCTGTGTGCTCTTAATGGAAATTGTGCTTGATGCAGAAAGGTCTGCATCTGGAAATACTGAGTGAATCCATTTGTATTCCAAGTGAACATCCCTCTCCAGTGTCAATGGTGAGGATTTAGGCTTCTTGATTACTGGCCCAGTGTGGGTACGTCACAGATGTAGAGGAGCAAAGAAGTGCCCCAAAAACCAGGATGGCTTGGTAACTGTGGCCTCAGAGTAAGTAAAAACAAATAGCAGAATATGGTCTTCTTGTACAAACCTCTCCAGTGACAGGCACAGTGACAAAAAATGTTTAGTGTAAATCGAATAACATTGTAAACAGTAAGGAATATCGGATGTTAATGAAATAAGTGTGAATCATAAACCTTTACTACTGAACACTTCGGTATCTTTTTTTTGCTGAAATATATTTTGCTTGAAGTAGAAAAAATACAATTGTACGTCTGCTGCATTTCTTTTTTTAAACGCACATGATATCTTAGATGATGAAGCAGAGCTCTGAGAGTTAAATATTTAATCATATACATATACCCATGTTTCTTCTAGTTTAATCCTGAGCTGGTTATCGTGTCAGCTGGCTTCGACTCAGGGATTGGTGATCCTGAGGTAATCCTTTATATTCTTTATTTCCATTCATACTGTTTTTTTTTATATTCCTGCAATCTCACTTAATACAGTTGCTTTTGATTTTAAGATTATTTTTTCCAGTCTTTGTAACTCGTTATGCATTATTATGATTGGTTTGATTTTTTTAACACCTGTATTGAATTATCACTAAGTAAGGTATAGGCAAATATACATTTATGTAAAAGAAAACAAACCATGTTAACATGTTCCCAGTTACAAACATTATACGTCACATATATTTTATACAATTATTCTCAATCCAGCATTACATAAATTGATCAGTTCTTGGCTTCCCATAAACCTCATTCTTTGTAGTAAAATTATTCTGCATGTATCGTTCTCACAATTTCCATTTTTTTCTATATAATTTATTCGTCCCGTTTTGTAAAGCTCCCACCTCAAGTTCTTTTATCTGTGTTACAATATTCAGTACTTCAAATAAAGTTGGTTTAGACTTTGATGTCCCTTTTCTATTAATTGCTTTTGTTGGCAGCCACTAGAATTAAACTTAACAAGGGAGTACTGTGTTTAGACAGTTTAGATCCTGGATCCCTGATTAAAAGAATAATTTCCTTTGTTACACTCATTTGCTCACCCAATATTTCTGACGGAGTGCTCTTTACAGAAGTTTTAAAGTCTGCCAACTCATTACACTCCCAAAACATATATTCCCAATTACTTCTTTGTTTGCCATCACACCTCCAAAATTTGAGGAAGAATTCTTTGAAGTCTGCTTGGGGTACAAAATACCTTTGCAAAGACTTCCAAGCACAAATCCTAAACCTTCTTGATTTTGTTGCATATTTGGGAGCCATACATATTACCCTCCATTTGTTTTCTTGTGAATTGCGTATGTAGTCCTTCTTCCCCTGATTGATTCCTGTAGGTGCCATGCTGTATTTTATATGTCCTAATGTTTATCCCTTTTTAACAGTAGCTTCTGTTTTACATGTATCAGGGTAGGTCTTTCACTTCGGATTCCCTATCCCTTTCTCTTTGCCTGTAATCCTGATGTCCATCTCTGATTGGAAAGGCAGTCTCTAGCTTTGTCCGAAAGCCTTCTTGGCCTTTTCCCACTATTTCATTCCTCTGTCTAGTTATTTGCTCCCAATACATTGGTTCCTTTGCCAGTTTACTCCAGTATATTCTAGCCACCTCTTGCCTATTCTCTGTACCATTAATTGGAGTCATTCCTCTTGCAGAATTGATTAGTTTGATGTTTTGCATTTTATATAACGGTATTACAGGTAGATAAAAATGATCTGTTGCAGATCCTGCTTTAGGGAGGTGAAAATACCTAGAGGAAGCATTTGAGCACATAGTGTTTTCACCACTGATCATTAAGAACTGAAATTAATTAAAATAAGAAACTTGTATTGGTTCTACTTTGTGAATATTAATATAAGGTTAGAACGTCAGAAAGTATCACTTCTTCCTTCAAACCCCAAAATTTACAGTGAATCTAAGCCAAAATGTAGGCACCATTTACTGGAGGAGTTTGCAATGCTTTCTGCTCTGTAATGAGCTGGAATGATTCAGACTCTGCACTGCACAGGTTTACAAGGGCACACGTTGTTGTGTAGCTCTGCATAGTGTGTCTGTATGTAGTCGCTATTCAGGGAGCTGTCACATTGTGCACTGCACAGGTTTACAAGGGCACACATTGTTGTGTAGCTCTGCATAGTGTGTCTGTATGTAGTCACTATTCAGGGAGCTGTCACATTGTGCACTGCACAGGTTTACAAGGGCACACATTGTTGCGTAGCTCTGCATAGTGTGTCTGTATGTAGTCGCTATTCAGGGAGCTGTCACATTGTGCACTGCACAGGTTTACAAGGGCACACATTGTTGTGTAGCTCTGCATAGTGTGTCTGTATGTAGTCACTATTCAGGGAGCTGTCACATTGTGCACTGCACAGGTTTACAAGGGCACACATTGTTGCGTAGCTCTGCATAGTGTGTCTGTATGTAGTCGCTATTCAGGGAGCTGTCACATTGTGCAGCTGCACAGGTAGAAAAGCAGAAGTAAATCTGCATCCGAACTCACAAGATCCTCTATTGCAACATTACAGTATTGTGCAGTTGTAACTTTTGTACTGTTTTACTTATTTATTATTATTTAGTTTTTGTTGATCAGGTAAGTGGACTGGTCAGGGGTCCTTTTTCAGGTGTGACTTGGGTGCCAAGGCACACAGTTATAGAATGATGACAAAAATGATAAAGAATGAATTATAGAGATTAAACATATAAAATCATCCAGTATTCTGCAGAAGTCATACACATAACGTAATATTTAGACTGGTAGCAAAGTAGCAAACATTCAGTTTTCAGGTATGTAACAGAGCTTGAAGAAACTTTTGTTATAACAAATAAAGTTATACTATAATGTCAGTGCTTATTACAGTATTCATAACACTCTTCTATACTCTCTTCTAACTTGTCTGTCTGTTCACTTGTGTACTGTATTCAGACTCTTCTCTCTGTTTACGTACGTACTGTATTCTGACTTCTCTCTGTTCACTTATTCTGACTCTTCTGTCTGTTCATGTATGTACTGTATTCTGACTTCTCTGTTCACTTACGTACTGTATTCTGACTTCTCTCTGTTCACGTATGTACTGTATTCATACTCTTCTCTCTGTTTACTTGCGTACTGTATTCTGACTTCTCTCTGTTCACTTATTCTGACTTTTCTGTCTGTTCACTTATGTACTGTATTCTGACTTCTCTCTGTTCACTTATGTACTGTATTCTCGGTCTATATTAGAACATCGAAGTTTCACAACTTAGAATGTTCTAATATCAACCCCTATTCAGAGAATGCTGAAAACATCGAACATGCAGAACAGTGAATTTTTTCCTAAGGAAAAAATTTGCTGTTCCGAAACACATACAACACAAGCACACCAAACAAACAGCAATCCACATGCACCTAAAATCTTACATCTAACCCTATGCTAAACTGTACATGCACCACTATCTATCCACTTACTTTAACCCAAACCCTAACCATAAGGTCCGTCACTATCGCACACTCAACTACCCTGCCCTAACCCTCACGTCCACACAATCGCACACTTACCTGACCCGCACCCTAATCCTAACTCACCTACCCCACCCTAACCCTCACGTCCACACAATCGCACACTTACTTGACCCGTGCCTAACCCTAACTCACCTAACCTGCCCTAACCCTCACGTCCACATAAACGCACACTTACCTGACCCTCGCCCTAACCGTAACTCACCTAACCCGCCCTAACCCTCACGTCCACACAATCGCACACTTATCTGACCTGTGCCCTAACCCTAACTCACCTATGCCCTAACCCTAAATCACCTATGCCCTAACCCTAACTCACCTAACCCGCGCCCAGTCCCACACTTACCTGAACCCGACCCGTAACTTTCCACCACAGTGCTGAAAATAGCGAAATGACAGAAACGGACAACCAAATTCTTTCCTTAGGAAAAAATTTGGTTTTCTGTAGCTTCGCTGTTTTCATCATTCGCTGAATAGGGGTCGATATTAGAGCATTCGAAGTTCTGAAACTTCGATGTTCTAATATAGACCCCTTTATTCTGACTCTTCTCTGTGTTCACTTATGCACTATATTCTGACTTTTCTCTGTTCACTTATGTACTATATTCTGACTTCTCTCTGTTCACTTATGTACTGTATTCTGACTTCTCTCTGCTCATGTACGTACTGTATTCTGACTACTGTCTGTTCACTTGTGTACTGTTTTCTGACTCCTCTCTGTTCACTTATGTACTGTATTCTGTCTCTTCTCTGTGTTCACTTATGTACTATATTCTGACTTCTCTCTGTTCACTTACGTACTGTAATCTGACTTCTCTCTGTTCACTTATGTACTATATTCTGACTTCTCTCTGTTCACTTATGTACTGTATTCTGACTTCTCTCTGTTCACTTATGTAGTGTTTTCTGACTCCTCTCTCTGTTCACTTATGTACTGTATTCTGACTCTTCTCTCTGTTCACTTATGTACTGTATTCTGACTTCTCTCTGTTCACTTATGTACTGTATTCTGACTCTTCGCTCTGTTCATTTATGTACTGTATTCTGACTTTTCTCCGTTCACTTATGTACTGTATTCTGACTTCTCTCCATTCACTTATGTACTGTATTCTGACTTCTCTCTGTTCACTTATGTACTATATTCTGACTTCTCTCCGTTCACTTATGTACTGTATTCTGACTTCTCTCTGTTCACTTATGTACTATATTCTGACTTTTCTCTGTTCACTTATTTACTATATTCTGACTTCTCTCTGTTCACGTATGTACTGTATTCTGACTTCTCTCTGTTCACTTATGTACTGTATTCTGACTTTTCTCTGTTCACGTATGTACTGCATTCTGACTTCTCTCTGTTCACTTACGTACTGCATTCTGACTTCTCTCTGTTCACTTATGTACTGTATTCTGATTCTTCTATCTGTTCACTTATGTACTGTATTCTGACTCTTCTGTCTGTTCACTTATGTACTGTATTCTGACTTCTCTCTGTTCACTTATTTACTATATTCTGACTTCTCTCTGTTCACTTATGTACTGTATTCTGACTCTTCGCTCTGTTCACTTATGTACTGTATTCTGACTCTTCTGTCTGTTCACTTATGTACTGTATTGTGACTCTTCTGTCTGTTCACTTATGTACTGTATTCTGCCTCTTCTGTCTGTTCACTTATGTACTGTATTCTGACTTCTCTCTGTTCACTTATGTACTGCATTCTGACTTCTCTCTGTTCACGTATGTACTGTATTCTGACTTCTCTCTGTTCACTTATGTACTGTACTGTATTCTGACTTATCTGTGTTCACTTACGTACTGCATTTTCACTTATCTCTGTTCACTTATGTGCTGTATTCTGACATCTATTGATTTTCACATATGTACATAGTTATGAGAGTGTTCCCTATGAGAGAGAAAATCCCTAGAATGTTATAGACTGTGCCTTGTGGTACAGTCACTGTATATACAGTGCACCCTTTATTTACCCCGTCCTAACATTTGGTTTAATCACATTTAGGACACGTATGCATTTTCCTGGTAGTTTGCAGGTTATACCGGTCAAAAGCCTAACTTGTACCTGGAAATTACAGTATAAATTACAGACTTTGTCATAAACAGCTGGAAGGATAAGGAGGCAGCTTCAGATGCATTGAATGGATGCTGGAAGATGATGGAACCGATTTAGAAGAGAGTAATTCTGACCTCAAATCTGCCAGGGGGCATTTATGAGGGTGAAGCTGAAAAACAGGAACAACAGAGAGAAGACAAGAGAAGAGATTACTGTAGCTGGAAATTTAAAGAAATACTCTGCCTGATTCTAGAAGACTTGCTGTTGGTGTAAGTGACTTACTCTGGTGTAAGCCTGCCTTCACAGGAAAAAGTCTCTTACACTGAGAACAAGTCATCAGAATTGGGGCATGCTTACAGCTGAGTAAGTGTCTTGCACTAATAACAAGTCTATTCGAATCATGACAGGTTTGCACCACATAATTCACTCACACTAACTAAGAACAAGTTATTATTATTGTGTCTTCAGAAGTAGGTTGAAGGGGAGAAGTTTTGCAAGTGGAAAGCTAAAAGTGCCTTAGTCACGCTATGCAGTCAAAGCTATTTAACATCTATGTAAATAATAATCACATGGTCACTTAAATAACCAAGTGTTGACACCTTATAAAACCATTCATATGTTAGGGGCAAAATCAAAATAGTAAATTCAATGGTACTAATAATATTGACAGACTTGGGGAGAATACGGACCAATATTCAGCTATGTACCATCCTCAGAAAACTGTAAAATTATATTAAATAATGCACTAGGATATGTGTTATAGTAAGCACTACAAATTGTGAAGTTATTGTTCAGAATTCTGCTTCATGGTTGCCAGTGTAGGTCACATTAGTGAATTTCTTTGCTTCACATGGAGCACTTTCTGTATTTAGAATAGCTACAATATCCCCCAGAATCAATAAACACCTATCTTGAGTTATTTGAGAGCTGTGGTCCCAACCTAACTAATCATGTTATCTTTTGTGTTCGAATTTATCTAGAAATTCAATGTTTTTGTTCTAACAATCAGCACTAGAAAAAAAAAAAACAGGAAAATGCTAGGAACATTGCCTTGGTAAGGACAGGATGTGGCTACAACTGCCTAAATTAATGTCAACATCATAAATTCGAGCATAAGTTTTTTTAGAAACAGGATGGCTCATATAAATTCTGCATTTTATAGTTGTAAGGGCAAGCGCTGAAAATAGTGCATGCAGTTATCAAGTGTACAGGGCAACAGTTGCAGAGATGTACACACGTTGTACGTGAAAGGTAGGTTGAGGATTGGTTGGTGGCTACAATAATGAGAATAATACAGATAAAAAATTGCACAACAAAAAGTTAAACCACAAAGAATCACAAGTACTCAACACTTAAAAATAGTATCGAAAAGTTCCGTAAAAGGATACATCGTAAGGCACTTATTAAAGCTGTGCACAATCATGACTTAAAAAGTTGCAGCTGACAAGGTCAGTGATACACTAAGAAAGGCCTGAATCCAGAAGGATCAAGCCTGATTTTGGGAGTCAGCAGTCCTGAGGCAGGTGAGTGAGGCATCCAAAAAAGCCAGCAAGAAACCAACAACTATTCAAATTGGCGGGACGGTGATCAAGTAGGACCTTAAACCACCTTTAGAAGTGATTTTTGTGCTTTCCTATTGAGTCAGTGCAGTAAACGCAAAATAGGCATAATATAAATGTACTTTTACCTTCCACTAAGGATCCTAAAACTTTTAGAGTTTGGAGTTTAGAAGCCCTTGATTAAGGAAGTTTTGGTTGTGTAGGTGACAAATACCAGGGGCCTGTACAACCAAAGGTAAGTCCTCTGATAGAGTAAAGTGCTTGATATGGGTGATGTTCTTCAGTTTTCAACAGCAGGACCAGACAGTGTCTGACACCTGGTTTTGAAACTGCACCATGAACTGCAGTTTATTACCTGAGAAAGGCCTTAAAGAGATGTGAAAAGCCATGACAACAGTCTTAGATGGTCTTACTTTGAGCCCATTTTTAGAATCATAGAAAATTTGGGGCTACTGAATCTTCTGAACATTGTCTTATCAGTTCCCCCCATAGACTCTACCTCCTTTGTCAAGGAGGGCTAGACCAGTCCCTCCAGTGGTGAATTCAAGAATACCCATGCTATTGTTCAGGTCCTATTTGAAGGAAGGGGGAGACTGTTCTGGATGTGAGGGAGATGCTGAGTAACAACCTTTGCTACACAATGATTAAAGGAGAGGGAATTCTCAACAAAAAGTCCCCAGGTTTCTAACTATAATTTAATTCAGAAGTGGGGTATTGTCAGTGCTATGTGCTGGGGGGGGGGGGGGTAGTTTCTCAAATACGACTGTGACACCCCACCACTGGACCAGTAATCAGGGAGCCTCACTCCCCCCCACTGGCACCAGTGGGGGATGTACACTAGGAGGATAATGATGCAGCTCTCTGCATCAAGTGCAGTTTAACTTAACAGCACACAAAGACCACAGTCATTCTGAGGCCGGATTCTCACTCTTTCTCCAGATCCCCAGTAAGACTCCCCACTGACAGAGCTATAGAGCTGAGATCTCAGCCAAGTGACCAAGCTAAGACCTCCAGCACCCTCTCTGTCCAACCAGTGCTTTGTGTCCCTGCCCAAGTAGCTGAGACACACACACTCTTTGAGGTTTGATTTACACACACACACACACACACACACACACACACACACACACACACACACACACACACACACACACACACACACCTGGGAGAGACTGGCACAGATTTACTAGCTATGCCCCCTTCTGCCCAAACTATAAGGTAGTTACCACTGCCATCAGTCAACTCCTTATCAGCTAATTTAAGGCCCTTAACAGGGGGGTGTCCAATCTTATTGTGTAATATTAACACAAATGGTAGTTTGACCAAGAGCCAGGCTATTAGGAGTGGCCAATATAGTGTCAACAAATAAATATGCAAGTACTCTCATATCTTAAATATCTCTGCACAGATCAGCCACAATGTTGTTGTTTGTCTTTTCGGCTTTTCCCGGTTAGGGGTCACCACAGTGGAACTCTGGTCCGCTAATGATTGGAAGTAGATTTTTATGGTGCCGAGTTGCCAGCCCGACGCCCAACCTTCAGCGAAGGCATGCCCATTCACGCATGTCTTTCGAATGCCACTCGACCTCGGGGAGGACATGCAGACTCCACACAGAAGGCACTCCAGCTGAGAATCGAACAGGAGAAAGGTTTAAATATATGTCCTTCTATTCATATGCTGCAGTATCCATAACATGAGGGAGTCCGCCTCTGGTTGACTCGTACGTCCGGCCATTATACTAAAGTTAAAATGCTACTGCAAATGTACGTGTGACGGCCAGCATCAGACACGTATGTCAGCCATAAATGGACATCGGTATACAGCGGATGTCAGCATGCACCTACCTCAGAACTTTCCTGCCACCTATTTGACTACCAGCTCTGGTAGTCACTCACTTTGGAAAGTCACCTTTGTGCTTCGCTAGTGCTTCAGATAAGTACCCCATAGGGGGTTTTAGTTATCTAAATTGCTACTGTGTTGTTTCTTGTGAGTTAATGTCAGCTAGGAAGGCAAGTCTCAGTGTGAAAGGCAGATTCCACATAAAGACTCTCACGAGCTCTGTTTATTCTGTTTAGACCCAGAACACAATCATACGTCTTGTGATATTTGCAAGGCCTTCATCCCTAAAACACTTAGGAGTCATCTCTCTTCCCTTATAGTGGGATATAGACCCGATGTCGGGACCTTTAGAAGAGCTGCAACCCAACAATGTCAAGAAGCCTTGGCCTGAACCTATGGCTACTCCCTGTATTCTGTGCATTCCTCCCGAGGCTGATGAAGGCCTGGAAGCTGCTTCAGAAACTACAGAATCTCCTTTGATGGGTACCTTGGGGGAAGCCATCAAGGGGTCTGTTAACACGTCCCAGAGGGACTCGCAGGTGTCTAAACCAGTCGCCGGGGGAGAATCATGGCTCATTATTTCTAAAGTGCCACATGGGTTACTCAGATAGTGGTTCAAGAAGATGTTCTTTCGGATATCGTGGAATGTCATCTGATGTCTGGCCCTCCTACTCTTCACCATAGGTTGGATGTCCCTAAGAAAAAAAAAACAAAAAAAAAATATATTTCTTCTGGCCAGCAGAATATGTCTTCTGACCAAAACCCCAACTGGCAGGTCTTTACTGAAGGCCTATTTAATGCCTTTATGGCAATACGCCAACCTTCAACTCCTGTCTAGGCCCTACCCCCTCCACTCATGGGAAAAGGCCTGTGGAAGAAGTTTCCTCTGAGGAGGAAGACTCTTCTGGAGATGAATCTTTAACTTACTCTTCACAGATTGCTTCTCCTCTGGGGTATGCTTCCCCAGAGTAGGAACCTAATGGCACAGATTCTCCTGGGGAGGACATTACATTTGGAGAGACCATTGTGCAGATGAAGGATTTTTTCAACTAGGACTGCTGTCAGGTCTCTGACACCCAGAAGAGGTATTATGACCTCTGGTAAATGGAGTCCACTAACCCATCTGCCATTCCCTCTGTCCTGCCTGCTTTTTTGGATGCATTTTCTGCTGCTTCCAAATCCCCCAAACATCCAACCTCCATCCCCTAAACGCCCTGATAAGATTCTACGAAGTGCCTGAAGATGCTAACTTCCTTTTTAAGGCTCTGTCGGCTGACCCCTCTACCATTTCTGTAGCTGCAGATAAGACTTCTAAGCTGTTTTCCTCCATGTCCTTGCTTCCCTCTGATAAGGAGAGTAAAATTATGGAGAGGTTGGGCAAAAACATTTATATGTCTGCCACTTT
This sequence comes from Protopterus annectens, assembly GCF_019279795.1. NCBI lineage: Eukaryota > Metazoa > Chordata > Ceratodontiformes > Protopteridae > Protopterus > Protopterus annectens. Next base: position 1,491,213,963 of record NC_056745.1, on the reverse strand, counting down.
GGCTTTGAGCCATGAATTACCAAACCATATACTAAATATTCCCTGGCTGTTATGGCAGATGCTATGAAACTCATTGAAGAACTACCAGATGCCCCTAACAAGGCCAAAATATCTAGCATTCTTAAATGTTGTTACAATGCTGTGGAGGCCTCAGTCAGAGCAGCAGCTTCAGGGTCTGTCTTGAGGAGGTGTTCATGGCTCAGGTTGCAGCCTTTGCCAGATGATATTAAAGCCAAGCTCATAGGCGCACCTTTAGACAACAAGGCCTTATTTGGCTCTGCAGCTGCAGAGCTCCTTAAAGCTCTTCAGGAAAAAGGGAAGGAGCTACAAGATCATAGGCACATTTTTGGTTCTCCTGTTCCTTGCTTCCAGAGGAATTATCCAGCTAGGATTACCTTTGTAAGAAAGGCCTCTAAGTGTCACACTCCCAAGGGTAAAACAGTACTCGGAAGCAAGTATCCACTAGATCCTCCCCTTCCACGCATTCTCAGAAGCAGCCCTTTCAGGCAAAACCTGGTAGCCTTTGACTACCAGGTTCTAAACCTCTCTCTCTCTCTCTGCCTACCCCTGTCCCTCCCAGCTTGGAAACAGATAACCCAGGACTCTTGGGTCCTCTCCATTATCAAACAAGGCAATTTCATAGTGTGGGAATCCAGGCCAACCTTCAAAGGTATTCCACAACCCCCTGGGACCAAATGCCTTTCTTTCCCCCTGTCCTGCTTTCCATGATATCCCAGGGTACCATTCAAGAGGTACTTCCAAATCTCAAGGGAAAAGGGTTCTACTCCAGGATGTTTCTAGTCCCTAGGAAAGAAGGCCCCTGGAGGCCTTTCTTAGATTTGTCTTATCTAAACACCTTTCTCAAGGTCCATAGCTTTCAAATGCTGACTCTCCCTACACTCCTACCTCTGATTCTCCCTCAGGCATACATGGTGTCTTTGGAAATAAAAGATGACTATCTTCACATTCCTATCCATCCAAGTTTCAGGAAATTACTTTGCTTCTCTGTGGATTCTTCTCACTTTCAGTTCTGTGCTTTGCCATTTGGTCTTTCTAAGGCCCCCAGAATATTCACAAAACGTTTGGCGCCAGTCATAGCCTTCTACAGAATGCAGGGTATTCAAATATTCCTGTACCTGTACGACCTCCTCATTCAGACTTCATCCCCAAAGTTGGTGCAGGAGTACTTAGACTACACCAGGTCCCTTCTGAGGGGTCTGGAGTTTACTATAAACCTTCAGAAATCTACTCTGACCCATTCCCAGGACCATGTCTTCCTGGGCTGCAGAATTCTTGCAGTCCAAATGATGGCTGCCTACCGCCAGAAAAAATCCTCTCTCTCACCACTTACTTTCAGGAACTAATTCCACTACAATATATGACTGCCAGAGAGTTCCTACCATTCCTGGGATTCATGGCTTCCACTATCCCCATGGTACCCTTGGCAAGGCTACATGAGGAAGTTTCAGTGGTTCCTGAGGACAGTCTGGAAACACCTTCACCCCCTAGAGTTTGTGGTTCCACTCTTGCTCTGCTTAACAAAAGAACTAATGTGGTGAATATCACAGGTTACAAGAAATCCAGACCTTCACCTCCAGCCTCTTCCCCTCCATCAGGATCTGTACACAGATGTGTCAGACACAGGCTATGGTGCTACCTTAGGGAATTGGAGGGTGAGAGAAGTTTGGATCCCTCTCAGTCAAGGGAGCATGTCAGCATCAAAGAAATTAGGGTTTTGATCCTTGCTCTAAAACGTTTCAAGCCCAGAATCCTACTAGGAGTGCGGAGATGGTTCACAGACAATACTACAGTCCTCTGGTACATCAACAAGGAGGGATTGCTCTACAGAGTCATGTTTCTCTACAAGCTGTTTACATTCCATCAATTCAGAATGTGATGGCAGATTCACTAAACAGGTCCATGACTCAATCCCATGAATGGATGTTGAACAGGGATGTGTTCCCGGACCTGGTTCATTGATGGGGTACTCCACAGGTAGATCTGTTTACCTCCCCCATGAACAGGCAGCTTCCCAAATATTGTACCAGGATTCACTCCTCTGGGATATGGAAGGTGGATGCTCTTTCCTTTCCCTGGAAGGGGGTGTTTGTGTATGCATTCCCCCCATCCCTCTGATTCAGAACATTCTGCTTAAAATTCAAAAAGAACAACCATAAATCTTGCTGGTGACTCCTTTTTGGCCAGGACAGCATTGGTTTCCCCCTTCTTCATCACCTAGCCAAGGGCAGTCACCACAAGTTACCACTTGGGATGGACCTCCTCACACAAAACAAGGGAACTCTATTACACCCTCAAATATCCATCCTAAACCTAACTCTGTGGGTGATAGGGCTTTGATTCCCTTTAGACACCTTTACACTGAGGATGTGCTACAGGTTCTGCAGGAGGCCAGAAAACCCACTACCAGAAAATCCTGCCCATCTAAATGGAAGAGGTTTTCTGTCTGGTGTCTAAAAAAACAATTTACAACCGCTGTCTGTGGAGCCACCATTGGTCCTGTCTTACCTGTGTGTGGAGCCAGTAGTGGTCATGTGTTACCTGTGTGAACTGATGAAAAGTGTCTTGTCGCATTCTTCCATCAAGGCAGATTTATCTGCCATCTCAGCATGTTTGCCTTTGACTCTTCCTTCAGCGTCCAGGTCAGAAGTCAAGTTGCTCCTGAAAGGAGTTCTACACATCAGACCACCAAGGAAACCAACCCCCCCCCCCAATGGGATCTCAACTTTGTGTTGGAAAAGCTTACCTTAGCTACTTTTGAGACAGCTAGGACCTGTTCTCTACAACATTGCTCATGGAAAACTCCTCTTCTGGTGGCTATTACCTCAGCCAGAAGGGTTTCTGAACTGCAAGCCTTCATGGCATCTTCACCTTTCAGTATCTTTCATCGGGACAGGGTATCCCTAAGTACCAGCCCTTCCTTCATACCCATGGTAGTGAATGAGCTTTTACTGAATCAGGCCATCAATCTCCCTACCTTCTTCCCATCTCCACAATCCTCTAGTGAAAGGATCCTTCACACTTTTATTTGTGCATGGAAAGCTCAGGTAATACTTGGCTAAGACCACATCCATCTGTAAGTCTGTTTCCAAGCAAACTATTTCCTTCTGTATTTCAAAAGCCATTTCCTTCTGTTATACCACAAATGGCAAGCATCTTCCCCCTCCAGTTAAGGCACATTCTGCTAGAGCTGTGTCTTCTTCTGGGGCCATCTTTAAAGGTTTGGATACAGCTTCCATTTTGGAGACAGCTACATGGTCATCTGTTCATACTTTCACCAAACACTGCAAATTAGATATTATTTCCAGGTCCAGAGCAGGATTTGCAGGGCTATTCTGCATGCATTTGTGGAAAATGTGTCTGCTTCTCCTCCCAGTCCTTCTTATACATGAGCTTTGGCGTTCTCCCTCATGTTATGGATACTGCAGCATATAAACAGAAGGACACAGAATAGTTGGGTAAACTCTTACCAGAACCATAAATGTCCTTCTCTTCTATATGCTGCAACATAGTCCCCCCCCCCACCTTCCCCCTGACACTTGCCTGACTCCTGAATACTCACTCCCTTCAGGCTGGTGCTTCTCTTCTGTATGCTGCAGAACTCGACAGTGTACATTAAATTAAACAGTGTACAATGAACTCGACAGTATACAGTAAATTAAACAGTGTACAATGAACTCGACAGTATACAGTAAATTAAACAGTGTCCAATGAACTCGACAGTATACAGTAAATTAAACTGTACAATGAACTCGACAGTATACAGTAAATTAAACAGTGTACAATAAACTCGACGGTATACAGTAAATTAAACAGTGTACAATGAACTCGACGGTATACAGTAAATTAAACAGTGTACAATGAACTCAACAGTATACAGTAAATTAAACAGTGTACAGTGAACTTGATAGTATACAGTAAATTAAACAGTGTACAATAAACTAGATGGTATACAGTAAATTAAACCGTGTACAATTAACTCAACAGTATACAGTAAATTAAACAGTATACAATGAACTCGACAGTATACAGTAAATTAAACAGTATACAATGAACTCGACAGTATATAGTAAATTAAACAGTGTACAATGAACTCAATGGTATACAGTAAATTAAACAGTGTACAATAAACTCGACAGTATACAGTAAATTAAACAGTATACAATGAACTCGACAGTATACAGTAAATTAAACAGTGCACAGTGAACTCGACAGTATACAATAAACTAGATGGTATACAGTAAATTAAACAGTGTACAATTAACTCAACAGTATACAGTAAATTAAACAGTGTACAATTAATTCGACAGTATACAGTAAATTAAACAGTATACAATGAACTCGACAGTATACAGTAAATTAAACCGTATACAATGAACTAGATGGTATACAGTAAATTAAACAGTATACAATGAACTAGATGGAATACAGTAAATTAAACAGTATACAATGAACTCGACAGTATACAGTAAATTAAACAGTGTACAATGAACTCAACAGTATACAGTAAATTAAACAGTGTACAATGAACTCGACAGTATACAGTAAATTAAACAGTGTACAAGTTCTAAAATGCAAGGTTGGATTACCAGTAAAATTTTAAGTATACCAGACTGTTAAATAAAATTAAGTATTCAATACACAGGAGGTTCAGATTCAAAAGTTTACTAGTGTACACCAGGAGGCAAAAAAAACATACAAGTACAGAATTTTGTCTAACATGATACAGGAAGTTCACAAGTTTATATAGGTTTAACATTCAAGTTGTTCCCACCTTACTGACGTTACTAGTCACAGGGCATTTACATCACTTTAGCTTACAGGCCTTTATTCATGCAACAGCTGCAGTTGTATATTTATCAAAAACATTCTTTTGATAATAATACAACCTTGCTGTTTCATCCGGTCAGGCACAATATCTTCCTGTAAAATTACTTTTTGAAGGTCTCATATCAGTTCAAATACAATAGCAGATTCAGTCTTTAACATACATATTTGTTTACTGTTTCACTTTCTTTACCAGCTGTGTTTTTATCTCACAAGGACAAGTTACTTCATGCAGGAAGAGAAGATTTCATTATTTACAAGGACAAGTTATCTCATCAGGAAGGAGCGGAAGATTTACACATTTAATTTCCTGACCCAGCAGATAATCACTTATGAAAAGCATAAACATTAAGCTTGCTGAGCTGGCAGCTGCCAGGGTCAGGGGTCAAAGCACACTGCAGTCTCAGAAGCTACTTGCATTTACACATGAATTTATCCCTTCTGTTATATGACTAATAGAATAAAATGCATTATAAACTACCTTGCTTTTAAACTAGCATTTCACATATATTTAAATACATATTTTTCTAACAATTCCCCCCATTAATACTTTTTATTCTATTTTTTGAAGTATACATAGTGTTATTTCATCTCCTAACCTTTTCCACTTAGGATTTTCAGCTAGGTGAGTCATTTAATTTATACTTCAGAAAAAAATGTCATCTGAGATCAATTTTTCAATCTCAATATCTTGATACATGGTTTCAGTAACAGATACATTAATAAAATCTTTGATTAATCTTTTCATGCAGGGAATTCCACAGCAAACACATGCTCCTATCAGGAGTATACCCACACAAATGGCAATCAAAATATTCATTAGGATGGAACCCCACCCCCCCAAATAGATTCTGGAAAAAGTCCGTCAGTGGGTTTGGGCCTGGTTCAGTCATGGCTGATACTTGCTGAATTACCTCTAGGTGATTATTTATCTCATGACGATTATCAGGAATGTATGCACAGCATTCTTCTTTGATGAGCACGCACGTGCCACCTCTCGCCACTAGGGTGAAGTCAAGAGCCATTCGATTTTGTAGCACTACAGTTCGCATTGCATTCAGTTCATCAGTCACTAATTCAAGGGCAGAAAAATTTGCGTTGCTCATTACTTCGAGAAGTTTTGACAGTTTTCTCAACTCCCAGATCGATTTGACTGCTCCATATGCTGGGAATATCCCTGCCCAAGATATAACACTGTCACTCAAGTCCATATGAGTTAATTTTTCTTTATCCTTCACGGAATTATGGTCTTTCCAGCCAGCTTCGATCTTTCCGACTGGATTTACAGGTTTCTCCACTGGATCTTCAGGTTTTCGGGCTACATCTCTCACGTTTCGTATCTTACCCAAAGGCAATTCTGCAATATGTCTTATTGCTGGAACCAGATAACCCAAAAAACAACTGCCGGACCAATTCTCAGGTAACCATTTATATGCCTTTTTCCCACAAATAAAATAACAGTTTTCTACTTTAGTACTAATACGCATTAGCCCTGCATGAAACATTTTCTGATCTATTATTGACAATTGTTTAAACAAAACAGGGTTTTGTCGTACTTCATTCAATGTTATTTTCATTGTGCTCAAATATGAATCATAGTTAGTATTACAAACAGTACCTCCACTTTTAACTTTAATGTAACACTTGTAGGATATCGTAATATTACAATTACTCCATCCTACTTGGAGGGTATCGTTTTTAAAAAAGCACACAATTCCCTTTTGTGTAACAGGTAAAAATAATGCTATTTTGTCTTGTGATCTTACAGTTCCAGTGTCAAAAAGCAAATTTTCCCAAGTCTCATTTATCCCCAAAGGGATAGCGGACATTAACAGTCCTCCATATGCTGTAGGTATGGCGGTACAAACCCAGCAATTTGAAATGTTCATAGTCTCTGCATATACACGTTTCATGGCTAGGTATGTGCTAAAATTTGGATGCCAGTCTATAGACATTTCATCACGCCTTTTTACTTGCATGGTTGTTTGTAGGATAACCCACAACAAGAGGAAAATTGTCACAATAATAGTCAATAAATGTATACTCAACAAAATGATTATGCAACATCTCTGGGGTTGATCTAAGTTCTTATTTGCTTTGTTTTCGGCCATCTTGGTCTGGTTGTGTATCAGTCACAAAGTTTTTATCAAGTTGAAAGTTCTTTACCGGTTTACAATGTGTCAAATGAACCCAGGACGTCCTCTCGGCCACTCTAACTGCAGTAGGCGTTGCTAGCAAAACCTGGTACGGACCTTCCCACTTTGGACTCGCCCAGTTTTTCCTTTTCGTCACTTTCAGCCACACCCAACTTCCTGGGCCCACGACTGCTTTCACCGGTCTGGTCTGTTCCTTATCTGAAAGAGAGTTAAACCGCAAAACAGACTTATTCATTAACAATTTCTTCATATACTCTGCTAACGAACTGTCAGCCTCTTGTTCTGCAGGCATGAGAGCTTTCCACTGAGGCACATAGTATGCTCTCCCAAAAAACATTTCAAAGGGAGTCAGACCCTTTACATTTGGAACCGTTCTCATACTCATCAGTGCCAAAGGCAGACAGTGTATCCAGTTCTTTTGGGTCTCCTCAACTAACTTTCTTAATTTATTTTTAAGGGTTCCATTGTACCTTTCCACCAGTCCTGCTGAGTGTGGGTGGTAGGCACAGTGGTTCTTTAAGGAGATACCAAAAAATCTCCCAAGTTGCTGGATCATTTGGTTGACAAAATGTGTGCCATTGTCACTATAAATCCTCTCTGGAATGCCAAATCTAGGGATCACTTATTTTATCAGGGCTTTTGCTACTGTTGCTGCATCTGGATTTTTGGTTGGAAAAGCTTCTACCAATTTAGAAAACATGTCTACAATAACTAAACAGTATTTTTTCCCTTCACACTTACTTAATTCTATGAAATCCATACAAATAGTATGGAACGGATATGGTGGTATAGGAAAACTTCCTTGCTTGGTTTTAAATGCCCCTTGTGCATGGTGCTTGTTACAAGTATGACAAGCTGCACAAAATTTTTGTGTGTAATTTGTGAATCCATATGTCTGGAATATTCGATTGACTAACTGTACTGTGCCCATGGCTCAACAAAGCTGCATATCTAAATAAATGACGGCAATATTGTTTTTTTCTCTTTGGATGTACAGTCCATTTTCAAGAATTGCACCTCGTTTTACCCATTTTTGTTTTTCTGCTTTTGTAGTAAGCATCTGCATTGTTTTTAACATGTCTAAATCTAAAATCTCAGAGGGTTGTAATTCCTCGTTCAAAAATAAAGTTTCTGAGTCTGAGGCTGCTTGCTTTGCAGCCGCATCAGCTCATGCATTGCCTTTTGAAATCTTATCCTGTTGTTTTGTATGAGCTACACATTTACAAATAGCTACTTTGATAGGTAACTGAATAGATTCTAATAACTCCAAAATAAATTGCGCATGATTAATAGGTTTTCCACTAGATGTTATCATTCCTGTATTTTTCCATTGTTGTGCAAATACATGTACTGTAGAAAAAGCATACTGACTATCAGTATATATGTTTACACACTTGTTTTTTGCTAAAGTACATGCCCTTGTCAAAGCTATCAATTCCGCTGCTTGTGCAGATAAGTTGTGTGGTAAGGATTGAGCTTCTAAAATTTCAGTGTCTGTAACTACTGCATACCCCACCAGATTCTTCCCTGTAGGACCCCTTCTGCATGAGCCGTCCACGTAATATGTCACCTCGGCATTATCCAAGGGCATATCTGTAAGATCTTGTCTAGGTAAAGCTAACTGTTCAATTTCCTGCAGGCAGCTGTGTGGTGTGCCCTCCGCAGGAGTTGGAAGTAATGTTGATGGATTCAATGTCATACATCGTTCAATTGTCATATGAGGTTGGCTCAGCAGTATGGTCATACATGAAAGGTGTCTAGCAGGAGAAAGATATGCCACCTTCTCTTGCAGTAGAATTATTGCAACTGCATGAGGCACTCTCAATGTAAGAGGGTGAAATAACACCACTGAGGCTGAAGCCTGTACTGCCATTGCAGCTGCAACTACTGCTTGTACACAGTGAGTTAAAGATTGCGCCACTGGGTCCAATCGTGATGAATAGTAGGCTATGGGGCGTTGCTTGTCCCCATGTTGTTGCGTCAATACTGACGTCATATATCCTTGCTTACAATCTACTGTGTGAATGAACCGTTTGTGATAATTTGGAAGTCCTAAAACCAATGAAGAAGCTATCAACTGCTTCAACCTGCAGAAAGCCGTTTCTGCTTCAGTTGTCCATTGTAAAATATCTTGTGCTGCCATTGGTGTCTTATATATCAAGTCAGTTAGTGGAGCAGATTCCAAAGCATAATTTGGTATCCAGCTCCGACAAAAATTAGTTGTACCTAAGAAAGACATCATTTCTTTCTTGGTTGTTGGTTTGGGTGCTTGCAAGATTGCTGTTTTTCTTTCCTCATCTAGTATTCTACCTTCATTGGATATTACATATCCCAAGTATCTAACTTGTTTTCTCCAAAGTTGTAACTACTTTTGTTTACTTTGTGTCCTTGTGTTGCTAAAAATTTCAATAATACTACAGTATCCCCCTGCATTGTTGCTGGGTGGGGGCTGCTAGCAAGATGTCATCTACATAAAGTAGAATTTGACTACCTCCTGGTGGGGTGAACCCTGCCAGATTGCTAGCCATTTCTTGTGCAAATATTGTTGGACTCTCACAATATCCCTGTGGTAGCCGAGTATAGGTATACCTTTTACCCTGAAATGTAAATGCAAACCAATATTGACTATCAGGATGTATAGGTATCGAAAAGAAAGCATTGCTGATATCTACCACAGAGAAATACTTTTGTTGTGGTTTTAGATCATTCAACAAAGTATGTGGGTCTGGCACCGTAGGTGCTCTAGGTATCACTGCATTATTTACAGCTTGTAAATCTTGTACCATCCGCCATTCCCCATTTGCTTTTTTAACAGGAAATAGGGGTGTATTACATGGTGAATCAGGAGATTCTACCAGTACTCCTTCTTTGAGTAATGCTGTTATTATAGGCTTAATTCCTATTTCTGCATCCTTTCTCAAAGGGTATTGTCTTTTTTGTGGTCTAAAAGCTGATTTTGGGGTAATTGTAACTGGTCCTGCTGTTTGAATAAGTCCTACATCTGACTTGCCTGTTGACCAAAGAGTTATTGGAATTTTACTCAAGGCTTTCTCTTCTTCTTCCAGTAAAAATGCTAATCAGCTATCCTCACTGGATTGGAGGTGTACAGCTGAGTGTGTCTGTGTTAACCAGTTTAACTTCTGTTTTTGTATTCCCTGTTCTGATAGTTCTAAATCAGTCTGTTTTTCCCATCTTGTTACTTTTTCTCCTAAGTCTGCCCATTTTACATTTTTATTCTTTGTCAAGCTGACATGTGGTAATCAGTTTGATCTATACAATGCAAGGAATTCTTGAGGTAATGAACAGCTAACCACACTGTTCCCCTCAGTATCCCAATACAAAGTTCGTAACACTAATCTAGTTGCTCGATTTTTGAACAACTCTTGCTCATACTCTCTATCAGGTCCTGGCGTAGTACAGTAGTATAGAGTACAGTGTAACAAATGCTGTCGATCAGTGTCGAGGGAGGGAGTCTTACTGATGGCTACATTCATCAGTTCCTCGGTTACTGCCCCTGGACCAGTCGTGACTAAGTCCTGGCTGTACCAGTAAAAAGTTTCACCCTCCGATCGCACTACAAAGGTATCCATTTGTCTCTGTGCCTCCATACCTTGTATAGTTGGAACTACTGTTATGCCAAATATCTGCATAAGGTCTCTTCCCAACAGGTTTACTGGACATTTTGCAGAAACAACAATTTTACTTTTCTGAGTCATACCTGAAACAGGGTCAGTTATTGCTATATCCCTGTATAGCTGTCCGTTTGCTGCTTTTACTAATATATAATCAGGTGATTCAGAGTGTTCTGGTAACTTGGAGGGGTGTATCAAAATCCGTGACGCTCCTGAGTCACACAGGAATTTGACTTCCCTTCCCTCCACCAGAAGTGTCACTTCCGGTTTTGTATCTGCCAAGTAGAGCTCTAAGCTCAATAATGCTAAGTCCAAAATTTCACTTGCTTCATCCTCCATATCTGCTTGCACTTCCTCTACTCCTTCTATCACATTTACATTTGTTTTCTGTTTATTAACTTTTCCTGATGATTTCTGACTTTCACTTGATGTATCCTCACTATCATATAGTCAGTCCTCATCTCCTTTATCTTCTGTAATTACATTTTTGTTTTGCTTACAATCCCTTCCTAGATGTCCCTTTTTCCCGCACTTGAAGCACTCGCCTCTCTTTTTCCTCTTTTCAAAATATTCTGATCGTTTGTCAGACTGTTTGTTTCCCTGGGCATTCTTCTTGCCCTTTTTACCTGACTGTAATACAAATACTTCAGCTCCGTCTTCAGCAGTGAAGACTTGCGCCTTCTTTTTCTTTTTACTATTAAAATGTCTCTCAGCATGTCTAGCATATTTAAGTAGGGCTTGCAATCTACTTGTTCGATGATCTATCATATGCTTCGTAATGAAACTACTAATTGGAGTGATGCAACCTTTCAAAAATGCATTTTTTAGTTGCTGTTCATATGAAGAATCATGTGTTTGATTTTCAGGAACTGTCATACCGCTATGCTTATTAAAACATTCTAATAATCTGGCATAATATCCATCTACTGTCTCATTGTCTTGCTGTATGCATTGGTTAATGCAAGTCCAGTCTGCTCTAGGTTTCCATTTCTCAGAGATTCGGTCTGTAAGACCCTGACCTTGAGTAGCATCTTACCCTCACCAAGAATGATGCCACAATATGAAGACAAGATGATCAATTTCAACAATTGGCTTAAGTACTGGTGTCATTCAAAGGGGATCCAATGCCTGTCAGCTTGGGATGATATGCTCGACAAGCCACGATGCTTCGCTAGGGACGGCTTGCACCTGTCACCCCTGGGCTTTCAGATATTGGCAAAGGCTCTTGCTACCCCCATAGTACCTTTTTTAGGCAAGGCTCAAAAGACAAACCCACCTCCATAGGTATCACAAGGGATAAGAAACTAAGAGTAATGCTACTCAACGCCAGAAGTCTAAACTTCAAGATGCACGCACTCGAAACTCTCAGCATGGAGAACATCGATATCTGTGCAGTAACAGAAACCTGGTTCAGGGCTCCCGAGAGCACCCCAGCACTACCAGGTTATACCTCATACCATGCTTTTTGGCCCCAAAACTTGGACCGAACCACAAAAGGAGGGGGAGTATCGATATTCATCAAAGATACCCACACCTCCAGGTTGGTGACAAAGCACGAAGCATCAGAGACTATCCATGTGCAACTAACAGTGGGTAAAACTGCCTTCCAGTTTATAGCCTGCTACAGACCACCCTCCCAAACCCAGGAACCCCACTCGGCCTTCCTGAGAACACTGGAAAATATGAAGGTCTCTCCAAACACCATTATATTGGGTGACTTCAACTACCCAAACATAGACTGGGAGCATTACTCTAGCTCCAACACCATAGCCCAAAGGTTCCTAGAATTTATAAACTCAAATGCTATGGAACAACTTGTTACCACTCCCACAAGAGGGGAAAACATACTGGACCTGATCATCACCAACATGGGGACTCTATGCTCCAGACCAGAAGTGTATCCCTCACTGGTAAGATCAGACCATAAACTAATCTCACTGGATATTCACATCCCGACCCCACCCCCTGCCCAGAAAACCATAGTGAAAAACTTCTCTAAAGCAAATTTCATACTCCTCAAAACTGAGGTGGAATCCTTCAAAGCCCCCGGGCCTGTGGAAAATACGGCCCAGACCGCAGAATCCTTTATAAACGCATTCTATGAACACCTTCAGGAATGCATGGATCATCGATCCCAAATAAAACAAAGACCCATTCCTCCAAAGGCAGAAGTCCTGTCTGGTGAACCCCAGCCATAAACAAACTATACAATAGAAGGAGGAAGCTACTAAATGATAGAGCAAAATCCCAAAAAGGGAAGGCATCACTGATCAGTATTAGCAAAAACTACGGGCACACATAAAATCGTCTAAGGCCAGCTTCGAGAGAAAAATTGCACAGGACACTAAGGATAATCACAAGGCTTTCTTTAGTTATGTTAGGAACCTGGGTGGTAATTCCCAGATATGCTCAGAATTAGTCCAAAATGACAAAAAATACACCGAACCCACAGACATTGCCAACATCCTAGCGGACAGGTTCAGCGCAAACTCCTCCCACCAAAAAGGCAAATATCTATCCCAGCAGAGTGCTGCCCTCCTGACATCTCAGATGCTCAGGTAAGAGCCGCCCTCTCCAAAGCAAAAAACACAGCATCGATGGGACCAGATGGTGTCCCGGCTCGTCCTACATGAACTCCAAGAAGAGCTAAACCCAAACATAAAACTACTGTTCAATCTTAGCCTTACTACAGGATATGTGCCCAAAGAGTGGCGTACAGCAACAGTGGTCCCTCTCCATAAAGGTGGTGCCTCAACGGATCCTGGAAACTATCGCCCCATAAGCCTGACTAACTTGGTCTGCAAAGCTATGGAAAGGATCATCATGGATCTCATAAATAAAGATATTGGGGACCTACAAACACTGGATCCTACCCAGTTCGGCTTTGTTAAGGGCAGATCCTGCCTCTTAAACCTGGTTGATTTCTTTGAAACAGTCACCAAGGCCATTGACGAGGGGAAGGTGGTCCACACAGCCTACCTGGACCTCGCAAAAGCCTTCGATACAATACCCCACTCGGGCATTATAGATAAGCTCACCAGCTTAAATATAAACCCCTATGTCACTAGATGGATTGCAAACTGGCTCAAGGACAGAACCCACATGGTTAGAATTGCTGGAGCCATGTCAGACTCCAAACCAGTTACAAGTGGTGTCCCACAAGGCTCAGTCCTGGGACCTCTCTTGTTCGGTATATATTTCTCAGAGGTACACGCCAACACGGAAGGACTGTGGCTGACCAAGTTCGCAGATGACTGCAAACTGGGCGCCATAATCGACTCTCCAGCCGACACAAGCATCCTCCAAAAGGGCCTCATAGAAACAGACAACTGGTGCCAGAGCCATGGCCTCAAGCTAAATGCCAAAAAGTGTATAGTCATCCCCTTTGGCAAAAACAAAGTGCCCACAAATTACCACATAGGTGGTAATCCATTAAGTACAGAAGAAGTAATTAGGGACCTGGGGACCCAAGTTGATAGCAATCTCTCATTTGACAACCACGTGGCCAAAGTGGTTAGAAAAACATTTTATATAGCCCACCTAATCATGAAGGGATTCACATCTAGATCAGGGAGGTCATCGTGCCTCTTTACTCATCCCTTATCAGGCCCATAATTGAGTACAATGCCCCTTTTGGGATGTACCTTACCAGACACCTGCAGCAACTGGAAAGACCCCAAAAGTACCTCACCAAGAGGATCAAAGGGCTCAAACAGATGCCATATGCTGCCCGGTTAAAGAAACTCCAGCTCTACTCAGTGGCATACCGCCTGTTCAGAGGCGATCTGTGCCTGATGTATAAAGCCATGTCCAACCCGAATTAATGGACATGCTGCACCTCAGAAAATCCAAATCCCATCGAGCTATGCGCTCGAGGGACTTGAACCTCAGCACTGAAATAAATAGGACATGCTGGAGGGACAGATTCATAACCCAGAGGCTCCCTTCACTCTGGAATAAAATCCCAGTCCAGGTTAGGCAGAGTCCCTCATTGACTCTCTTCAAGAGGAATCTTGATGAGTGGATGGGAGATCGTAGGTGTACCCCAGGTATCACTTCTGTGTCACTGTTAGACAGAGGCACAGTATACTAACCTCGAAAAAGGGCATAGCAAAATAAATTTAAAATGGGTGGCGAAAGCCAAACACATTCTGGCTAGGCTTATAATTGCCCTAGGGCAGATAGCCTAGTATGAACCTATGAACCTATGAAGACCCTTCACTCTATTGTCTAGTTCTGCGTCACTATGTGGGAGTGGCTCAAATTCTGCATTACGAGGATTCCAGTTGCCGCAAATCATGTGCCAGTCTGGACCTATAACTTGTCTAACTACTTTTTCTGCTTCTTCCCCATTTAAGTGGTAACTTAACCTCATGCCTTGTAAATCTTCTAAAAATTTTACAAAGTTAATTTGTGGATGGGGAATTCCCTCGGTTGCCTTCCGGATATCCTCCGGTGTCCATGGTCTTTATACTAAGAGAGTTGGGTCCTGCCCTTCCTGTCCTGCTTGAGGATTTGGAACTTCTATAAGTGGGCACATTTCTTCCTCACTCTCATCCTGTAGGTTTCTCTCTATTTGGTATGATTCTGTGTCCCTATGTGTTTTACATGTTCGGGATCTAGTTTCAATAGGATCTCTAACAAATGGTTGTGGTCTTGCTGAGACTTCAGGATAACGCGGAGGCGGACCAGCCTGTCCACTTGCTTCATATCCTGAAAAGGGTAAAGGAGGGGGCAAGGGAGGAGGAGGAGCAGCCGTTGCCATTACCAAGTTATTATCTTCTTTGTCTAAAAACAATGTTTTTGAATTTTTAAGCTTCTGCTCTCTACGATTTGCTTCCTCAATCCACCTATGCGCCTGAGGAATACCTAATTGATGTTGCTTTTTTGCCTGGCCTCCTGCATCAGATTTAAGCTGTTTAAGGAGTTTAATTAGTGAAGCTTTATCTAGTTTGCCATCAAATTCATACTTATTAACCCATTTCGTATAATACCTAACGTTATCGGACCGTTGTGATTGCATATATTTTGCATCTTCAGTTAGGGGAGGATCTCGCGATGTTTTAGTGCACTGATTTCCCATAGTACAAAAAATGTTACGTAACCCTTTTTATCACGTGATATCAAATTCTCAATTCCTGTTCACAGTTTATCTAGAATAACTGCCTACCTTATTCTGTTACCCTGATCTATGACCAAATATACAGTACTTCCTTTTGTCCCTGATCTACAAAACAAATCTTGACAATAATGTACTGTAACCTAGTCCCTGATCTAAAACAGAAAAAAGGCAAATTCTTCCTACCTGAGCCTTCTGGTTTTGAACTGGCTAATGTCCGCTCTTCGGCCACAGATCAGAAAGTGGCCAGCCTCTTTAAACGACAATTCAGTCGGAGGTCTTTTCACCCAAGAAGAACCATTTCGGTAACTTCTCCTGCGCAGTATTCGACCACCGGTAGACTCTGATCTGCAGCTGTCTGAGGGATTCCGGCTTCCGAAAGACCAAAATGTTAAATAAAATTAAGTATTCAATACACAGGAGGTTCAGATTCAAAAGTTTACTAGTGTACACCAGGAGGCAAAAAACCATACAAGTACAGAATTTTGTCTAACATGATACAGGAAGTTCACAAGTTTATATAGGTTTAACATTCAAGTTGTTCCCACCTTACTGACGTTACAAGTCACAGGGCATTTACATCACTTTAGCTTACAGGCCTTTATTCATGCAACAGCTGCAGTTGTATATTTATCAAAAACATTCTTTTGATAATAATACAACCTTGCTGTTTCATCCGGTCAGGCACAATATCTTCCTGTAAAGTTACTTTTTAAAGGTCTCGTTTCAGTTCGAATACAATAGCAGATTCAGTCTTTAACATACATATTTGTTCACTGTTTCACTTTCTTTACCAGGTGTGTTTTTATCTCACAAGGACAAGTTACTTCATGCAGGAAGAGAAGATTTCATTATTTACAAGGACACGTTATCTCATCAGGAAGGAGCGGAAGATTTACACATTTAATTTCCTGACCCAGCAGATAATCACTTATGAAAAGCATAAACATTAAGCTTGCTGAGCTGGCAGCTGCCAGGGTCAGGGGTCAAAGCACACTGCAGTTTCAGAAGCTACTTGCATTTACACATGAATTTATCCCTTCAGTTATATGATTAATAGAATAAAATGCATTATAAACTACCTTGCTTTTAAACTAGCATTTCACATATATTTAAATACATATTTTTCTAACACAGACATAACATGCATATCAGTCCAGTGACATAGATTATTTAGCACATATGTGAATTTTGTAGTAGCTGCTGGGTAGAGAGGAGCTGAAGGTTATAACAGTTGATTAGACTGAGAGTAAGGTAGAGGCATTTAGCCTCTTCTAAATTAATACCAACATTAAATTACATGTATAGATAGCGTCATACTAATATATAGATTGCTTGTAAATGTCTGTGTTTCCTCATGATAGGATATTATATGTTGACAGCTCAGAGAATATACGAGCAGACTTGGGACATCTATGAAATCGAAAGGAGGAGGGTATGAGCCAGAGAAGTGGGCAAACTGGGGTATATTTGGTTTTATATGGTCAGTCCTGGTACATGTATATAATAGCCAGTGGGACGTTAGGTGTTGTCTCAGGTCTGTCTTGAACTGTTGTGGGTTGCTAATATTCCTGAGCGATGAGGGGAGGGTGGTCCTTGGCGATGGTAAAGGGATAGCATATCTGACCAGCACAAAGATTAGGTTTCACTACATTTAGGAGCTTTGATTTACAGATCGAAGAGATCTATTTGAGTGGCAGATGATGAACAGAGAGGAGAGGGCAGGGCAGGTAGAAGGCCTGTAGATTAGCTTATGAGCTGAGGTTAGTTGTATGTATGTTACATATTGGGGTAGTTTAAGCCAGTTTAAAAGATGAAGTGATACACAGTGGTGGGAGGTGTATTTAGCAGTGGTAACAAATTTAGCGATTTTTTTTTTTGTAGCAAGAGCCTAACTTGGATTTGGCAGAGGCTTGGATGTTGGTGAGGAGTGGAGCATCATAGAGCAAAGATGGAAGCAGAAAGGAAGAAGCAAGAGATAGTCGAGCCGAGTAGGTCAGGAAGTATTTATGCCTTTAGAGGATAACTAATTTGTGATGGGCTTTTTTGATATTGGTGTTAATATGCTGGCCAAAATTAAGGTTTTCGTCTATATTGACCCCTAGAAGTTTTGTGTAAGGGATAACTTCAGTGTGAAGGTTTTTGAGGAAATGAATGGTAAATCCATTTTTGGGTAGTGATGCATTTTGTTAGGGGTGAGTAACATGAGCATGGTTTTATTAGGTTTAGGGCTAAATGGTTATTATACATCCTGGTTCAGTGGATGTAAAGGCAGTTTGGGTGAGTAACTGTGGTTTTGAGATGGATTTGGAAGTGCAGGTGATGGTTCATAGGTTGGTACTAGTCTATCGGCCCTAGGGCCTATACAAGCCTAGCCATAACAACTCCCTGGCTATTTCTTCCCACTATATTTATTTCCCTGGACCTATGTCTAGCAGGGTGACTGATGTGATCCCTGGGGTGAATTTCCTATCTCCCATCGAATCGTCAAGGTTCCTTTTGTAGAGGGCCAAAGAGGCGCTCTGCTTGACATGTATGGGCAGTCTGTTTCAGAGTCTGGGGAGTCTCTGAGTCAGGAACCTATCCCTCCAGCATGTTTTGCTCATTGTGATGACACGGTTTAGATCCCTGGAGCGTGTGGCTCTGAGGGATTGGGATTTCTTTAAGTGTAGCATGTCCAACAGCTCTGGGTTTGACATGGCCTTGTATGTTAAGCAGAGATCACCTCTGAGTAGACGATATGCGACAGTATAGCTGGAGTTTTTTTAGATGGTTAGCATAGGGCATCTGCTTTAGGCCTGTGATTCTTTTAGTGAGGTATTTCTTCGGCCTTTCCAGTTGTTGCAGATGTCTTGAGAGGTACATACCAAACGGGGCATTGTATTCTATAATGGGTCTAATGAGGGATGAGTACAGTGGGACAATGACCTCCTTTTTTCTGGATGAAAAGCCCTTAGTGATGAGGTGTGCCACATAGAAGGATTTCCTGACTGTTGTGGCAATGTGGTTATCGAAGGTGAGACCACTGTCCACCTGTGTCCCTAAGTCTATTATCACACTTTCGGTGTTTAGTGTACTGCCACCTATGTGGTAATTCATGGGTACATGTTTTTTCCCAAAGGGGATAACTATACATTTCTTGGCATTGAGCTTGAGCTCATGACTCTGGCACCAAGCATCTGTTTCTGTAAGGCCCTTTTGTAGAATATCCATATAATTTGGGGATTCAATAATGGCTCCCAGTTTGCAGTCGTCTGCAAACTTTGTTAGCCAGAGTCCCTTAGTGTTGGCCTGTACTTTAGAGAAGGAGATGCCAAACAAGAGTGGTCCCAGGACTGAACCCTGAGGTACTCCACTTGTCCCTTGTCTGGAGCTGGATTTGGAGTCAGCTACTTTTACAGTCTGAGTTCCGTCAGTAAGCCAGTTGACAACCCATCGAGCGACGTAGGGATTAATGCCCAGCTTAGTAAGTTTATATATGATTACAGAGTGGGGGATGGTGTCGAAGGCCTTGGCGAGGTCCAGGTAGGCTGTGTGGACCACCTTACCCTCGTCCACAGCTCTGGAGACTGGTTCAAAAAAGTCAGTCATGTTCAGGAGACAAGATTGGCTCTTCACAAACCCAAACTGGGTGGGGTCCAGTGTTTGAAGGTTGCCAATGTCTTTGTTTATAAGTTCCATGATAATACGCTCTATGGCCTTGCAGATCAGGCTTGTCAGACTGATGGGGCGGTAGTTCCCAGGATCCAAGTTGGATTCCCCCTTGTGGAGTGGGCTAACTGTAGCTGTGTGCCACTCAGTGGGTAAAGTCATCTGCATATTGGATGACAGAAGCTTGACAGATTGTGGAGTGAAAATCACTGATAAAAATACTGAACAACAGTGGCCCTAGTATGGATCCTTGTGGAACTCCAGTAGTGATGTGCAGTGGCCCTAGTATGGATCCTTGTGGAACTCCTGTAGTGATGTGCATTGGCCCTAGTATGGATCCTTGTGGAGCTCCTGTAGTGATGTGCAGTGGCCCTGGTATGGATCCTTGTGGAACTCCTGTAGTGATGTGCAGTGGCCCTAGTATGGATCCTTGTGGGACTCCTGTAGTGATGTTGAGGAATACAGAGAAGGATTGGTGCAATTTGGTTGCTTGTGGCCTATCTGTAAGGTAGTTGGAGAAACAGTTTAGGGTGGGGTGATAGATGCCTAAAGTGGAGAGTTTGGAAAGGGAAAGAGGGTGGGAAACTGTATTGAATGCCTTAGAGATATCAAAATATAGCAAAGAGACAAGGTTTCCTGCCTCTCACACTTGGTTCACTGTGTCCAAGAAGGATATAAGAGCAGCGGTAGTGCTGTGACCTGGCCTAAACCCATGCTGGGTTGGGGAGAAGATTTTGTGATGTTGCATGTGGTTACGTAGTTGGCCATGGATACATTTTCCCAAGATTTTGGAGATAGGTGAGAGGATGGCAGTAGGTTGGAAGGTAGATATGTGATGATTTATTCTCCCTTTTTTCCATATGGTATGTATGAAGGACTCTTGAATGGATCTGTTTAAAAGTCTACTGATGGGGTAGGCACTAGAGTTAGTGGAAATTTTTAGGAATTCTGGTGGTAGTTTTATGTGGGGCATTAGAGCCAGGTTTAAGTTTAAGAAGAAGCTTTTTTATGGTGGAGGTAGGTAGAGGTAAGAGAGAGTAGTTTGGTGTCAGTGTTGCAGATTGGTCTGGGGGAGGTGGGTTGATTTGTCGGAAGTTGGCAGTAAGGTTAGCTATACTGTTCTTAACAAAATTAATTAAACAGTGAGGCTATTTTGGCTGGTGTCCTGTCTGGATCAAGAGGGTTCATTCTGAAGATTCTGAAGAGGTCTCCAAAGATGAGTGTGAGGGCTCCCTTCTGGCCCAGCCAACAGTGGTGTTATCCCTTCTTTTGGAAACGGAAATGGCCAAGGACAATTACCAGAAGCTTCCTCACAGACTAGACTTACTCACGCAAGGCAGGGGTTGTTTGATACACCATATCGTGAAACAACTTTAGCTTTAATACCTTTTAGGCACCTATTTTCTGAGAACATGCAGCAGGTATTAAAGGAGGCAAAGAAAACTTCTAATAGGAAATGTTATATTAGCAAATAGAAAAAAAAATGTTCTAGTTGTTGTCACATTAAGAACCAAGACCCTTTTAAGGCTAGTATTTCTCTGTCTGCAACATTTGTGAGTTATGTTTTGACCTTTTCTTATTATTCCTCTTTCAATTGCCATTTTAGCATGTCTGCCCATGTGGGCGGCCATGGTGGTGCAGCGGTTAGCCTTGCTGCCTCACAGCAAGAGGTTCTCTGGTTCGATCCTCGGCTGGGGTGCCTTCTGTGTGGAGTCTGCATGTCCTCCCTGTGGTCGCGTGGGTTTCCTCCGGGTGCTCTGGTTTCCTCCCACATCCCAAAGACGTGCTGTAGGTGGATTGGACACTCTAAATTGGCCCTAGGTGTGAGTGTGTACGTGTGTGTGTGCGTGTGCCTTCAGTGGAAGGTTGGGTGCCGGGCTGGCAACTCGACACTGTAAAACTCCACTGCCAATGATGAGTGAATGGTGGTCCACTGTGGCGACCCCTAACCGGGAAAAGCTGAAAGAAGAGGAAGAAGAAGCATGTCTGCCCATGACTTCTTCTCTTTTAATCTACTCACAATCTACTCGTACACCAAGTTGTTTTTAAAAGCGGTTCTGCTTACCTGTTCACCCTAAGAAGCAGGTGGCTGCTTCTTGGGATTCTTAATTCTGTTTATAAAAACTAAGACTTGCTCCATTTGAACCAAATCATCAGACGTGTTTAAGGTTTGTAACATGGAAAACAGTACTGATGATTTACTCTGACTTCTGCAGGAAGAGTATTTCACTTGCAGATCTTATGGTTGATCATCCTTATCTTATTTTCCACAAATGTGGGGTTTCTTTGAGAAGCAATCCTTCATTTATGCATAAAGTGGTATCCACATTTACTTAAAGCCAAACTCTCTACTTCCCCATCTTCTTTCCAGAAAACTGCAATTCCTGGAGAAAGGATTTTTTCATACTCTGTATTTGGTATCTTGACAGAACTAAAACCTTCAGAAATTTTGACCAGTTATTCTTATGAAGGTATGAAAAAAGGACAACCAATGCCAAAGCAGACAGTTTCAAAATGGTTGCCCCATTCTATTTCCTTTTGCTGCTGTCACCACAACAGGTCAACTCCAGGCACTGTCAAGGCACATTCTGCTTGGGCCTTGGCTTTTTCAGTGGTTTTTTTGAAAGGGGTGGACTCTAGAAGTATTCTAGAGGCAACAACTTTGTCCTCTGTACATACCCTTACAAAGCACTGCTAGCAAGATTGTCTTCCAGGTCAGGCCTTGCTTGGACCATTCTCCAAGGGCTCCTTCCCTCCTCCTACCTCCTCCTGATCTTTATGAGCTATGATATTCTACCCGTTTAGCTAATGCTACTGTAGTGCAGATCTAATGATGAACATATTGCAGTTGTGCAATTAATCTTATCCTAACAGTAGAGGTTCAAAAAGATCACTGCTGCATCACTTGCTCCCTTCCTCAATCCCTCTTATTTTTGCATGATTTATGTTGCCAGGGTGAAGACATTTTAGTTATTTATTTATTCATTTATTTATATTTTTTTACAGGGGTAGTGGACTGATCAGTATTGACCAATTTCAGGCTCAGACCTGGTGAAATGCAAAACATTTCTCAAACAAAAAAAATACAGAAATGTAATGAGTAACAGAGTAGTCCACACAATTTACATAGAAAAGTGTGTATATACATTCTAATGAACAAACACAGTGCAATCAGTGTACAGTATACAATATATACATTCATTTCTAAAGTGGTTCAATCTTCAGTGAATCTTGAGATAGAAGAGATTCGGAAAGGAGATGTTAGATGGTTTCTTTATTTCTTTATTTATGTATTGACATTTGATTACTGGGAAAGTCAGACTGAGTAGAAGCCCATTTTCAGTGGAGGGCCATGGAGGAAAAGCTCCAAATTATTACGAAACATTTCAAGAACAATAATTTTTCAATCTTCAGAAATAAAACAAAAACATCTGCAGTTTAAATAATTATAATAAATTAGACCTAATGTAAAAACATTGGTTAAGAATTGATACAAGGTATATGACAATCATTTAATATTTAGAGAGATTTTAGACAGTTTGTAGAGAAATTGAAGGTAAGCTAGTCTAATATGAATAGGAAGTACAATATTAAATGAGGGAAAAACAGGTTTATGGTGTATTTATAGTGAAAGTCAGGGAAGAGAATTTGGTAGCAGTAAGGAAGCGAGTCCTGAAGGGAGAAAAAGGAGGTGTAAGGAATGTCCTGTGTTGGAGCTAGAGCATTTGGCTTGGATGAAGTAGTGCTTTTTGAGTTACAGTCTGAATTTGGAATAAGTGCTGATTTCCTTTAACATAATTTTTTTTAATGTACCTAGTATTGACCTTTTCCAGGGGTGGCGCCTCACTTTTTCAGTTGTCATGAAAGCTGTGAAGGGCTTTGTGCCTAGACCACCAATTTTCTCCAGTCTGTTTTCTTAGCTGCCTACAGTCTGGGTAAATGAAAGGTGCCCTTAAGCTTTGGAAGATGGCTAGCTGTTATATCATAGGCAGGATATAACCCATATAGCTAAGGCTACAGCAGCATTGATCTAGTCAACATCCAGTGTTATGGAAAGTTTACTCACAGAACTGTACTTTCCTGCAAACCTCCCTGTTTATTGATCATTAATAACAATTTTTATCATTTATGCACTGCAATGTAAGCTATTAATTCTTGAGCCTCATCTTCCTCTAGGATTAGCATCGTTAGCATAGTTATGTGTTCCGTAAATATTTGCATCTGTGCCTTTTCTTGTTTCCCTGTTCCTCTGCTTTATACGGATTTTCATACAATTTCTAAAATATCTCTAAAACATCTAGAGTTGTTTTTCTTGTCATGGGCTGCCTAACTGTTGCCCAAGTCATTATGCTAATAGATTTTGTGCTGTGGAGTTGTTATAAAAACACTTGTGTAACAGCAATTCATATCTCTTTCTCGCTTTCTTTTTTTTCTACCATATTTGTAAATTCCATTTTCATTTTATCGCGCTCCTTAGCTCTCCCTTCTGATGAAAATGCTATCTTCTCTAATACCTTGAATCATTGAATCATGCCCACTACCCGTTCCTTAAGTTTCTGTCTTTTTAACAAATAAGTAGGAAAATGATATTGCCTTATTTTTACTTTGTTATCCTACATCTTTATCAGTACATGTCCTGAAATAGTCATTGGATGTGTTTCAAAGATTTCAAGTGAATACCCATACTGCCGTGAAATATAATTTCTATCCAGTCTAAACCGGTTATTGTACCTTGGGAAATAATAGGTAAAGCCTCCCTCAGATTCTGGTAGCGAGTTCACATTTTATTTTCCAAATATTTTCATATATTTCTTCAGAAATCTACCCTCTCTAGTTATAGTCTCCATTCTCGGTCCCCAGTACACCCCACTTTTGTAGAATAGGTTTCATTCCCCATCCATGAATAATATTCCCTTCTGGAATATGATTATTTCTTCCATAATTTTATTAAGGTCCTTAATATTAGTTTTAGCTGGAATTTAAATAAATGACAGAGTGGTCTTCCTTCTCTGCCAGTGACCCCTTATTGCTATAAATCTTCAATTATCTTTTTTCTTTACTTCTGTCTCATTTGAATCCCCTCTCACAACCAGTATTATTACCCTTGTTTTTCTTGTCCCTGATATTCTGCTGAAAATCCATTCTGAAATCCTTTCTTTGCCAAATTCACATGATCATTTCTATCTGAGTGTGTCTCCTGTAACATTGCTGTTTACAGCCTGTATGTCATAATGTAATCTGGTACTCTTCACTTCTTGCGATATCTACAATGCCATTTACATTTCATGATATAATTGATAAGGCAGTCTTGCTGATAACACTCTATGACTTTCACATTTATTTATTATTTATTTATTTACATTTGATTACCGGGAATGTCCGACTGGAGCGAGGTCCATTTACAATGGAGGCCTGGGGAGAAAAGCTCCACATCTAACAAGTACAATGGTTGCTATATAGAAAAAAAAGTACATATAATATAATGTAATACAATGCAATAAAAATATATAACAAAGTATATATTATACGATGCAGTCATACAGGTATATACAGTAGTTTATTCTATGCAAGCTAATGCTAGCATGGTTTACTCAGAGTTAGCTTTTGGTGGGAGTGAAAAATGCTCACTATCAACTTATGCAGTGAAGGAGATACTCACAAGAACATAATATGCAGAATATATAATTGTTATGTGTAGACGTTGTTGGATTAGAGTGTTTTTAGTACAATATTGTAGGGATAGAAGTGAGTGAGGAAAAGGGGACAGTTCGAGTGGGGAGAAGAGGATATCTAAGTGATGCCAGGACTGTGTGAGGTGTAAAAGGGGATAGTGAGAGTGGGGAGAAGAGGAGGATATCTAAGTGATGCCAGGACTGTGTGAGGTGTAAAAGGGGATAGTGAGAGTGGGGAGAAGAGGAGGATATCTAAGTAATGCCAGGACTGTGTGAGGTGTAAAAGGGGATAGTGAGAGTGGGGAGAAGAGGAGGATATCTAAGTGATGCCAGGACTGTGTGAGGTGTAAAAGGGGATAGTGAGAGTGGGGAGAAGAGGAGGATATCTAAGTGATGCCAGGACTGTGTGAGGTGTAAAAGGGGATAGTGAGAGTGGGGAGAAGAGGAGGATATCTGAGTGATGCCAGGACTGTGTGAGGTGTAAAAGGGGATAGTGAGAGTGGGGAGAAGAGGAGGATATCTGAGTGATGACAGGACTGTGTGAGGTGTAAAAGGGGATAGTGAGAGTGGGGAGAAGAGGAGGATATCTGAGTGATGCCAGGACTGTGTGAGGTGTAAAAGGGGATAGTGAGAGTGGGGAGAAGAGGAGGATATCTGAGTGATGCCAGGACTGTGTGAAGTCTAAAAGGGGATAGTGAGAGTGGGGAGAAGAGGAGGATATCTAAGTCATGCCAGGACTGTGTGAGTTGTAAAAGGGGATAGTGGGAGTGGGAAGAAGAGGAGGATATCTAAGTGATGCCATGACTGTGTGAGGTGTAAAAGGGGATAGTGAGAGTGTGGAGAAGAGGAGGATATCTAAGTGATGCAAGTACATCGCCAGGACTGTGTGAGGCGTGCCTTGTGCGACTGAATAGTGATATAGGACAGTGGGGGGAAGAGGAGGATATCTAAGTGATGCAAGGATATCACATCACCAGGACTGTGTGAGCTGTGCCTTAAGTGACTGAATAGTGGTATGGGACAGTGGGGAGAAGAGGAGGATATCTAAAGTGATGCCAGGACCATGTGAGGTGTGCCTTGTGTGACTGAATAGTGATATGGGACAGTGGGGAGAAGAGGAGGATATCTAAGTGATGCCAGGACATCACCAGGACTGTGTGAGGTGTCCCTTGTATGACTGAATAGTGATATGGGACAGTGGGGAGAAGAGGAGGATATCTAAGTGATGCAAGGACCGTGTGAGGTGTGCCTTGTGTGACTAAATAGTGATATGGGACAGTGGGGGGAAGAGGAGGATATCTAAGTGATGCAAGGACATTGCCAGGACCGTGTGAGGTGTGCCTTGTGTGACTGAATAGTGATATGGGACAGCGGGGAGAAGAGGAGGATTTCTAAGTGATGCCAGGACATCACCAGGACCGTGTGAGGTGTGCCTTGTGTGACTGAATAGTGATATGGGACAGTGGGGAGAAGAGGAGGATATCTAAGTGATGCAAGGACCATGTGAGGTGTGCCTTGTGTGACTGAATAGTGATATGGGACAGTGGGGAGAAGAGGAGGATATCTAAGTGATGCAAGGACCGTGCGAGGTGTGCCTTAAGTGACTGAATAGTGATATGGGGCAGTGGGGAGAAGAGGGGGATATCTAAGTGATGCCAGGACATCACCAGGACCGTGTGAGGTGTGCCTTAAGTGACTGAATAGTGATATGGGACAGTGGGGAGAAGAGGACGATATCTAAGCGATGCAAGGACATCGCCAGGACCGTGTGAGGTGTGCCTTGTGTGACTGAATAGTGATATGGGACAGTGGGGAGAAGAGGAGGATATCTAAGTGATGCAAGGATATTTATTTATTTAATTATTTAAATTTCTTGACAGGGAGTGTCCGACTGGACGTGGGTCCATTTTCAGTGGAGGCCCGGGGAGAAAAGCTCCACAGTAAAATAAACAGACAGTAGTTACATTGGATTACATAGTGATTAACAATTTAACATAGAAATTACTTACAACATATTTACTGATGAAGAACATAGTACATCAGCAGACAACTAGAATCTTTATCTGTGAAGTACATAACAGGCATTAACAAATGTAACAATGAGAAGTTCCTGCTGTATAATAAGTACTAGGCTTATGAGCATCTGAGCTTGCTATCATCAAGGTAGTTAGTGGAGGTGAAAGAAAGGTAGTAGTTGGATGGGGTGGATGATATTAGAGTGGGAGTTGCAAGGGCATAGCCAGCATGTTTTTAGGTGTGCTTTTAATAAAGTTTTGAAGTTGGTGCATGATGGTACGGAGGTAATTGTGGGTGGGAGTGAGTTCCATAATTTGGCTATGGCGCAAGAGAATAGTGCTTCACCAGCAGAGTTATTGGCTTTATTGATCTGCAAGTGATTTTTGTTGCTGGATCTTAGTGGTCTGGTGGTGCGATAGGGTTGGAGTAGATTCTGGAGGGATGGGACATTTAGTGGATGGTTTACTAGTTTGTGGGTGAGTGAGAGTTGATACCACTGAAGGAGGTGAGGGAGTTCAAACCAGCCCAGTTCAGCAAGTGAGAGACAGTGGTGACTACGGTAGTATGCCCCTGTGGCGAATTTTGCGATTTTGTTGTAGCAGGTCTCTAGCTTGTTTAGATCACATTGCCTTAGGTTGGTATATACTGGAGAGGCATAAAGTAGGGTGGAGATAAGGTGGGAATTTGCTATTGAAATCTTTGCTGCTTTGGTGAGAAATTGTTTATTTCTGTATAATGCTCCCAGTTTTTTGTGGACTTTTTTTATGGTCATGGATATGTGAATGTCAAATTTTAGTTTATTGTCTATTTCCACTCCTAGCAATTTGGTGTGTTCAGTTGGGTATATAGTGGTGTTGTCTTTTGCTGTGATGTTAAAGTGAGAGTTGTTTTGAGTATGTTTGGCAGGTTGGAAGATGAGTAGTTTAGTTTTGTTTGGGTTGAGTATTAACTGGGCATCGGATAACCATGTTTCAACAGAGGAAAAGGCTTCCTGTGTGACTTTTTGCAGTTTGGGTAGGGACTGGGTTGAGCAGATGATGGTAGAGTCATCTGCGTATTGGATGAGTGTGCCATGTTTTGTGGCAGAGGCTAGATTATTGGTGTAAACAGAGAAAAGTAGGGGTCCAAGGATGGATCCTTGGGGAACCCCTATGGAGACAAGTAGTTGGGGAGATATGTCATTCTGCCATACAACGGATTGTTGGCGGTCAGACAGGTAACTCTGAAACCAGTTGGTGACTGATTGTGAGAAGGATAGGTTATTGAGGACAGAGATAAGTTGTTTGTGTGGGACCATGTCAAATGCTTTAGATAGGTCTAGGAAAGTAGCAGAGGAGAGATAGCCATTGTTTTTATGCTGAAGGATAGTGTTTGTAAAGGAGAGTAAGGCAGTGGTGGTGCTATGGTTTGGTCGGAAACCATGCTGAGTACTGGAAAGGAGGTTGTTAGTAAGGAGGTAGTGTGAGACCTGAGAGTGTATGCATCTCTCTAGTATTTTGGAGAGTGGAGAGAGAATAGCTATGGGGTAATTGGTTAGTTCTGCAGAGGGTCCGCCTTTGTGGAGGGAATTATATGTGAGACTTTCCACAATGTGGGAACGTAACTTTCTGACAGAGATCGGTTAATCAAGATGGATACTGGGTAGGCCAGAGCATCAGCTGCGATTTGTAGGTATTCACTTGGGAGGTTGTCTGCTGCTAATTTGGTGGGTTTAAGTTTAGTGAAGAGTGTTTTTAGGTTGGAGGTAGGTACAGGAGAAAAGAGAAGGCAGTGGGGAGATTACTAGCTCAAGGTGTGGGTTGCAGGGGACGCGGTTGTGTTGTTTAGCTAGTGATAGTATGGTTTGGGTGAAGTGTGTGTTGAATGAGGAAGCAATATTTTCTGAGGAGTGAGGGATGTTAGGGGGGGGGGTACTGACTTTACCTGGGTGGAGGATGGAGTTCATGGAGGACCAGAACTGTTTGGGGCTGTATTGTGAGGAGTCTAGGGCAGACTGGTAGTATTGGAATTTGTCCCGTTTTATTAACTTTTTGACTCTATTGCGTAGTTCTAGGAATTTCTGTCTAGTTGAGGGGGTTTTGGTTTTGCGCCAGTGCTCCCAGGCTTTATCCCTGTTTTTCATTTCTGACTTAGTGGTTTTCTGTAGCCATGGGGAGGGTTGTGCTTTGGTTCTGGAAAATCTTATGGGGGCATGGTAATTAAGGATGTTCAGGAAGGTAGTATTAAAAGATTCAACTGCGTCATCTAGACTGAGGTACTTTAAAGCATGCCAGTTACATTCTTTGAGGGATGAGATGAATGTGAGTGGGTTAAAGTTTATTTTTTACGTATTTGACGATAGATGACAGGTTTAGCTTGGTACAGGTATTTTTGAGTAGGAATGTTGGGGAGTGATCACTGAGGCTATCTGATAAGCAGCCTGTTATATATGACTGGGGGTTCTTACTGACTAGTATCCAATCCAGGGTAGAGTGCTTGCTGGAGTTTTTATTTATCCTTGTTGGTGACTGGACTAGTTGGGTGAAGCCATGAAGGTGTACATGATGGGTTGGATTGTTGCCAGAACAGGATTGCCAGTCAATATTGAAATCACCTAAGATGATAGTTTCTTGGGGGAGATGGTGGGTAGACCAGCTGAGGAGGTTTTCTTGTGGAGGGATGTTTTGGCCAGGTGGGAAGTAGCATCCAATTATGTTGATGGTTTTGTTTCGGTTAATTTTGAGGTTGGTATATATTATTTCTTCATTGCCTATTTGTGGAGCTGATGATTTTAAGATCTGGATGTTTACATGTTGTTTAAATATTATAGCTACACCACCTCCTTTTTTGTTTACTCTTAGTATGCCGTAACCTGTAGGGAGTATTTGCTCACTGGTAATGTGAGGTTTTAGCCAGGTTTCTGTCAGGACGACTATATCTGGGGAGTATAAGTCTATGGTGGCATGGAGTTCATGGACTTTGTTGGATATACTTCTAATATTTAGGCTTAGTAGAAGGAAGTCACTTGGCTTTCTATTGGCTGCAATATGGGAGAAGTTGTGGTTTCTAGTCTGATTATGAGGATTGGGGTTGGAGATGGTAGGGCCAGGGTTGGGGTGGATGTCTCCACTTAGGGCTAGTTTTGATATGCATGAGATTATTAGTTTTCTCAGTTTTTGAATGTGTTTGTTTATAAGGGAAATTTTATGATTGTTCTCTGTGGGTAATAGGTATGGTGGGAGGGTTACTATGTTAAGTTGATATCACATCGCCAGGACTGTGTGAGGTGTGCCTTAAGTGACTGAATAGTGATATGGGACAGTGGGGAGAAGAGGAGGATATCTAAGTGATGCCAGGACCGTGTGAGGTGTGCCTTGTGTGACTGAATAGTGATATGGGACAGTGGGGAGAAGAGGAGGATTTCTAAGTGATGCAAGGACATCGCCAGGACTGTGTGAGGTGTGCCTTGTGTGACTGAATAGTGATATGGGACAGTTGGGAGAAGAGGAGGATATCTAAGTGATGCAAGGACATCGCCAGGACTGTGTGAGGTGTGCCTTGTGTGACTGAATAGTGATATGGGACAGTGGGGAGAAGAGGACGATATCTAAGCGATACAAGGACATCACCAGGACTGTGTGAGGTGTGCCTGGTGTGACTGAATAGTGATATGGGACAGTGGGGAGAAGAGGAGGATATCTAAGTGATGCAAGGACCATGTGAGGTGTGCCTTGTGTGACTGAATAGTGATATGGGACAGTGGGGAGAAGAGGAGGATATCTAAGTGATGCCAGGACATCGCCAGGACCGTGTGAAGTGTGCCTTGTGTGACTGAATGGTGATATGGGACAGTGGGGAGAAGAGGAGGATAGCTAAGTGATGCAAGGACATCACCAGGACTGTGTGAGGTGTGCCTTGTGTGACTGAATAGTGATATGGGACAGTGGGGAGAAGAGGATATCCAAGTAATGCCAGGACATCACCAGGACTGTGTGAGGTGTGCCTTGTGTGACTGAATAGTGATATGGGACAGTGGGGAGAAGAGGAGGATAGCTAAGTGATGCAAGGACATCGCCAGGACTGTGTGAGGTGTGCCTTGTGTGACTGAATAGTGATATGGGACAGTGGGGAGAAGAGGAGGATTTCTAAGTGATGCCAGGACATCGCCAGGACTGTGTGAGGTGTGCCTTGTGTGACTGAATAGTGATATGGGACAGTGGGGAGAAGAGGATATCTAAGTGATGCCAGGACATCGCCAGGACCGTGTGAGGTGTGCCTTGTGTGACTGAATAGTGATATGGGACAGTGGGGAGAAGAGGAGGATATCCAAGTGATGCCAGGACATCACCAGGACTGTGTGAGGTGTGCCTTGTGTGACTGAATAGTGATGTGGGACAGTAGGGAGAAGAGGAGGATATCTAAGTGATGCCAGGACATCGCTAGGACCGTGTGAGCTGTGCCTTGTGTGACTGAACAGTGATATGGGACAGTGGGGAGAAGAGGAGGATATCTAAGTGATGCCAGGACCGTGTGAGGTGTAAAAGGGGATAGTGAGAGTGGGGAGAAGAGGATGATATCTAAGTGATGGCAGGACTGTGTGAGGTGTAAAAGGGGATAGTGAGAGTGGGGAGAAGAGGAGGATATCTAAGTGATGCCAGGACTGTGTGAGGTGTGCCTTGTGTGACTGAATAGTGATATGGGACAGTGGGGAGAAGAGGAGGATATGTAAGTGATGCAAGGACATCACCAGGACTGTGTGAGTTGTGTCTTATGTGACTGAATGGTGATATGGGACAGTGGGGGGAAGAGGAGGATATGTAAGTGATGCAAGGACATCGCCAGGACCGTGTGAGGTGTGCCTTGTGTGACTGAATAGTGATATGGGACAGTGGGGAGAAGAGGAGGATATGTAAGTGATGCAAGGACATCGCCAGGACCGTGTGAGGTGTGCCTTGTGTGACTGAATAGTGATATGGGACAGTGGGGAGAAGAGGAGGATATCTAAGTGATGCATGGACATCGCCAGGACCATGTGAGGTGTGCCTTGAGTGACTGTTTGAATAGTGATATGGAAGGAGCTGTGGAGATATTTTGGGGGAGGGTATTCCATTTCTTAGTGATGGTATAGTAGAAGAGACCTTTCCCTGCAGTATTATTAGCTCTGGACACACAGAGTAGGGTTTTGCTTGATGACCTCAGGGGATGGTTTGCTATGTATTGGTTTAGTAGTTGAGTTAAGACTGGGGCTTTGTAGAGATTATTTAGTGTGTTGTAGATGAGCACTAGTTGGTGGTAGCTAATTAATTGTGGGGGTTCTAGCCACTGTAGCTCTTTTAAGGCAAGACAGTGATGATTTCTAAATGTGGAGTTATTTGTGAATTTTGCAGTTTTATTGTAACATGCTTCTAGTTTGTCCATATCTGTTTTCCTGATGTGGGTTAGGATTGTGGAAGCGTACATTAGGGTAGGCAGTAGGTGTGTCTACATTACATATTTTTGAATATATGTTTCCAAATTGCAACCTATTTGCACATATTAATGCTTGGCAGGATATATGCAGTTGCACTTTCTTATCTCTGTGTGAACCTTTCATATTTTTCTAGACTTTTCACTTTAGTATAAACACCCAAAAAGGAAACAAAAAATGTACATTTGCATTTTTAACCCCTCAACCTGTTTTAGCTTGGAATAAATGAACAAAACTGTATCTGCCTCTAAAAAAGGGAAATTACCCCCTCCATGCACAGGCATTTGTGCCAAAACTGCAGCTACACCAACATGCTTTGCCTAATTTAAAGCTAGGTTTAATCATGATAGAAGTGCATGTTAGAGCCTGTGTTCCCTTAGGCACCGAAAGCATCCATTCTTGTCCAATATCTGTTTCCATCCCAGATGTGAAAAATAATTTGCATGCTCTTATTTAACCGATTGTTAGGCTTAGGGGCACTAGCTACCCTTAAATGTATAAAAAGGTGGTGCAGTGATGCATTTAATACTGAAGTGGTAAATGCTGCTGTGACTGCATCTAGTTGCAAAATTATTCTCCATGTGTTAGACTTTACTTATTTTCACTGAACAACTTGCCAGTTCTCCTTTAAGTACTAATTATAGTGTTTCTTATGCAAATGTCTCGGTGTTCATGCTTCAGACATTTCCTGATTAATCTTTATTCATTTTGAAGTATAATACTATGGTTCCACATGGCATTAATTGTGAAATTAATTGGCAATATCTGATTGAATTAGTTTATTGCTGTTTTTAATTGTTTTATTAGTTATGGGTATTTAGGGGAATGTTTTGCTACTTTATTTTATACTTCTTGAAGACTGGTTAAGTCGAGGCACTAAAGAAGAATAATTATTTTGGATCCTGTTTCCTGCCTGTGTGTGGTATTTGTACTTGTGTTTTGCTATTTGGTGGTTTTGCATATATGACGACGGATCCTTCCTTCAACATTCCCCGGATCTTTAGAGAAGACAATTCTTTACCTGGTGGTCCACGTTTACAGTCTAATTCTCAAGATACTAAGGACAGCTTTCTTTTACAGCCCTCAGCAGGTAATGGTCAGACTGCTCCTTGTGGTACTGGGTTGAACCCTGCTGGCTCTAGTACTTCATGTAGTAATGCTTCTAACTCTAGTTTTGGGGGAGAAAGTATGCTGTTTTTTTTGAATCGTTTAATTCAAGCTAGAACCTATAGAATGAATAATCCGTTCTCATCTGTGGGAGGAACTAAGACTGGCTTTCTTCCTGTTGATGCACAAACTATATTAGACAAACTTGAGCATTTATTGAACAAAGAGACTAAATGTTATTTCAATATTTTGGGTCTACAATGCTACAAAGACTTGGTTATTTCCCCAAGAGGGCTTTGTGCTTTCAAATCACCCTCTATACCATTTGATGTTAGTGATAGCATGGAGAAGGTTTTCAGAGATCGTTGGCTTAGTGCTGCACATAATTGTGTGATGGAGTGGGTGATGACTGTGATTGAACGAGATTGTATTAAACAAAAGAAACTTAAAGAACAAATCAAACAGGCTCATTTAGCGCTTACTGAAAAGGTGGGGGCTGTGCAACTGATAATTTGTTGGTGACTATAAATGATAAATTAAAGAAGCTAGTCAGATATTGTTGAACAAAAAACTAATAAAATCAACAGAGATGTCCGTGATTATAATGGCGGGTGGGCCTTTCTTTGGAACTCCAATCGCAAAGCTTTAAAGACGGGATCCTTCACACGTCAGAAGGAAGGTTTCAAAAAGAATGCTACAGTATCTTTTGCCTCTTCTGAGGGTTCATCATTTACTACGGACTCGGAGAATGATTCCAGATCTTTTCCGTCTTTACCACCAGCTCAACAGCCAGAGGCATTTCAGCAACGGTTTCGACAACGACAGGGAGAAGAAGAAAGGAATTGCAATTGAAAAAGAGGGTATACTGCGCCTTTGCCGGCAGGTGAAGGACAATTTAAGCAGAACGATAAACGTAGTAAATGGCAGTAATGCTGCTGTTGTACCTGAGCCATCATTGGTTGTGAATTTATCTGGATGTTTGACTAATGAACAGTTAGGGATATTAAATTTGGGTTTAAAATTTGTCCCCACTGTTCTACCATCTTGGCATGTCATAGAACAAAAACTTTTCAGACTATCACGAAAATTGCAATTAAAGTGCCATTTTGACCAGAATGTGAATGATGATAGTTTGTCTGATGATGAATATTTTTCTTGTAATTCTGATAGCTTGCCTTTTATTGAAACTCGGAGTGATGCTGGTTTTAATGCATACTGTGTACTTAATACATCTAATATTAAATACAGAAGTGATTTTATACCGGCTTTTAGTAACGAAAGTGTTAAAAACTTTATGGCCATGGTACGTTTTGCACTAAACAAATTTACTGTGATTTTAGTCAGCGTACGTCTCTGGTATGTTATAATCTAACCAAATGTGAATGGTTAGCACTAAAAGAATTTGCTCAAAGTAAACATCTGATTGTGAAGCCATCAGATAAAGGTAATAAAATTGTGATTTTACACTACAGGCAATATCTTGAAATGTGTTACACAAATTTACATGACATGGATGTCTATAAAGTTGTTGATATTCAAACTTATTATGGGGCACATCAAGAATATTCAGTACTGATAGATAAAGGCCAGCGTCTAGGATATCTGACTAAGGAAGATGTGAATAAAAAGTTGAACATAGATAAATGTACTATGGCAACTTTTTATTGTCTGCCGAAGTTACACAAGAGTGGGGTTAACCCACCAGGCAGGCCTATAGTGGCTGCTACAAATGACTTTTTACATAATATTGGCATTGTTCTACATGATTTTCTTTTGCTGTATGTTCAGCAGTTGGATTCTTACATCAAGGACACTTTTGATTTTCTTAACAAAATCTCTTCTAATAATTGGAATTCTAGTATGTATTGGGTGACCCTTGATGTTAGAAGCCTATATACAAATATTAATTATAGGAATGGTATTACTGCTTTACAATCTATGTTAGAGGAACGTCCATTGTCAAACTATATTATTGAATGGATAGAATTCAGTTTGAATAATAATTACTTCTCTTTCAATAATCGGATTTTCCATCAGCTGTAGGGCACAGCTATGGGGGCACCTTTTGCTCCTACTTATGCTAACATATTTATGGCCTTTTTTGAAAAGAAGTATATTTATCAACTTGTATTCTATAAGAAGTATGTTAAAAATATTATAGATACATAGACAATCTCATTTTTTATGTCATGGAGGCATTGAAAAGGTTGAGAGCTTTATTAATGATCTACAGTGTAATGAATTTAATTTGTTTTTTGATGGCTTACAATTTGGACAGACAGCTGATTTTTTAGATGTACATTTGGTAGGTACTAACACTGGTCAAATTCTTACCTCAGTGTTTAGGAAATTTCATGATGGGGGCAATTTCTACATGACTCTAGTTTTCATCCCAGTCATTTAATTAATTCCCTACCATATGGGGAATTATTACGTTTATGTAGAATTTGTAATAATACAGCAGATTTATTAAAAGCTATTACTTCTACCTCACATATGTTTTTGGATAGGGGGTATTCATTACCTATCATTTTGGATGCTTTAGATAAAATCAGTGAAAATTATGTATCTAATGCTGATAAATGTAAAGACAACAGATGTATGCATTACCAAAAGAATATTCAGTCACAAAATAATTTTTATATAGTTATGCTATACAATATTTTGAATGAACAGATGCAAGAACAAATTAGATACTATTGGAAATTTTTATTAAGGGATGGAAAGTTAAATAAGTTATTGAATGGATGTCCTGTTTTCTCTTATAAGAAAGGTGTCAGTATAGCGGATAAACTCGTTAAATCTTATTTTATTGCCCCTATAGAAAGTTTAGTAAATAACCCGTTGCTTAAGGATACTTTTCCTTGTGGGAAATGTAACATTTGTGATTTGCTTGTACAAACATTTTATAAACTGTAACCTGTGGAACTTGTTTAACTTGCTTACTTATGTAATCTCTGCAAATAGTCTGTTTGTAATATGTAATGCTGGTATTATGTAATGCTGTATCTGCTTACCCTTGGAGCTTTTCTCCCCGGGCCTCCGCTGAAAACGGACATGCATCCAGTTGGACTATCCCAGTCAACAAATGTAAAGTAAAATAAAATAAAATAAAATAAAAATAAACTGAGTAATAAGAATTTTACAGTGGTAGGAAATTTTTCATGTACTACTACAGGTATTATTTATGCTTTACGTTGTCCATGTAATTTAATATACATTGGGGAGACTAAAAGAATGTTTAAACATCGATTGCAGGAACATGTCAGAGACATAAAGAAATGTAAAGTGGAATGTTCCATTGCAGTGCATTTTATGCAGTATCATAAAAGTGATTATAAGTTGCTACAAGCTACTATTTTAGATACAGTTTTTGTTAAATTAGGAGATGATGAAATGTTAAAGAATAAATTACTATTTAAGGAATCTTTATTCATTTTGAAGTATAATACTATGGTTCCACATGGCCTTAATTGTGAAATTAATTGGAAATATCTGATTTAATTAGTTTATTGCTGTTTTTAATTGTTTTATTAGGTATGGGTATTTAGGGGAATGTTTTGCTACTTTATTTTATTTGCTACTTTATTTTATACTTCTTGAAGACTGGTTAAGTCGAGGCGCTAAAGAAGAATAAATATTTTGGATCCTGTTTCCTGCCTGTGTGTGGTATTTCTACTTGTGTTTTGCTATCTGGTGGTTTTGCATTTCCTGATTAATTGCCTGCATGAGTAGACAGATTCTCTCCAGCTACAGAGCTTAGTTGGTGGAGAGAAAACAAAACGGTTAATAGTTTTGCAAATGCATGAACTTGCTCTTCTCAAATACTGGGGAACTATCATTTACATGCTTGCCATTGCCATTTTTTAGTCTGTTTTGCTCGGAAAAAGAAAGAAAAACTTTTACCCTTGTCTGCAGCACAAACCAAGAATATCAATTGACATCTCCCACCTGTATAACACCAGGGAAAACTACCATAATTTACACACATGATCAATACACTTCCACACCAGTGGGAAGCATTGAGCTGCCTGTTGGTCCAGTTTTGTGAGGTTTCAGCCAGCAACTTGTAGTTTATTGGTCGTTTTGGGCCAGTTCCTAGCTTCTTTCAGCCCCCTGATATAAAAAACGCTAAACGCGCGTTTTTGGCTTGTACCTACTCAGCACAAGATCCTCGTGGTGGCCAGCAGAGTAATCCAAGCTTCAGAGAGCTGAAAAAGCGACTTTACCTGATATAAGTATTTTTTTGTGGCTTTCCACTTCTATTTATCTTGCTACTGTATTTTCGCCTGTTTGCTGATACATTGCTACTGTTTTATTCTGCATTTATTCTGATATTGCACTTGTTTCTCAGTTTGTTACTTTAAATATCTGTAACTGTTGCAAATTGTTTGTGTAGGCTGTGATAGCATTTATAGCATTTATAAGTGTTTACTGTATCTATTCAGCTTGTCTCTTGGAAAAAAAAAAAATATCTCTTGTTTTCAGACCTTGCTAAGCTAGATTAGTCCAGTTTCAGAGCTTGCTGATCCCTGGACTTTGTTTGCAGTTCCTGTTACTGATTCTTTACCTAATTTGGGAAGGAGGAAGTTCCTTTGCTATCCAGTGGGAGTGGGAAGCATTGAGCTGCCTGTTGGTCCAGTTTTGTGAGGTTTCAGCCAGCAACTTGTAGTTTATTGGTCGTTTGGGCCAGTTCCTAGCTTCTTTCAGCCCCTGATATAAAAGATTTAGCTGAGCTGCTACTGTTGCACACTAGGGCAGCCGGTTAAGCAGAGTTAAACTATTAGGGCTACCTAAATTACACTCTTCAAATTTTCCCTTAAAACTACCTTCCTCGAACTATACTACTGATCTAATCAGCGTATCCTATAACTAAAAGATCATCTCTACTTGACTCCAAGTAGACTATTCTCTATCTGTTAAACCTAGCACTTGCTCCTACAGTACTTATTACCTTGATACGGCACTCTTGTCATAGATAGTACCCCAAAAGGCAAACCCCATTTCTGTCACCCACGCCCCCGGAATCTTTTTCAAAGTTTTTGTCTATTCCTTCTAGCATGTCGACGGATCAGTTGCTAGTGTCCTCTCCTGCTCAGCTGGTGAACCTGGGAATTTTGAGGCAATGTTACAATTGCCTCATGTACACAGACAACCCTCTCCTCCTCCCACAAAACACAAATACATGCGAGAGATGCAACTATACGGCCAAACTGGAGGCTGAGCTCTCTCAACATAGGACTGGCAAGACCAGTCAGGAGGAGAAGGTTACCACACACACTATAGACCCAGTCTCACATAGTACCATCACAACCTCAAATCATACACATAAACACACAAAGACATACTCGGAGGCTCTGAACAAAAATCTACCAAAACAGCAGAGGCCACCTAAGCAGACACCCAAACAACCACCACCTCAGAACACAGCACCTGCAACACATAGACCTCACAGTCAGAGTGTCAAACAGTCACAGCCCTTAAGGCCAAACACAATGCCAGACACACTAGTCATTGGTGACTCCATAGTCAGACACACTGACGTTCCGCTCACCAGACTGAGTAAGGAGAAGGTCACAGTAAGCTGCCTGTCGGAATCGCCACATAATGCAAGCACTCAGGTCTCTCAACAGCAGGTACAAATATGACTCAGTCATTGT
The DNA here is from genome assembly GCF_019279795.1 of Protopterus annectens. Classification (NCBI taxonomy): domain Eukaryota; kingdom Metazoa; phylum Chordata; order Ceratodontiformes; family Protopteridae; genus Protopterus; species Protopterus annectens. Next base: position 1,491,174,659 of record NC_056745.1, on the reverse strand, counting down.
CCATGCTGGTGTGAACGACCTCCTTGGACTACATGAAAAGAGACATTGAGGAGCTCTCTGATTATGTAGCCCAGGCAGGTATGACCCTGACCTTGAGCAGTATCCTACCTTCACCAAGAATGATGCCACAATACAGAGATAAGATGATCAGCTTTAACAATTGGCTTAACCACTGGTGTCATTCAAAGGGGATCCAGTGTCTGTCTGCCTGGGATGACATGCTGGACAAGCTCGCTGCAACTAAAGGACGGCTTGCACCTGTCACCCCTGGATTCGGATATTGGCAAAGGCTCTTGCCAATAGTGCCTTTTTAGGCAAGGCTCAAATTCTAAACCTACCACCCTAGAACACAAAAAAGGAAAAAACTAAGGGTAATGCTGCTCAATGCCAGAAGTCTAAATCTCAAAATGCATGCACTCGAGGCCCTTCTCAATATGGAGAACATCGATGTCTGTGCTGTGACAGAAACCTGGTTCAAGGCTCCTGAGAGCACCCCAGCACTATCAGGTTTTACCTCATATCATGCCCGCCCCAAAATCCGGACAATACCAAGAAAGGAGGGGTATCCATATTCATCAAGGACACCCACACCTCAAGACTGGTGGCAACGCACGATGCATCGGAGACCATCCAGGTGCAATTAACCATAGGCAAGACTGCTCTGCAAATTGTAGCATGTTACAGGCCACCCTCACAAACTCAGGAACCTCACATGGCCTTCCTGAAAACACTAGAGGGATAAATGTATCACCAAACACCATCATACTAGGTGACTTCAATTACCCTAATATAGACTGGGAACACTACTCAAGCCCAAACACCCTAGCCCAAAAGTTCCTGGAATTCATAAACTCAAATGCCATGGAACAACTAGTCACCATCCCCACAAGAGGAGATAACATACTTGATCTCATCATCACGAACATGGGAGCACAATGTTCAACACCGGAAGTATACCCCTCACTGGTGAGATCAGATCACAAACTAATCTCGCTGGAGGTCCTCATCCCACCCCTACCTGAAATAAAAAAGACCACAGTAAAAGCCGACTTCACACTTCTAAAGACTAGTGTGGTCTCCTTTAAGGCCCAAAACAGTACTCAAGCCGCTGAATCACTCACAAATGCCTTCTACCAGCACCTGCAGGACTGCATGGATAAGGCAATCCCAAGCAAAACAAAGACTGCGCCCACTCTGGTGGACCCCAGCCATAAACAAACTCTACAACAAAAGGAGAAAGCTACTACAAGATAGAGCAAAATCCTTAAAAGGTAAGACACCCTTGATCACTATAAGTAAAAACTAAGAGCTCTCATAAAATCATCCAAAGCAAATTTTGAGAGAAAAATAGCTAAAGACTCAAAAGACAATCATAAGGCATTCTTTAGCTATGTTAGAAACCTGGGAGGAAACTCCCAGATATGCTCAGAACTAGTCAAAAATGATGTGAAGATTACTGATCCTACAGACATTGCCAACATACTGGCTGACAGGTTCAGTGCAAACTTCTCCCCTCCCCAAAAGGAGAGATATCTATACCAAACGATTGCAGCCCCCAAACATTTCCAACTTAAAACTGCTCTCCAAAGCAAAAACACAGCATCCATGGGACCCGACGGTGTCCCCGGCTGTGTGCTCCACGAACTCAATGAGGAATTAAACCCACAACTAGGACAGCTATTTAATCAAAGTCTTACCTCTGGATATGTACCCAGGAGTGGCGCACTGCAACTGTGGTCCCACTTCACAAAGGCGGTGCTTCCACCGACCCTGGAAATTACCGCCTATTAGCTTGACAAGCCTTATCTGCAAAGCCATGGAGAGGATCATAATGGACCTCATAAATAAAGACATAGGAATTTGCAGACCTTGGATCCAACCCAGTTTGGCTTTGTCAAAGGCAGATCATGCCTTTTAAACTTGGTTGACTTTTGAAACAGTCACCAAAGCCATTGATGAGGGAAAGGCAGTCCATACAGCCTACCTGGATCTGGCTAAGGCCTTGATACAATACCTCACTGGTATCATTGAAAAACTCAGCAGCTTAAATGTTAACCCATACATCACAAGATGGGTTGCAAACTGGCTGAGTGACAGAACCCACAGGGTCAGAGTTGCTGGCGCCATGTCAGACTCAAAGCCTGTCACAAGTGGGGTCCCACAGGGCTCAGTCCTGGGCCCACTCTTGTTTGGCATCTACTTTTCCAAGTACAAGCAAACACAGGAGGGTTATGGCTGACAAAGTTTGCAGATGACTGCAAACTGGGAGCCATAGTAGAAAACACATCTGACACAGATATCCTTCAGAAGGGTCTCACAGAAACGGATAACTGGTGCCAGAGCCATGGCCTAAAGTTAAATGCCAAAAATGCATAGTCATACCCTTCGGGAAAAACAAGGTTACCCCTAGCTACCAAATAGGTGGCAATCCACTGAGCACAGAAGAAGTTATCAGGGACTTGGGGACCCAGGTTGATTGTAGTCTGTCATTCGACACCCATGTAGCTAAAGTAGTTAGGAAGACCTTCTACATTGCCCACCTTATCATGAAGGGATTCTCATCTAGATCAAGGGAGGTCATGGTCTCCCTTTACTCATCACTCATCAGACCAATGATTGAGTACAATGCCCAATTCGAATGTATCTGACCCGACACTTGCAGCAGCTGGAGAGACCACAAAAGTTCCTCACCAAAAGGATAAAGGGTCTCAAAATCTGTCCTATGCTGCCCGACTGAAAGAACTCCAGCTCTATTCAGTCGCTTGCTCAGAGGTGACCTTTGCCTAACATACAAGGCCATGTCAAACCCAGATTTGATGAATATGCTTCACCTCAAAAAATCTAGATCCACCAGAGCCACAAGGGCGGGAGACTTAAACCTCGACACGGCTATTAATAGGATGTGCTGGAGGGATAGATTCATCACCCAAAGACTCCCTATGCTGTGGAATAAAATCCCGGTATATGTGAGGCAGAGCAGGCCTTGTTCAAGAGAAATCTTGACCAATGGATGGGAGATCGCAAATATACCCCAGGGATTACCTCAGTGTCACTGCTCGAAAGAGGCACAGCAAAATAATGGGTATAGTTCCCCATACTAACAAAACGATGGGCTAGGCTTGTAAATGCCCTCGGGCAGATAGCCTAGTATGAACCTATGAACCTATGAACACCCCCAGCAGCCCAAGATCACAACATTATACTGCTTATATCCAGCCATTATCTTGTGACAGTGTAAATACCAGATACGTTATAGTCAAGAAAAAGTTTTTTCTTCGGTTAATATCAGTAGCGTAGACTTTAGTCACTGATAAGACTCTACGTTTAACTTACTTCTGCATACTATACAGAAATACTATTTAATGTAACATGCAATTTACATTGTTAAATTTATGCTGCATGTGGTACTTATGGTTACGTGTCCAGTCCTTTTGTTATCTTTCCAAACATTAATGAAGTGGGGATTTTGCTTTAGAGTCTTCCCTCCAATTTAGCACAGTTCTTAAACTTCCATTTTTTAGCCACTTCTTTGTGAAGCACTGTTTTCTTGTCCAAACTGCATGTTATGAAAAAGACACTTGACAATTCTTCCATTTATGTCCTACTGTCACATTATTGCCGGTCTTCCTCCTCATCATCTCGATCACCCATCACCAGTTGATGATTTAAGTACAAGGTATTTCTGATTTTTCCATTCAGCTCCTCGACCTTTTTATGTCACTTGGTCATTTTCCTTTTTAAAAATGGAAGAAGTTATACTGGCAAGTTCTTTCTCTCCTGGCTTTGCTATTGTCAGAGGAATGAGAAACAGAGTACCCTTGACTTTGCTGATTCACTCTTTGCTGGGTAAAATTTTTATTTCCTTCTTAGCCTGTTCTGCATGAAAATGTATTTAATCCTGTAGGAAAATATTCTAAAAAGAACAGGGTATAGCAACTGGAGTCTCACACATGCCCCTTCACATCCTCTGATTACCGGGGTAATCTTGCTTCTCTTCTACTGGTGTATAGGGAATAATCATTTTCCACACTCAGATCTCCCAACTTGTTAATACTTTTCCCTTCTGGCAGTTTTGTCAGGAGCAGCTCTTACTGCTAACGTGACTGCATTTTAACTACAGTAGGTATTGGCTTTTCTCATTGCCAGATTTGGAGCTTTTCTGCTATGGAATACCAGTCTGGTTGCCTTGCCTATTTCTACATTCATAAAGTTAATGCAGTCTTTTCTGTTTGGTTTGTTGGATATAGCTGAAAGTCTTGAGTTTTCTGTCTGTGCTGTCATCTAAATCACGTATTAATTTTTGAAACAGTTCTTGGAAAGCTTCATATTCAGCCACGTTTTCCTTCATTTCGTGGTATGGTCTGCAGTTTTGTCGTGCTACTTTATTGTACTGCATGTAGCCACGTGAATCTTCTTTTGTCCTTTACAGCCGTTTGTCATTTCACTTTATAAAGTCCTCCAGTTTCTCACTCATTTTAAACATCTCTGAATGCATTTAATTTATTTTGTCCCCTTCATTACTGGAAGTCATCTGCTATATAATACACACCGTTGAGAAAAAAAACCTTTATAAGGCACGCAAAGCTTTCAGGTTACACACCCTTTCTCAATGCTTAATACAGGTTAAATCACAAGCAATGATTTAAATAAGAGCCCAATACAATCACATGACCTGCAGCCCAGTAAGTCATATGATCAAAAATTTAACACATTAAAAAACACTAAAAGAAATTTTTTCAACATTTAAAAAAATTATTTAGAAAAAATACATACATATATATATATATATATATATATATATATATATATATATATATATATATATAAATTCTAAGCAGACAATGCATGATACAATATGTACTACAACCAGTATACCCTGTCCATGTACATACATATATCATATAGAATAGAATAAGATATATTCATATTTACTTCATTTCCACTTGGTGTGTTGTATCCTAATTAATATTGGCTTTATGGAGACAGCAGAGTTTAAACCAGGATGGCTATCAGCTGACAGTCTAATGATCCATTCATACTCTCTAATTTCTAAATAGTTTCCTACATCACCACCCCTGTTTGATGCATATACTCTATCTATTACCCTGAATTTAAATGTATGATGTACTCCATGTGCATTAATATGTTTATACACAGCATTGTTCTCACATGCCCTTCTGCTATACCCAGATTGAAATGTGAACTGCTTTTTGTTGAATGACGGCAGACTGTTCCTTACCAAAGTTTTTTTTCTTACTTTCTCGTAGAATTTCTCTTGTTATCTGCAGTTTTCCTTTGCTGATGTCCAGGCAGTATAGTGACTAGCCAGTGCCTGACTTTTACCCAGCTTGTCAGCTTCCACTGACTTCTTTACTTCTCTTTTCTTTATATTTCTGGTAGAGTTCTAGAGAAAATGTACCCATGAGAGTCGCAACTCTCAGCTTTCACTGATTTTTGTTGAATGTGTCTAATTTTGCCATCATATCTCCCATTTTAAATATTAGATTATTTAGTAAAGCACTGAGAATTGAAGTCACTCAGCAATGGCAGACATTTAACTTTTACATTTCTTATTGTTCAGAAAAATGCTGTTTGATGCAATACTTGTTTTTGTGTTAACATTTTAAGGGAATTGGAGTAATATTTAAAAATTCGGGTCTACTTCATGATGTCGAAAGCCGCCAGTATTGAAGCTGATATTGTCGGCACCACAACATCGAAAGCGCAGAACATCGTGCAGTTAAACGAAAATCTCCGTAGGGGAGATTTCCATTTACCTCAATGTAGTGAGGTCTCGGAGTTGGAATATTTAAGTAGGGGGGTTGTGGGGGGTGTAGGGGGCTTGCCCCCTGTCTACGCTAGTTAGTTTTTATTTTTATTTGCTTTTTGTTTTTTAAACGTTATTCGATGTTTTACTACATCAATCACTAGAGGTCGACCTTTAGTGATTCGATGTAGTAAGATTTTGATAACGTGATATAGACGCAAAAATACACCCTGATTTGGGGGCCCTATTAGTTTTGACTTGTCCTGAAATCTTTTTTTTTTTTTTTTTTTTTTATATAAACATCTTTATTAAATTATCATTTATGACATAGACAATCATGCATTTATATAAATAACAAACCATATTGACATATTTTTAGTTGCAAACATTATACATCACTTATAATCTGTCCAGTCATTTTCAGTCAAATATTACATAGCCCATTCAAATCCTGCCTTCTTTTAAACTTCATTCCTCCTCCAATATGTTATTCTGCATGTATTGTTCCTGGGTTTAGGCGCCTAGACAGTGAGACATTTCCCTGTGGTACATTTGACTGGGGACACATGACTGAAGTGACAGTCAGCTGCAGAGAAATATGGCTGTTTGCAAATTCCCTGTGGGCAAAGAGAAGCACATACTGCCATGCTCACAGCTTTAATAACCAAATGGATGGCAGCAGAAGAAGTAATGAGTGTTGTGCTCAGTGTACAGTACATATTTATGTAACTACAACATGTAGAAGTGTGCTACAGCATGAAGGAAATCCTGCAGGCTACTGCAGTCACATTTATGCTCCAGTATGCGTTTTAGGTAATGTTCCCTAGAGACTGTGAAGGGGGTAATGGTCCACACACACCGATTATAATGGTACTGCCCATTGTGCACTGCATTTGTACTGCCACTGACATGCCCTCTGGCCAGTCTGCTGCTGATGCCTGCCATATTGCCTGCTGTCTCATGTTCCCTTGGGGACCATGGACATTGTTTTCCCCCTGTGACTTTGGTTCTTGAAGTTGTGGGCATGGCAACACATTCTTCTCTTTGCCGACAGGGAATTTGCAAACAGCCTTATTTCTCTGCAGCTGACTGTCACTTCAGCCATGTGTCCCCAGTCAAATGTACCACAGGGAAATGTCTCGCTGCCTAGGCGCCTGAACCCATTGTTCCCACAATTTCATTTTTTCTATGTAATTTTCACCTACCCTTTTCTAAAGGTCCCTTTTCCAGTTGTTTTTGAGGGACTGAACATGCTCATATGTACGACATGTTCCAGCAGTGTAATCCAGTAATGCAGTAGACTGTATTATTTGGTCTATTTGCAACCCCAGAAATGCCACCTTTTGAGCATCTCACATGGAGATTGACAAGATTGTCTTCTATGCGGCCCCTGCTTGGGGTGGAGCATATCTACAGGATCAAATATTCTGAGAAAAGTTTACATCTGAGCATCCCGGAAATGTAAATCCAGGGCTAAAATGTCTTCCCCATTCCTGCAGCTGCTGTGCTTATTCTTACCCCATGAGGATTCATGCATGCACCTGTCTTCCACTTCTGCGGGGGGAGGCAAGTGAAGTTTACCCTCAGCACTCACCCTTGACTAGATATCAAGATATCTGTGACACCCAATTCCCAGATGATCAGTGGAGCCTGAGGCAGACCGTTTTGATAATAACTGCTGCATAAATCTGAAAAAATTCATAACCTGTAATATAGGTCATGGTCACTGATCAGAGATACTCCTTACTTGGTACTTATATGATGCCTGTGCACTGGCCCAGCAATCATGGAGCCTCAGTCCTCACCACTAACACCAGTGAGGGGCGTCCACATTGGGAAGGATAACAAATACACACACAGTAAAATACAATTTCCCTTAAGAGCACACAGAGATCACAGTCAGGATGGGGCTGGTGTCTCCCTTTCACTCCAGATCCCCAATAAGACTCCACACTGACACAACTGTAGGGTCCAGATCTCAGCCGAGTGGTCAAGCTGAAACCTCCAGCACCCTCTCTGTCCAACCAGTGTTTCGTGTCCCTGCCCAAGTAGCTGACATACACACAAGATATGAGTCATATACAAACAGACACTCCTGGGGAAGGCTGGCACAGGTTCTCCAGCTATGCCTCTTCTGCCCTGACTATACAGTAGTACCACTTGCCACCAACCACTAATATCAGCTACTAAAAGGCCCTTATCAAAGGGTGTCCAATTATTACTGTGCAATATTATTATCCAAATGGTAATTGTGACGAACAGCAAGGCTTATTTGAAGTGGCTTGGACAGTATCACTATATACATGCAATGTACTCTACAGCTTAAATTATCTCTACATAAAACAGCCACAGTTGAAAGGTTTAAAATATTTAATAATAAATAATAAGAACACAAGACAATACTTCTTACTACACAGTGCTAGTCAAGAGTCCAGAGATTACAGAGAAATGCTTAAAATAATACAGTAGAAAAGTTTTGACATCAATACAGAAAACAGCTAGACTAGACTTACTTTTTCCTATCTAGTTCAGCATTTCAGCATTTACCATAATTTTCTTACATTTAAGAGAACAAGTATGTGGCTTACATTAATATTTACAAATGACAGAATTATCTACAAAATCCTATCTAGCTAGGCTGGCAGCCTTCACAGTTTACTTCCTGGGACTGCTTCCAGGCCCCATTGAGCTGAGTGATTCTTGTCAAGAGAGTATCTCTGGTCACTTTGTGCTAGGGTTTACAGCACAAGGTCTAGATATCAAACACAGGTGTTTTAGGTGGGAGTTTGAGTCATGGATGCAGAACTTGCCCCTTATAAAATAGGGTCTGTAGGCAGCATTGGGCCTAGTCCAGGCCTTTCCCTGGGGTGCAGCTGTTCCATGTCCCCAACACCCAGTGCACATCAGTTAGATGTTGAGTTTTTTGTGATACTGTCCACAAGCACACCCCCACAAGGAGTGGGGAGGAACATTGCTCTCCCTGAAAGTTAGCTTTCTAGAAGGAGTCAGAAGACCCTGAAACTACTGTCACAGAAATGGACAGGTATAAGAAGTCCACCTTAGAAATGGACAGGTATAATGAGTGTACCTCTCATAGTGTCATAGCCTTTGATATTCACCATGATGGGGTGGTAACCAAGTCCAACTCAAGGCTTGGTTTCTGATATACACCCCTTGTTTCCTAGATTTGCCAGCTGGGTTCTCCGAGGCAATTCAAGATGCCATGGAACATCCACTTGGTAGGAATACACGTCCAGATGGAAACTGTTCATAGTTTGTCTGTGTTTCCGCAGTCTTGGAGCTTGCAGGTTATCTTGACTTGTCTCGGTCGCCTGTATGATTTGAGCTCCAGTTGCTCTGTGGTCAAGCTTGTGCCAGCTGTTTCTGCTAAGCTTTGCCTCTCTGTGGTCGTGCTTGTGCCAGCTATTTCTGCTAAGCTTTGTCTCATGTAGCCATGCTTGTGCCAGCTGTTTCTGCTCAGCTTTGTCTCACTGTGGTCATACTTGTCCCAGCTGTTTCTGCTCAGCTTTGTCTCGCTGTGGTCATGCTTGTCCCAGCTATTTGTGCTAAGCTTTGTCTCACTGTGACCATGCCTATGCCAGCTGTTTCTGCTCAGCTTTGTCTTGCTGTGGTCATGCTTATGCCAGCTATTTCTGCTAAGCTTTGTCTAGTGGAGAACAAAGCTGTATTCCATTACAGCCTGGGCAGGAATGTTTTGTATTACATATCAATCCTTTTTTGAAGAACCCCACCCCTTCATAGGATTTAAACTTCATGGTTAACAGGCTTGGCTGTTCAATGTTTGAGCCACTTAGATAACGTCTTTTGCAGTCACTTCATGTGGAAGCCCTTTGTACTAAGGAAATGATTTCTCATTTATCACTCGGAGTACTGAAGTATGCCTTTCTGTACAGTTGCGTGCCGCTAGTGAGCTCAGTCTTACTTTCTTGTTTCCTGCTGTTGGTGGACAACAGTGTGATAGATGGGAAAGTCATCAGCAGACTTGTGATAATGTCTGCAGTCAAGGGAGAGCAGGTTTTCCTAAAATTAAAAGGCACAAGTCTGAGTTGTAAATCATGAGGTTACCACTTTGTGTAAGTGAGAGTGAAGCTGAGAGTGCAGTGTTTTTTTCCCAGTATTTCTGTTGTAGAGCTGATTCACTTCATTTACTGGTGGAAGTCTTACTCAGATTACAGAATGTTGATAGGGCCAAGACCTTGTCGATCAATGCAGGCTAGTGTTTATGGAAGAAGACACTCAAACATCATATAGTTATGCCTGGAGATTAATGCAAAGGACTATTGGGATCTCAAAGAGCAGATGGTACATTTCAGAGATTTTAGATTTTCCCTCAGAGAGGGATTTGCTGATTGATGAATCCATTTCCCCTGATCTCTTGAGATTTGTTCAGATTCTATTCATGAAAGAGGCTGTAGAGTCTGATCCTTATTTAGACTGAGTTCTAGGTTTCTCCTAAGTTTTCAAGGGAATAGAGGACTTGCTCCATCCTTGCCTTGAGCAATGCAGTGGACAAATGTACACATGTACTACTTCAAGTTTTGTGTGATGACTCTCCAGGAGGTCATGTCCCTGCTGACACAGAGCATTTCAGTGGTGCTGCTGGACACCATGGACATCGGCTGGTGTATTAGTGTGTAGAGCTTATCTGTGGGTGTGCCATTTTCAGTACACTGTTCTGCTGCTGCTTAGACTTCGCTCTGCACCTCAGTATTTTCTCAAGTGTTGACAATAGTGGCTGAAGTCTTGTAGTAGAGCCACGTCTGCTAATCTCTTTGGCTGTAAGTGTCCCTTCATCTAGCTGCTGTTGTCTGGTTCCTCAGTAAGTAAGGTATGTACATACATGGTAAGTAAGGTATGTACATACATGGTAAGTAAGGTATGTACATACATGGTAAGTAAGGTACATACATGGTAAGTAAGGTATGTACATACATGGTAAGTAAGGTATGTACATACATGCTAAGTAAGGTATGTACATACATGGTAAGTAAGGTATGTACATACATGGTAAGTAAGGTAAGTACATACATGGTAAGTAAGGTATGTACATACATGGTAAGTAAGGTATGTACATACATGGTAAGTAAGGTATGTACATACATGGTAAGTAAGTACATACATGCTAAGTAAGGTATGTACATACATGGTAAGTAAGGTATGTACATACATGGTAAGTAAGGTAAGTACATACATGGTAAGTAAGGTATGTACATACATGGTAAGTAAGGTATGTACATACATGCTAAGTAAGGTATGTACATACATGGTAAGTAAGGTAAGTACATACATGGTAAGTAAGGTATGTACATACATGGTAAGTAAGGTAAGTACATACATGGTAAGTAAGGTAAGTACATACATGGTAAGTAAGGTAAGTACATACATGGTAAGTAAGGTAAGTACATACATGGTAAGTAAGGTATGTACATACATGGTAAGTAAGGTAAGTACATACATGGTAAGTAAGGTATGTACATACATGGTAAGTAAGGTAAGTACATACATGTACTGCATCAGCAGGCATTAGATTGTCAGTATTTTCCAGGTTTGCAGAAATTGTGCTTGATTGGTGGTTGGAACAAACTAGTGGGCTTAGGTTAGGTGCACCCTTTTGTGACACATGATGTCACAGTAAGTGATGGCTTTGGGACCACTTGCTTCTGTGAATGACAATGTCAGAGAAAAACAATGCTGAACTGAATGGAAAGAGAGGGTAAATTGAATCATGGACTCACGAAGGAGGGCCCCTCACAGACCAACTGATGCGGTCATTCATGTATTTATTTCATATTGTACTTGTAACATTTTTTTCATTAAGAGAAGTATAACAAGATTTCTCTTTCTCTTTATTTTTAGGGTGAAATGTGTG
>NC_056745.1:1491010502-1491158002 GCF_019279795.1 Protopterus annectens | reverse complement strand
GGATAATAGGTTGTGACTAAGGAAGTGGTTAAGGAGTTGATTGTGGATACATTTTTGCAAGGGGGAAAGGATGGCTATGAGAAGAAAATTAGCTCTTTAAAGAGTCTGCCTTTGTGAAGGGGAATGTTGTGAGATATTTTTTAGAGAAGTGGGATGTACTGTGCTGCAATAGAATGATTAATCAAGATATATATGGGGTAGGTAATAGAAGGAGCAGCAATGTTTAGAAATTCATTAGGAAGTTGGTCAGCTTCAAGACAGCAGGCTTTTAGCTTAGTTAGGAGAGTTTTTATGTAACTAGTTTTAATGGAAGTAAAAGTGAAGGGTTTGGAATTATCTGGAGTAGGATTGGGAAGAGACAGTGGTTGATTAGGCTGGCTACCTAGCAGGAAGGTTATAGTATTTATAAAGTGAGACTTGATTTGAGTTGCAATCCGATCAGAGCTATTTGAGGTGACTGGGGCTGAGGAGATAGTTAATGCTTAGCTGGAATTTTTGGGGGGGTTGTGTAGGTGCTTCTGTTGACAGGTTTGGAACTAAGTTTGGCTTTTTTGATTTGTTTCTTGGCTATATTCCATAGCTGTTGATATGTTAAGAGGTTTACTTTATCTTTGTTGGTGTGGTAAGCTGATCAGGCTGTAGCTGTTGATATGTTAAGAGATTTACTTTATCTTTGGTGGTGTGGTAAGCTGATCAGGCTGTAGCTGTTGATATGTTAAGAGGTTTACTTTATCTTTGGTGGTGTGGTAAGCTGACCAGGCTCTATCTCTGTGTTTAAGTAGCAGTTTGGTGGTCATTAACCAAGGTAGGTGCTTAGCTTTTGACCAGACTTTCCTAGTGGGAACAAGGTTATTAAGTATTTTAAGGAGGGTGTTGAAATGCTGAACATCCAGGTCAAGGAGGTGGTTTTTAAATGGTGCCCAGTCACATTGTTGTTATAGCTGGTTAAACATAGCATAGAGGGAGACACGTTTTTCTTGCTAGAGAGATATTTGTAGGTGATGTTGCTTTGAAAATATACTCATTTTCTGTATAAAAAGGTTGGAGAATGGTCACTGAGGGAGTCTAGAAGGCAACCAGCTTAGGTAACTTAGGTTTGGTTTGGTAGTTGATATCCAATTTAGTGTTGACTACTTTTTGGAGTGTTTGTCTGTGCAAACTGGGCAGATTATGGTCCGGGTGAAGTTGAAGAGGTTTAGGAAGCTGGAGGGGTTATTGGACTAGACAGGTTATGGTTTGGGTGAAGCTGAAGAGGTTTAAGAAGTGGGAGGGGTTACTGGACTGGACAGATTATGGTTCGGGTGAAGCTGAAGAGGTTTAGGAAGTTGGAGGGGTTATTGGACTGAACAAGTTATAATTTGGGTGACGTTGAAGAGGTTTAGGAAGCTGGATGGGTTATTGGACTGGACAGGTTATGGTTCAGGTAAAGTTGAAGAAGTTTAGGAAGCTGGATGGGTTATTGGACTGGACAGGTTATGGTTTGGGTGAAGTTGAAGAGGGTTTAGGAAGCTGGAGGGGTTATTGGACTGGACAGGTTATGGTTCGGGTGAAGTTGAAGAGGTTTAGGAAGTGGGAAGGGTTATTGGACTGGACAGGTTATGGTTTGGGTGAAGTTGAAGAGGTTTAGGAAGTGGGAGGGGTTATTGGATGAGACAGAGTGCCAATCAAGGTTGAAAGCACCAAGAAATATAGTTTTTTGGTTGAAATTGTTAGATGCCAAAGAAAGTAGACTTTCAATGGTGGGAAGGTTATTACCAGGAGGGAGATAGATGGCAATGATAATTATTGTTTTGTTTGGGTTGATTTCAAGGTAAATAGTTAAGATTTTGTAGTTGGTGAGGTCAGGAGGAGCACAGTTTAGTTTAACTTTGAGGGTGTCCTTAAACATAATGGTGACTCCACCACCTCTTTTGTTAAATATGTCTTGTCTAATGATGTTATAGCTGGTTGTGATAACTTCTATGTCTTTAATGTGAGGTTTTAACCAGGTTTCAGTAATCACAGCTATGTCTGGTGAGTCTGTTGCTAGGGCTACATGAATTCACTAGTTTTTCTTATGATGCTATGGAGATTGAAATTGGTAAAGAACAGATCAGCATTAGAGGTTTTTGGAAGATGGGGGGTAGGGGTGGGAATGGGTAGTAGATTGAATAGTGTTTGTTGCGGTGATAGGTGGGGAAGAATTATGACAGGATGAGAAGTTATTATTGGGACCTGAATTGGGATGGATGTCCTCTTGGAGTTTAATTTGTGTTATAGAGTGTAATAGAAGATGTCTAAGTTTGTTAATCAATTTTTGATATTTGGAAATAGCGGAATTTGGATAGCAGATGTGTGTGTTTGAAAGATATGAGAAGAGAGGTTGAGTTGCTATAAGGTTGTGGGCTGCTGGCACTATATCTGTGGGAATGAGAGTAATGGGAGGACAGTGGAAGTGTCTGATGTGGTATGAGTAGAGGGATGTGGAGCTTAGGCAAGGTAAAGAAAGTCGAGTAAAAGAATATTAATTAATAAGGAGTTGTATAGATGCATGGTGGTGGGTGGAGAGGTGGGGTAGTAGAGCTAAGTGTAGGAAAGGGGAGGGGTAGTATGAGTTGGTAGAGAGTAGTGATTGGACTATAGAATGGAGAGGGTATGGTTGAGGAGGTAAAGCTGATAATTAAGAAGATGGGTGTGGATAGGTTGAGGGGAGTAAGGGGTGTGATTTGGATAGGTATAAATTTAAGGAAGGTGGGGATGGGTGGGAATGGGGGGTAGGGTAGGGGAGTGGAGTGAGCCTGAGTTAAGCGAAGGGCAAAGGAGCAGGCAGGGGCTCCACAAGGCAGACCAGTACAAAGGAGTCAGCATAAAAGCTATCTTATATGTTTAAATTGAGTTTAAGTTATGAAAATAAATGTTAGTAAAACTGCAGTGAAATGGCACATTGTACTTGAGCATTTTTTCACAACTGATTTGAGAACGTGACTTCACCGTTAAGCATAAGGTGGTTCATTTGCAAAGAAAGGAAATAAAAATCACATCAGCATGTACACATCAGTTGCATACTGTTAACGGGCTGAATGCAGAGGTGGGTGAGTTAATCACATGTTGATTATAAAGACATTTGTTGCAAGTGTCTGATAAAACATGAGAAACTAAGTGTAGGGGTGATGTAAATTCAGACCACAGTAGGAGTTTAATCAGGAGTACTGTGTGAACAATACAGCATGCACTTTTTAAAAATAGCTTATACATTTTTTGCAGTAGGATGTGCCAGAATTTAAATAAACCATCTGGCATTTGTATAATGGTTTAACCGTATGTGTTTTGTTGATTCTTTTCAGAATTCTTGGTTGGGCATTCTTCCATCTGATTAGCCTGGTTTATCATTTCAGGAGTTTTTTAAGGTATACTGTCCATAAACGTGAAATCTCTGGAGCTGGAGGTAGGGTACACTCGTGGTGGTAGGGGATGGAAGGAGGGTGCAATTGTCTGGAAGTTCTACAATTAACATAATCATAGCTTTTCTCCTGGACTAGAAACTACAGTATTTAGTCCAGAAGAAAGTATGCTATTAAACATTTTGTTGTAATCTTATTACAGTATAATTTACCATGCAGTTATAAAAAAGACTAACGAAAACACATGTGCATGTAGACAGCAAAATTCAAATTTTTAGTTTGAGTCCTTGCTTTTGAAGTCTTTTACTACCTAGCTTATGGTGCATGTAAACATGAGCTGAAGTTAGGATTGCCAATGTTCATAAGTTCATAAACTGGTACTAGGCTAACTGCCTTTGTGGGCCATTTAAGCCTAGACATTTACCCTATGTGAGAATCAAACCCTGCACCTTGTGTTTGTAAGGTAAATGCCTTAACCATTATGCAACCTCCCACCACAGGTTAGCACTTTGACAGTAATGTGAACAGTGTCTTCTGGCAGGGGTCATTCAGGCCTGATACATCAGTAGACCATTTTGCAAACCCCCTTCCTCAGCACCTTACTAATGCATGCTACTCTAACTCTGCCCCAATCCCAGCCCTTCATATTATCTTTGGAAAAACCCTTTCTGTAACAAGTCCCACTACACAAGACAGTCAGAAGCACCCCACATACAAAAGCACAGGCATACAACACTACATTTACCTCCTTCCCTCACTCCTAATCTAACTCTGACCCACTGTCACACCTTAATGCTAACACATTTGGTATGTACAAATGTTCTGACATTAAAATCCCAAGGCCACTCTTACCTTTTCCACAAATACTCAATCTTCTTTCTTTCAACATCTCAATCATTGTAATAGTGTAATATGTAATAATGTAATATATACGTACAGAAGACCAGCCAACAAAATTCAAACTACAGGTAAATGAACAATGATTTGAAGGAAGCAAATAAAAAACAAATGTTTGTACTTATCAGAGCAGATTTACCTTAGTAATGGTTCATAGGTGTGTGCTAGACTAACAACCACAAGGGCCTCTTTAAGCCTTGCTGTGCATCCCAAATCTTTGACAAGTTCTGGTACCCTTGATAAGTGTAAGCAGGGGCCTGGCATATGCAAACTACAGCATGGGCCTGGGTGATGAGCCCTTTACTATTAGAGATACATGAGCCAAACCATGGATAAATTTACTGTTTCCCATCCAGTTGTCCAAGTTACTTCTGAGCTGGGTTAGGGCAGAACTCTGCTTCACGTGTATGGGGAGCCTATTCCCGAATTGAGATAATATCTGGGATGCATACTTGTCTGTCCAGCAGGTCCTATTTATATCACAGGCAAGGTTTATGTCTTTGGAATGGGTAATTTTGGTGCTGTTTGTTTTGTGTATATTCAGAAGTTCCATTAGGGTGAGGTCAGACAGTGTCTTGTATGCCAGGCATAGGTCTCCCCTCATCAGCCTGTAGGAGACAGAATATAGGGATAGAGCTTTGAGGTGGTCTGCATACAACATGTTAATTACACCCTGTATTCTTCTTTTAGTGAGGAATGTCTGTGGACATTCCAGTTGTTGGATGTGACTGATTAAGTACATACCAAAGACGGCACTGTACTCATTGATAAGTCTGAATGCTGAGTACAGTGGAACAATGACCTCCTTTGACATAGATGCCATGCATTTGTTTGTAAGTTGAGCAACATATAATGATTTCCTCAGTACTGTAGACATGTCATGGTCAAAGACTAGATTACTGTCTGCGTGTTCATAAGTCCCTGATTACTGGATCAACTCTTAGGGGTGTGTTGTCAATATGATAGTTATCAGGGGTGGATGACTTCCCAAATGATACTAGTATACATTTATTGGCATTTAGTTTTAGTCCCTGGTCTGACACTAGTTATTTGTTTGTGTCAGCCCTTCCCGGAGAACATGTGTGTCAGTGGGGGATTCAGTGACAGCTTCTAATTAGCAAACATCTGCAAATTTAGTCAGCCAGAGACCGCTGACATTGGCCTTGACTTCAGAGACGTAAATGCTAAAAAGGAATGGTCCCAGGGCCAATCCATGAGGGACTCTGCTTGTGACTGACCTGTTTGTAAAGGTGGACTCCCCATTTCAACTTCCTGGCTCCTGTCTGTGGGTCTGGCTATCCACTGGGTGACATAAGGGTTTATACCTCACCTCTTGAGTTGTTAGTGCTGGAGTGAGGTATTCTGTCAGATGTCTTCACCAGGTCAAGGTAAGCAGTGTGAACCATTTTGCTTATCCGTTGCTTTAGTGACCTTCTCAAAGACGTCCACTAGGTTGAGTAGGCATGACCTGCCCTTGATGCAGTCAAACTGGACTGGGACTAGTGAATGCAGATTCCCAATCCTGTTATTTTTTTAAATACCTTTATTAAATGATCACTTAAGACATGAGCAAACATACATTAACAGAAAAGAAAACAAACCATTGTAACATTTTTCCATTTAAATACAATATACATCACACATATTTTTTTGCTACTATCATCAGTCCAGCATTACATAAAATTGCTGAATTCCTGCCTTCCGTTAAACCTCACTGCTCCTCTTCCTGAATATTATTATGCATGTATTGCCCCCTCGATTTAAAAATAAAAATACCTATGTAAACACTTCCAAGCAAAGATCCTAAACCTTCTGGACTTGATTGTTTACTTGGGGGTCATACAAATGTCTTTCAGTTGTTTTCTTGTAAATTGCTTTTCCAGTCTCTCTTCCTAATCTTATCTAACCTCGTCTGATTGATTCTTAAAGGCATTGTGCAATATTTTATAGATCATATTAATTATCCATTTTCACTCAAAGAAATTTTTATTAATTTTTTTTCCATATCTTCAAATAGATTGAACCATAAATAGTGAAACATAAAATAATATAACATAATCAACTAGTCAACTATTTATACAAGAAGCTGTATACAATAATTATCCATTTTTAACAGCTACGTCTTTCATTTAAAATGTCCCTTCACTTTTTCTCTGCCTGCATTCTGAGATCAAGCTCTGATAGGAAGGCAATCTCTGTCCTGCATCCCAAATGTCTTCTTGGCCTCAACCCATTCTATTACCTTTCCTGCTTGGCTTATTTGCGTTGAATATCTTGGTTCCTCTGTAAGGTTTTTCCAGTAAATTCCATCCCCCTCTTGACTAGTTTCTGTGCCTCTACTTGCAGTCATCCCTATTGGAAAAATCTAATTTCTTTATTCTCATATTGTCTTAGAATACTTTCTGCTACTTTATGAATGTGATATTCTGTATGGGTGTTATTCTCCTTAGAATAATCCCTATGTCTCTGTATTTCTTAAACTTTCCTTTTGCCTCATCATCATCCTTTTCATTTTGATTTATAATGTATTGTCTTTGTTATGTATATGAGCCTTAACTGTGTAGCTGTAAAATAGCCCTTCAAATCAGGTAACCCTAAACCAGCTTGTATTATTGGAAGGATCATCTTATCTCACACAACTCTTGTCCTCTTTCCCTTCCAGATAAATTCCTTCAATTATTTATTAATCATTGTCTAGAACTTCTCAGGTTGATAAAAGTATGCCTGACACATATACAAAGCTAAAGGAATTAAAAAATGTTTCACTACTTGTGTCTTACTATCCGTATCCATAAATAAGAGTTTTCAGTGTATTATTTTTTGTTTAGTCTCTTCCCAGATTTCCTTAGCTGCTATAACAGAAGCTTTTTAATCCATACTCCTAAATACTTCATCTTATCATGTCTTGATAAATATGGGCATTGCTGAACCAGTTTGCGTGTGGGTATATCATTTATGGCTATAGATTTGTTTTTTTGGATTTATCAGGTACAAAATAATATCATATGCAAGTAAAGCCAACGTGTCTTGATTACCATATCAATTCGATCCTTGAATTTCCGAGTCCCTTATTTTCTTTGCCAATGGTTCCAAATATAACACACATAACAAAGGGGAAAAAGGACACCCCTGCCTGGTTCTTCCATTCAGACACGGGTTATCTGTGAGGATTTGTCCCACATTAATTCTTGTCTCGTTCCTTCCTATAGCCTTCTAATTTAATCTTATTATTGTATCAGGGAATATAAATGATTCCGTTGCCCTACTTATAAAATCCTACCGTGCTCTTCATATACTTTATTCGCATCACGGCCCACAAGCAACAGTGGTATTTTCTTACATTTTGCTTCCCTCTGGGTCATCATTGTTCTATTAATATTGTCAAATGTTTGCCTGCCTGCCACAAAACCACATTGATCCATATCTATCAGTTTTGGTAACAGCTTGGCCATACGTTTAGCTAGTATAGACAATAAATACTTTATAACTGTGGTTTAAAATTGAAATAGGTCTATGTGAAGCTGGGTCTGAAGGTTTTTTTGTATGGCATTATCGATCATTTCCACGCCTTTACATATGAGACTAGTGAGACTTATGGGTCTGTAGTTTCCAAGGTCTGTAGATGGCGAACCTTTGTTCAGAGGGATGACTGTTGCTGTTCTCCATTCATGAGGTATGAAGCCTATTTGGAGGGTACATTTAAATAGTTCCAGAAGGCCTGACAGGTCTTGTTGCATGCTATTTAGAAGGCATCCTGGGATATTGTCTGGACCCATTGATGCAGTTTTTTTGGCCGTAGAGAGAGCATTGAGGACCTGTTCCATAGTGATAGTAAGGGAGCTATATTTGATGATATTTCCTGAGGGGTGGTTGATTGAGAGATAGGGGTAAAGTTACAGCTGAATTTGCCAACCAGTAGCTTTGCTATATCTTCTGGCTCAGTACAGGTTAATCCATTTACAATAAGCTCTGCACACAATTGTGTATTGCCTTTCAGATTGTGGACATATCTAAATAATGCCTTGTGGTTGTCCTTGGCCTGGGAGGCCAAATTCACCTCAAATTTGGCTTTGGTAGATTTTATTTGTCCTCTGAGTTGTTTGGCTTGATGAGAGTGCTTTTATCCTGCTGGGTGCTATGCCTCATAATTTTTGCTCTAATTTTCTTCCCTTCTGTTATACAGCCTATTGATGTGGTATTTCCAAAAGGGTGGCTTGTTTTATGACTTAGTTCTGTACTTCTTCCTGTCAGGTACAGCTGCCTTTGTGCAGCTACTAACATACTTGTATAAGGTATGAACAGTTCCACATGTGCAACAGTGTTCTCAGGCTTTATGGGGGATTAAAATTTTGGTTATCACTTACTAGTAGGATTTTAGCCTTTGAGTAGTTCCTAAACATTCCAGGGTTAGTTGGGGTTTCCGGTTTTATTTTCACTTCAAAGGAGACCTTTTTGTGATCTAACCTTACCATAGACGACATTACACTAGGGGGTATGCAGCACTCTCACACATTAGTGAGGAGCAGTTCAAGTATGTTTGTGCTCCTGGTTGGCCTATTGACAACCTGGTCCAGGGATTTATGTTTACAAAATCCAGGAATCTCTGTGCCTACACATTTTGGTGTTGTATTTGATTCCCTGTTAATAATGGGATAATTAAAGTCACCCATAAATATGGTATTTAGTTGGATGGTGAATGCAGATCAGAGCGTGTGTATGTACCTTTAAGAACCATTTCCAGATGTAAGCACCTGCATATAAATACTGAGCATGTGCAGGCAGCAGTGCCATTTTGAGAGAACAGCCAGAGTGTTAACATGTATGAGTGTGGTAGTCAGTCTGTTTATAAATTTATTTAAATTTATGTTACAAAGCCTCATTTCTGATGTTTGTGTTTAATAAAGCTGCTTGAACTGAACCCATGAATGTTCGTCTGTTTTATCCTGACCAGACGAGCGGCATGGTATCAGAACCAGGATTAAGAGAGCAACTTCAAGCCATGAGGTGCAGAATAGAAGGTGAAGGCAGATCGAGCTGGTTGAGTGAAACGTAGCTCAGACAAACGAAAAAGGGCCAGAAATTAACTTAAGGTAAAGAAAAACTGCACAAATTATTTATTTGGGAAAGAAAATAAAACAGCACATTTATATGGCACAAAAATGCATTACTAATTAAACGAAATGTTCAAAACCACAATATTTGATAAAACTAGCAGTAGTACTCATATGGGGCTCAGAATTACGTTTGGTTTGCATAATGAGCATGTTTGAAGTAAAACGGGCACAAGAAAAGTACAATGAGCAAGATAAGAGATTAAAAAGGCATAACGAGTTGAGCATGATAAGAGATTAAAAAGGCATAACGAGTTGAGCATGATAAGAGATTAAAAAGGCATAACGAGTTGAGCAAGATAAGAGATTAAAAAGGCATAACGAGTGCAATAAAAGGACAAATTAAGCTTAAAGAATAAGGCGGATGCATGTTTTTTAGTAAAAGACTGTGTTGGGCATAAACTATTATTTCGCATTCACAAGCTTCTCAAAGCATAACTAAAGTTGTTTGAAGTGTATCAGAGTGTACAAAGTGTTTGCAGAGGGTGTGCTTTATTATGGTGCAATTATTTCAAAGAGTTTGCTGTGTACAAAGTACAGATCTGAAGTTGTTGTTTTCATTTTCTCTACAACCTGTGGGAATATGGATTCAGTATGGATCCGACCCCGCATTCTCCAGCATCAGATCCAAGCTCCTCCCCTACCCATAATATCCCTGTCTCCTTCCTCCCCTCAGATTTTGTTTGCCATGTCTTCAGTTAGCATTGTGATCTGTTAGCTCCGAGTTTCCTGTGGGTAAGTGAAAGCTTTTCTGGTCTTTTTCTTCTCTCTTTCATCTTTCTTATCTTCTTCCTAGTTTTGTACCTTACTCATGTACTTTTGCGCTCAGACATCGGTTCCTTTATTTAAAATAAAAAAAAAACTCTTGCTCTTTTTTCCCGTCTAGTGAGTGTGTGGATGTGTGTTTGAGTTTTCCATCTGCCATGGCTAAAACCCCTAAGCCGGGCTTTCAGAAATGCATGGAGTGTGGCCATAAGCTCCCCCCTTCTGATGGCCACACTCTGTGCATTGTATGTGTGGGAGTTCATTACCTGGAACCTCCTGTTCAATCTGCATGGGCTTCAACCCCTCCGCATTGATCGACAGGAGGAACAAACTTATTTTGGCAGGCTTCCTTCCCCCTCCTTCTTCTGAGGCCTCAGCTTCTTCTTCTTCTTCTTCCACCCTGGCCTCTGAGGCTCAACCTCCTGCCAAGAAGGACAGGGACAAAAATTGCGACAAGGAGTGGGATAGGCTCAAAAAGAGGTCCCATGACCATGCTTCTTCCATCAAATGTCCGGCCAAATCCTGCCTGGATCCCAGCCCAAGTTCCCCTTGGCTCTGGTTGCCTTGTTTCTTGACGGAGGTCTCTTGGCCCCAATCCCTCCTTCTCATCCTCTCCCTGGCACCAATCCAGGCCCGTATCTGTAGCTTCCTCCATCTGGTCCACGCAGTCTTTCTGAAGCCGAGGTGGACAGGATGATCCAGAAATTAATCTGGACCCAGATCCAGATAGGAGTCTTGCCTGTCTCCTCCCCCTCTGGGGTTGGGAGCATGCAATCTGCCTTTCTTTCCCTGATTGTGCCTTCTCCAATCCCACCCCCAGCTTCAGAGTATTTGGGTCTGAGGTTTCTTAGTGTTGAAAGGGTTGGCACCAGTGATCCCAGGTACCTCAACGCCGACCAGTGGCCTGAGTGGCTCAGCTTTAATGGGTTCGGAGTTATCTGACTTTTGGAGCTGTAGTCTCGATGCCAGATCCAAGGGGATGGTGTGGGCTTTGAGACTTTCAGAGTCATGCCTTCCACTCGGAGCCTCAGTGCCTGGAGGTTCGGATCCAGCTCCCCTATTGACGCAGAGGATAATGGATCTGGTACTACTGCCAGCTTTGGGGATTTGGTCTCCCTCTGCTTTTGACATGGTGGAGAGGGATCTCTCAGCCCCTTCAAGACCCGTGACGTTATCCTGCTTGGAGTCCATCCTGGCTACCTCATTTTCTGGTCCAGAATCTGCCATCCTACCCCTTCAGGGATAGCCTGCCGCATCTCCACCACAAGGAGTCCCCCCCCCGGGAATAGCCTGAGTTTTCCGAGTCCTCCCCAGAAACCCCCCTGAGGACCTCTCTTGGAAACATACTTGCAAAAGGAGGCACTTGGACTCCCCGCCAGAGTCCCTCACAGAAGACACTGACTTGGAGGAAGAGGAGGGTTCCCCCAGTCACCCCCAAATGATGTTTCCTTCGGGAGACATCATGGAACTCCTACACCAGCTTGGGGGGGGGGGTCTGCCCAAAACCCAACCTGGATGAGTCAGTTTCCTGGAGGCGGTTGGTGCAGGACCCTCTACATCCTGGGTGTCCTGTCCTGCTGATCCACTCGTGGACTTAATTTCATCTCAGGCATGAAAGGAACCGGACACAGTGGAACCCATTTCCAAGCTCCCTAACAAAATTCTAAGTGCCCCTTTGGACAGGCAGCACTGGTCTAAGGGATCCTCATTCGATGCCATGGTGGTTGCAGTGGCCACCAAGAAAGAGCTTGCTCAGTAGAGCTCTACAGTTCATCTGCTAGACCTAGAGTCCAGAGCCATGAAGCATTTCAGGAAGTGGGCTTACATTTCAGCCACTTTTGCCTTGCATGCACTGAACTACATGGCACATGTCATCAGACTACAGTGGGACCTGGTCAAGGAGGTTGCTGAGTCTGCCCCGGGGTTCAAGTTGGCGGAGGAGAAGAAAATGTTCTCCTCCCATATGGCCATCCTAACTTCTATATCTATTACATCCATGAGGCTCCTGTCACAAACTACTGAAGGTGTCTCTAGGGCAGCCGGAACAGGCGTTGCCATTAGGCGTCACACTTGGCTCAGGCTATGTGCATTTTCGGAACCCTTCAAAGCGTCTTTTACCAATGCTCCCTATGGCAGTTCCACACTCTTTGGTAAGACTGTTAGAGACACTCTTGTTCAGAGTAAGAGAGAGATGGGAAGACCCTGTCTACCATCGGGATTCACTTCTTAGCCCCACAACGATCCTTTTACCAGAATCAGTGTGGGGTGAAGAAGATGTGGTTCCAAAAATCTCAGGGCTTTTCCCAGGACCTGCCTTCCCCAGAGGCAGAGGGGGATATGATAGACGCTGTCCTCATGGCAGAGGGGGGTCCAAAGAACCAAGGGTCTCGGGATTCTTTCCCAGACAGACCTTCACAGCAGTCCTGAAGGGTTGCCTGGCTGCTCGTCTCTGGAGGCAGTCTGGGGACATCTCTCTCTCTGCACCCAGCAGCCTGGTAGTTGATTACAGATGATCATTGGGTATTGCAGATTATATCCAGTGGATATTTAATCCCCTTCCTTCAACCCCCCAATTCTTCACAAACACCTCCTGGACGTTCCATCTATGCAATGGGAGGAGGCGGCAATGGAAATTTCCAAGTTGCTTAAAAAGCGAGTCATCCAGCCTGTCCCCCCAGACCAGTCCAGATCAGGCATCTATTCCAAGTTCTTTTTGGTGCCAAAGAAAAGAGGAGACTTAAGACCCATCCTGGATCTTTGAACCCTAAACCTGTCGTTGCTAAGTCAAAATTCCAGATGGTCTCTCTTTAATCCATTCTGTCCTTTCTGCAGATAAACAACTGGATGTGCTCGGTGGACCTCCAAGATACGTACTATCACATCAAGATGGACAGGTGCTCTTGGGGGTTCCTCCGCTTCCGGCTGGGAGCCAGTCATTATCATTTCAGATCACCACCCCCAAGGTGTTCTGCAAAGTGATGGCAGTGGTGGCTGCTCACCTGTGGCTGCAGGGGTCCCAGGTCTTCCCCGACCTAGACAATTGGCTCCTTTCTGCTCCCTCCAGGCATCGACTCTGTCAAACCAGGGATCTTCTTCTCAAGACTGCTTACCAGCTAAGCATAACCATAAAGCTCAAGTCCCATTTAGCTCCAGTACAAGTTCTTGACTTCATTGGGACTTGGTAATTACACTCAAACCAAAGTGTTTCTAACTCCGGACAGACTTCAATCTCTCTGACATCATGTTTTGTATATTGTTCAGACGCAGTATCCCTCCTGCGGAGTTGATTCTTTGGGCATTGGGGCCCATTGCAGCCATGATCACCTTGATCCCTATGGCTTGTCTGCATATGAGGGTTCTTCAGTGGACTCTCGTGGTCCAGTGGTCGTTGCTAGACCTGCCATTACCTCATCTGAGTCAATTATCTCAGGCTTGCAGGGATTCACTTCTCTGGTGGCTTCAATCACCTGATCTTCTTCTGGATCATCCATTCATCCTTCCTGCCCCGGTGATCACTGCGACCACAGATGCCTCCCTACTTGGGTGGGGGTGCATTGTATGGGACAGACAATCCAAGGCACGTGGTCTTCCCTGGAGACCCATTTGCATATCAACGTCCTGGAGATGAGGGCAGTGCTTTTGGCATTGCAAGCTCTTCATGCCCCTCTTCCCCAAGGGACGATTGCTATCTAGACAGACAATATGTCGGTAGTCTGGTACATCAGCAAACAGGGGAGAGCCAAGTCTTACCCCCTTTGTAGCAAAGCCATGAGATTGTGAGAGTGGGTGATCTCCTCTGGCCATTTTCTGGTGACAACACACATTCCAAGGAGGTCCAACATTCTGGTGGACAGGCTCAGCAGATCTATTCTGATACCTTATGAATGGTCTCTGAATCCTTCTGCAGCGGAACAGATGTTTCTGAAGTGGGGTCGGCCTTGCTGCGATCTCTTTGCCTCTCCTTCCAACGCGAAGTGCAGCTAGTATTTTGCACTGAATCCCCCTCTGGAGGAGGCCCCCAGAGACATTCTAGTTCATGCTTGGCCCTACGGTCTTCCAGTCTTCTGTATGCTTATCCTCCACTCCCTCTAATCCTGAAATTCATTCAGAAAGCTCAACGGCTCTGGAGCTTTGTGATCCTCATTGCCCTTTCTCACCTCGCCAAGTTTGGTTCCCCCCTCTGTGGTCTCATGCAGTGTGTCCTCCTTGGACACTAGATTCGGTTCTGGATCTGATCACGCATTCCTCTGGGATCCTGCTCCCAGATTTAGTCAGTCTGAAGTTCATGGCTTGGTTGCTCCAGTGATAGCTAGGACTCCTGGGCTGTATTCTCCCATTAAGAAGATTTTGGTAGCAGCTCACAAATCTTCCACTAGGAAGGTTTATTCCAGTAAGTGGAAACTCTTTTCTATATTTGCTTCTCAGCATGATTTGGACCCTTGTACATCTCCAGTGCCCGCCATTTTGGAGTTTCTGGTGGATATTTTTAATCATGGTGCTAGTTTTTGTATGGTTAAGGTACAATTGGCTGCAATCTCCAATTTTCATATAGGGGCTTCCTTGACTTCTTCCAATCTTTGTAAAGCCTTTTTGAAAGGTGCTTTCTTATTCAGGCCTCCAGTAATGGACCCAACACCCTTTGGGATCTTACCTTAGCGCTACAAGCTTTGGTTTCTCCCCCTTTTGAACCAGTAACTACAGTGGACTTGCAATTCCTGTCTTGGAAGACGGCTTTTCTGATCGCCATTACTTCAGCCAAGAGAGTATCGGAGATCCAGGCCTTACTTGTCAAGCCCCCTTATATGGTGTTTCATAAAGACAGGGTTTCCTTAAGGACAAACCCTTCATTCCTTCTGAAAGTGGCATCAGAGTCTAACATTAACCAAGTCATCAATCTCCTTGTTTTCTTTCCGAACTTCCAGAATAAGGGAGAGTATAAATTGCATTTACTTGATGTTCATAGGCAACTGTGAGTCTGTTTGCATAGAACAAAATCCTTTTCTAAGTCTGATCAGCTTTTTGTTTCCTTTTATAAACCATTCTTAGGGAAACCTATTTCAAAAGTAACTGTTGCTCGTTGGTTTTCTCAGTGTATTGTTTTGGCCTCTCGAGCCAAAGGATTATCTCCACCAGGTCATGTCAGGGTGCATTCTGCTTGGTCTGTAGCTACTTCAGTGGCCTTTTGGTCTAGGGTTTCCTTAGATGACATTTGTTCTGCAGGTACTTGAGCATCATCACACGTTTATTTCTCATTACAAATTGGATCTCCTTTCCAGAGGCAGAGCATACTTTGGCTCTGCTGTGCTCCAGAACATCCTTCCCTGAGGACTTCCCAGGGTTATTTGGTAGCTGGGGACTCTGTCCCACATGTTGAAGAGCAAATGAAAACTTCAGATAAAAAAGTTATGTACTAACCATAATGTTCAATTTGAGTTGTTGCTTTTCATTTGTCTTCAGCCACCCCCCCCTCCTTCCCCCTGCCTTATGTGGGCTGGGCAGTGGACCGGATGAAAGTGGCATAGTCCTTCTCTGGTGAGCCTTTGTCTTTCTTATGGTTCTAATAGGTGATAATGCCAGAGTGTTAGGCGTATGATTAGCTTGGGGTGCTACTGTCTGCAGCAAACTTGATCTGAGGGGAGGAGGGATACAGGGGTATTACGGGTAGGGGAGGAGCTTGGAGCTTGGATCTGATGCTGGAGAATGCAACTGAGTCAGATCTGTACCAGATCTGTATTCCCACAGGTTGAAGACAAATGAAAAGCAACAACTCAGATGGAATGTTATGGTGAGTACATAACTTTTTTATATTGCAAAGTGCAGTCAAAGTTATGGCCATTTCAAAAAGTTTCCTGTACTGTGTGCATTTATTCACAGAAAGCCACCATTTCAAAGTGTTTCTTACACTGTACAGAGTTATTTAGCAAAAGTACAGCTATTTTGAAGAGTTTTTGTGCTGTGTACAGTTTATTTGCAAAGTGCATTCATCTCAAAGTGTTTCTTACTCTGAGCTTCTTCCATTGTGTACAGTTTATTCGCAAAGTACAGTAATTTCAAAGTATTTCTTATACTGATAAGGAGTGGTTTCACAAAATACAGTAATTTCAGAGTGTTCTTGTGATACAGAAACTTATTTGGCAAAGTGCAGTTATTTCAAAGAGTTTGTTGTGCTGTTGGGCATAATTACAAGTACTGGCATAATGTTCTGGCATATATATATTTATGTGTGTGTGTTCGTACATAATTTCAAGCACCTTCACTTTTGTGTGTTGCTATGGCAGAGGCATTTCTCAGACCTAGTCCACTTGTGTTTGATCATAATATAGCAGAGAATTGGAGAGTATTCGAGCAGGAATACAATATTTTCAAACAAGCAGCTTTTTCTGACAAAGATGCATGTTCAAGGGCATTTGTTTTGCTTAACTTAGCTGGGTCAGAAGCTATTGAAAGAGAGCATTCATTTGTGTATGCACCAGACGTATATGCTAGAGAGGGGAAAAACTGTCATATTGTGGTACTGGCTGAATCAAGGGAGGACCCTGAGTGCTTAAAACATAAATTTAGAGAAATGTGAAACCCCCAGACAATTGTTACATTAGAGAGGCACTTATTTTATACAAGAGACCAAAAGCCAGGTGAAACTTTTGCGGCTTATATCACTGACTTGAGAAATAAAGCCAAAACGTGCAGATTGTGTGACTTTGAAAGATGAGTTAATAAAGAACAGGCTTGTGGGTGGTGTTAATAGTGCTGCAGTAAGAAAGATTTTGCTTTGTGACAGTGATTTAACATTAAGCAAAGCCATAGAGATTTGTCAAATTCACGAGCTCACAGAAAAGCACACAAATATGCTTGCAAGTTATATGAGCATGGTTTCAGCAGCCTTTAAAGCAAATGCAGACAGTATGTAGCACATGGCAAGTAGAAGTAGGCCTAAGCACATGGCAGCTGCCGCCCCTGCAGGGTTTCCTGGGAGGAGTCGTAGCTTTCTAGCAAGTTCTAAGACTAGCTCAGTAAAAAAGGTTCTAAGACTAGCTCAGTAAAAAAGGCATGCTCAGTGCAGTATAGAGGTGAGTCAGCAAAACCCAAATCAAGTCTTATTGTTAATTGTCATAATTGTGGAGCCAAAAGAGAAAAGTTCTTAGCATTTGGTCAGCAATTCCACAAGTGTAAAAAATGGAATAATTTTCAAAAGTTTTGTAAATCAAACAAGCCTCATTCAGTTATTAAGAAAAGTCGCTCAAAAAAGCAAGTTGATCATATAGAAAGCTACAACTCTACTTTCTATGTAGATGATGCATCAGTGGTTGGTGAAAAGGTTAATGCATTAGATTTGTTGACAAAGTATGAAGTATTTTGTACTGTCCTGATTAATGGTAAGCCCACAAAGCTCAAAGTAGACACTGGTTCAAAGTGTAATGTAATGTCAGAAGAAACATTTGCTAAAGTGAGAGCTGGTGAGCAACTTAATTTGGCCATTTGTGTGAAGCTTGTTGCTTATGGAGGTGATGAGATTCAAACCGAAGCCACAGTAGTGCTTTCATGCTATTCAGCTGGGAACAGTTACAGCTTGCAATTTTATGTAGTATGTAGTCAGAAGACCTGTGCAGTCATTGTTAGGTTTCAGATACAGTTTGAGGATGAAACTGCTTTCCTTTACCAAAGAAGTTCATCATGTAAGCACATGTCCCAGTTCCAGTTTCACCGATGCTATTTTCTCAGAGTATGCTGATGTGTTCGACAGGTTAGGCAAAACATCCAGTTGTATACTCCATGAGAGTAGACCCAGAGGTCAGTCCAGTGGTCAGACCAGCAAGGAGAGTTCCAATAACTGTGCAGGACAAAGTCAAGGTCCAGTTAGATAAAATGGTGCAGCAAGGTGTGATTTGTCCAGTCACAGAACCAACTGAGTGGGTGTCTTCCATGATAGCTGCTCATAAGAAAAATTCAGATAAAATCAGAATATGCATTGACTCAAGAGACTTGAACAAGGTGTTAAAAAGACCTCATCATCCTATGCGTACAATTGAGAAAATTGCAACCCTCATGCCAAATGATGTCCACAAACCAGTGCTTCTTTCCTGTGATACTTCAAAGTTCTGTCTTGGTGCCATTATTCTTCAAGCGGGCAGACTTGTTGCCTATGCATCTACAACTCTTACCCAAACTGAGATGCAGTATGTTCAAATTGAGAAGGAACTTGTGACAGATCTAATTTTGCAAAATCTCAAACACTGCATCAATGTAGGATGGCCGTCAAAGTAATCCTGTGTACTGCTAGAAGTACAACCTTACTTTCCATACAGAGATGAGATGCTGATGGAAGATGGTATCATTTTCAAAGGTCCAAAATTTATTGTTCCTACTTTCTTACAACATGAATACATTCAGATTTTACATCGTGGCCACCCAGGTTCCAATTCTACCAAAAGAAGGGTAAGAGGACTAATAGTTTGGCTTCTCTATTAAATACATTAATAAAGTGCTTTCTTCTTGTTCAGTGTGCAACAATACTAAGATGCATTTACAAAAGAGTCACTTCTGCTAAATCAAATTCCTGAACTACTTTGGTCAAATAGAAACTGACATATTTGAGTGAAACAGTCAACATTACTTAGTGTTGGTAGACTCTTATTCGAACTGGTTTGAGATCATTTTCCTACCTAACCTAACATCAAGTGCTGTTATTACTATGATGAAACGTCATTTCTCAGTCCATGGTAATCCACACACAGTTATTTCTGACAATGGTTCTCAGTTTACCAATCAATTATTTCAGAGATTTGCTAAGGAGTGGGACTTGATCCATGTTACTAGTAGTCCTGAATACCCACAGTCAAATGGCCTTGCTGAATGTGCAGTACAGAGTGCAAAGCAATTACTACAGAGGTCAAAGTATGACAATACCGATATCTTCTTGACCTTTACTTAATCTCAGAAATATACCCCATGAAAACCTACTTGGCTCACCTGCTGAGAGACTTCTATCTAGGCAAACCAGAACAACCTTGCCTATCAGTTCTAGTTTGTTGGTGCCTAATGCTAAAACAACAGAGCCATCAAAGCCCAGCTTTTTAAGAAGCGATCTCAGAAGTCCAGCTATGATAAAATGAGCAGATTTCTTTGTCCATTAAAAGAAGGAGAGAGAGTGATAATGCAAATGGCAAAAGGCTTTAATTGAATTGGTCAAGTGAGAGGTATGTGTCCTGAGCCGAAATCCTAATTAGTGGAATCTGAGGGTACAGAGTACAGGAGAAACCGGTTCCCTATTAGCTGATCGAAGACGCATTCTTTCGAATGCGTCTTGATCGGACTTTATAGTGCGAATTGGCAAAATACAGAAGCAGCATATAAGCACATTCTTTCCCTGGGAAAGAAATTGCTTGGCCACCTTTGGTATTTTGCCTTCTTCGTTACTGTAGTGTGGTCTCGTAGTTGGTATATTTAAGTAGGGGGTGTGTGTGGGGCACAGAATAGTTTGTGGTGTGGGTGTATTGTGTGTGTGTTTCTCAGAACAGCGATTTTTTTCCCCTGGGAAAAAAATTGCTGGTCTGAGTGTTCAAGATTGTAAGCTTTCGCTTACATGGGGTGGATGAATCAGCGTTCGCTTTTCTAAGCATTCAGTGATTCAGTATAGACCCAAGAAACCGCAGACATTTTCTTACTCTCTCAGAAATGATATTGCAGCATCGTACCTCTGATACAGACTCTAGATCTCAGAGCAGCCCTGAAAATGTTCATACTGAGGAACATGTCTCAGTATCCATTCCTGTTCGTGATGATGCCCCAGATGTCCCTAAAGTTGAACATTCCTTGAAGATGGTCCCCGTTGCTGTATCCAATTCTGACTTTTATGTTACACGATCAGGTCGTATTTCCAGACGTAGTGTAAAATACACAGCAATCTGGACATGGTTGTTTTATGGGTCTAATTTTGTATGATTGCATATCAAGTAATTAGTTGTGTATAATTGCATGTCAAAAGATCATTTCTGTAAATTGCATGTCATCGAATACTGTCATTTGGTAAAGGATCTATTTCTCAAAGAGGGAGGATGTAGGACAGAGCGTGTGTGTGTGTGTGTGTGTGTGTGTGTGTGTGTGTGTGTGTGTGTGTGTGTATATGTGTGTGTGTAACTTTAAGAAGCATTTCCAAGTGTAGGCACGTGCATATAAATACTGAGCATGTGCAGGCAGCAGTGCCATTTTGAGAGAACAGCCAGAGTGTTAACATGTATGAGTGTGGTAGACAGCCTGTTTATATGTTTATTTAAGTTACAAAGCCTCATTTCTGATGTGTTTGTGTGTAATAACGCTGCTTGAACTGAACCCATGAATTATTGTTTTATCCTGACCAGACGAGTGACAGTGAGTGTTTCCAATAAGGCTAAAAACATGTTATAGGTTTCCTTGGTCATGGGGAGACCTCTCGCATGCAAGGAAGTAGTATGGGATTTTGCCTATGGTGATTTGAACATGGAGAAACTCAAGTGCATTGTCCTGTTTGATCAGCCTTGAGGTATATTTATTTTTTTATATAAACTGAGACACCTCCACCTGTAGTCCCTGCCTGTGAAGTAGCTGATCTAAATGTGTTGAAGGCATTTAGCCTTGCACTTCTGGTGTGCTTTCAGTGGCTTTAAACCAACTCTCAGTGATTGCACAGATGACAGTATTATTTAGGGTGAGAAGAGCTTGTATGGAGCAGAGTTTATTGTTTAGGCTTCTAGCACTGAGCAGTAACACTTTAACATTTTCTTGATTTTGACTGGCTATGTCTGAAGTATTTTGAATTTGGCATTGCCTAAAAAAGGTACTATGGGGGAGGACAGTGTTTTAGCTAATATTCAAAAGGCTACAGGACAGAGGTATAGACCATCCCACACAAAGCAGAGTAGACTATTGACTATATCCTTCCATGCTGACAGATACTGCACCACATTAGAATGATACCAGAAGCTAAGCAGTTGTTAGAGTCAGTCATCCTCTCTTTATATTGTGGCATCATTTTATGGTATCAGTCTTGGAGAGGGTAAAACGCTGCTTAGAGCTAGACTTTTACCAGCCTGGGACACACATTCTGAGAGCACCATGATGTCTGTCTTCATATAGTCCAGGGAGGTAGGTCTTGAGTCATTTGCATCTACATGGACTATGACTGAGTCATACTGGTACTTGTGGTCCAGTGACCTGAGTGCGTGTGTAATGTGGTGGATCCCATTTCAGGTAAGTACCTGACCATGACTTTCTCCTTTCTCAGCCTGGTGAGAAGGGACATCAGTGTGTCTCACAGTGGAGTCTCCAATGACCGAAACATTGGATTGTGTGGTAGCTTGTGACCTGAAAATGGAAACAAGAAACGTTGGTAGAATTGAGGGCTACCAGCACAGGGACAAGATCTCCTCCATTTTCATGGTAGAAACCAGTGTGTATAAAGGTAAAAGACCAGCAGGTTAGCCTGTGGCCAAAGCCTCTGCCAACCACAAACATCCCTCTGGCTGTGCTGGCCTCTAAATCTCCTGCAGTGATCTGTCAGTGAATTGCCCGACCTACTGAGCTGCTGGACCCTGTCCATGACTGCATGCAAGGGGATGGAGAACAGAACAGTAAGCTGGCATCCAGTGGTGTGAATAATTATTGGTCATGGAATGACCATCATACATTTTAACCCATGGATGACCATCTCTGAAGTTAAGGTCAAGCCTCAGCAGCTTGCTCCTTTAGCCTTCTCCCAAGCTGAAGAATTGTTGACAGGGGTTGAAGAAGCCATCATGACCCTTACCAAACCTGTTAAAACCTCAGATCATGGCCAGTGTTACAGTTGAGGGGGCTTGACCTCAATTTTAATAGTTTTTCCATTTATAATAAAAATTTCAAAAATGTTCTTGAGAGTCTGGACTCGCCTATATGTAATTATGTGATGCTCACCTAACTTTTTTACCCATTCCTAGTTTTCTTTTATTATAACCCAGTTTTTTCTCAATGTACTTTCAATAATTTTGTGATCCATGGAAAAGGTAGTGAAAAAAGAACATTTATAATTGAACTGCACTTCAGTATCGGCAAGTCCAGACTCCCAAGAACATTTTTGAAATGAAAGAAAAATCCACGGGCAGTAATGTTGTGAAAGGAATAGCCACGTGCAACATGTGCAATGTTTGTAAATATGTAAAAATTGATAGTGAGATTATCATAAGTGGAAAAACTTTTAAAATGTAAAGTTCAGCAAATTGTAACAGCAAGGTTGTAGTGTACATTGCTTCATGTGACTGTTGCCCTGCTTATTATACAGGGAAGACAGAACATAGCTTGAAAGAAAGACTAAAAGAGCATGTAGTCTCTAAGGCAGACACAGCTAATGCCCTAACAAGACATGTTAGTGCTTTCCCTAGTCATCATTTTAGATTTTCAGTTTTGGAGAGATTAGATCCCAATGCAAGGGGTGGTCCATTTGGATTACATTAAAAAAATAAAGAACTATTCTGTCAGGCCTATTTTGACGCTGCTAAGTGTCAAGGTCTTAATGCAACATTATCTGTCATAATTTTTTTCTAATTTAAAGCATATCAAAGGTGATAATACTGGTGCTTTTTAAGCACGTGACTAGTACATTTTAGTTTTATAATTTATAGAATTGTTTTTAATGTTTTTAGGGCTTTAGTGTAGTTTATAGTACACCGCTAATGATGCCATCATTAGAGAGATCATATAACTTTTTCATATTTAAAGATTTGAAAATTCTGGTGGCCAGTGTTTATCTGAAGAAGTCTGGCATTGGTCTTAAGACGAAAAGTGCTTAATAAAGTATTGTGTGAGTTATAAGAAGCCAACCACTTCTGTTTTCATGTGCCCTTCCCTCCAAATGGAAGAAGAGGATGAGATTTTTCATAAGGGCATGGAGCTGACAAAATGTTAAATGATTTTGGCTTCACTGGCTCCCTTTGCTAATTATTCCAAGATGTCATTCAGTCAGTGGTTGCCATAGCAGTCTTGGGGACTGTCCGTGAAAATTAGATATTCATTATAAGGATCTTTGCTTCAGTGTTCTTCATAGTGCTTGGCCATTAGCTATCTGTTCATCTGACCTTCCAGGTCTTTGAATACCCCCACAGTAAAGATGGAATCCTGTCTTTGCCAAGTACATAAGTAGACATGTTATCTTGGAATACTCAGCAAAGGGAGCCAGTGAAGCCAAAATCATTTGACATTTTTGTGAGCTCCACGCCCTTAAAAATCTCATCCTCGTCTTCCATTTGGAGGGAAGGGCACATGAAAACAGAAGTGGATGGTGAATTGCACTTAATGAATAAGGACAATAATTGAGTTATAAACTTCTTTTACTTCAGAAAATGTGTATTGATTCATATACTCTGATTCTGTCAATGTCTCAAATTAATAGCACTAAGATTTTAAAAGTGTCCCTGACTTTTTCTGGATTTGTCTGATTCTGTTAAATTTGCCCTCGATTGGTTGAGAGCTATGGCTAAGGCTACTGCACAGTGATCATTCGAACATCTGCTGTTATAGTAAGTTTACTTACACAACTGTACATTCCTGGCATGAGTAATGCTATCTGTTCATCTTAGCATCTGTCGTCCCCTTATTTTCTGCCTTTGATCTTTCCCCACCATCAGTGTTCTCTCTAGTGAACCCCGTCTTCATATTTTGTGGCCAGAGTATGAGAGTTTTAGTTTTATTATCAGGTTTTCCAGTGAACAATCTGGGTTGGTTTCCTTAAGTACTGAGTGATTTGATCTTCTTGCAGTGTGTTGAATTCTCAAACGTTTTCTCCAGCACCACAGATTTATTTAAAGAATCAGATTTCCACTGCCTACCCTTACTTATATTCCAACTCTTACAGACATATATTGTGACTGCAAAAAACATAGCATTGACTGCTTAGACCATTGTTGACAATGAGAGCACCTAAACAAGCATGCCCAAGGGTCAGCTTCTGGTGATTTCTCCTGTCCACGTGGTGAACCTGGGCATACTGGGGCAAGGTGGCAACTGCCTCATGTACACAGACAATCCTCTCCTCCTACCACCCAACATTACAACCTGCGAGAGATGCACTTACACAGCCAAACTGTAAGCAAAGCTCTCTCCGGCCAAGATTGTGCTAGACAGTCAAGAGAAGAAGATTAACACCTGCACTACACCTCAAGCAACTCATAGCCCTTCAAAACCCACACATAGCAACACTAAATCCACATATGCGGAGGCCGTTAACATTAACCTGCCCAAGCAACAAGCACATCCGAAGCTGAAACGCAAACAAACACCAGTCACAACCAAAGTGACACATAGCTCACAACACCAGTGTGCCACCCAACAACAGCCCCTAAGGCAAGACAATGTACCCAACACTTTAGTCATAGATGACTCTATAGTCAGGCACACTGATGTCCCACTCACCAGGCTAAACAAGGAGAAAATTACAGTCAGCTGTCTGTCAGGTGCCGGGATCCACCACATAATGCATGCACTCAAGTCACTCCACAACAAGTACAAATATGACTCTGTCATTGTCCATGCTGGAGTGAATGACTTGAGACGTACCTCCCTGGACTACATGAAAAGAGACATGGAAGACCTCTTGGATCATGTGGCCTAGGCAAGTATGACCCTAGACCTGAACAGCATCATGCCTTCGCCCAGAATGATACCACAGTATAAGGACAAAATGATTGACTTCAACAATTGGCTAAGCTTCTGGTGCCATTCAAAGGGTATCCAGTATCTGTCTGCCTGGGAAGACATGATCGACAAACCACGATGCTTTGCCAGAGATGGTCTGCACCTGTCACCCCTGGGATTCAGGTTACTGGCTAAAGCTCTTGCCACCCCTATAGTGCCTTTTTTAGGCAAGGTTCAAAGGATAAAACCACCACCTTAACAGATACAAGCATGCAAAATCTGAAGGTAATGCTACTCAATGCTAGAAGTCTAAACCTCAAAATGCACTCTCTCGAGGCACTCCTAAAAATGGAGAACATCGATATCTGTGCAGTAACTGAGACCTGGTTCAAGGCTCCAGAGAGCACCCCTACGATACCAGGCTACAACTCTTACCACACTTTTCGGCCAAAAAAACAAGACTGAAACACTAAAGGTGGAGGAGTGTCCATATTCACCAAGGATATTAACACCTCCAGGCTAGTTGCCCAACACAATGCATCTGAAATTCTCCAGCTGCAACTAACACTAGGTAAGACTGCAATCCAAATTGTAGCTTGCTACAGATCCCCCACCATGCCCCAAGATTCTCACTACACCTTTCTAAACATACTGGAAAATATTAAGATACAACCAAACACCCTAATACTGGATGATTTCAACTACCCTGCCATTAAGTGGGAAAACTACTCGGGTACCAACTCCTTTTCCCAACGGTTCTTGGAATTCATACATTCCAATGCCTTGGATCAACTAATCCATTGTCCCATCAGGGGCTCCAATATCCTAGACCTGGTCATTACCAACATGGGAGATAGATGCTCCACACCAGTGGTCACCCCCCTCATTGGTCAGGTCTGACCATAAGCAAATCACCCTTGACATCCACATCCCACCCCCACCCTCCAGTAAGGAAACCTCCTTAAAAAACTTCTCCAAAGCCAACTTCATGCTACTGAAGTCAGAAGTGACAAACTTCACGACACCCATGCAGACGGGATCTGAAAGTTTGACTGCAGAATCCTACACTAAGGCACTGTACGAGCACATCCACTCATGCATGAATCGTGCCATCCCAAATAGAACCAAGATGCTCTTCTCCAAAAAAGGAAGCCAATCTGGTAGTTCCCTGCTATAAACAAACTATACAACAGAAGGAAGAAACTGTTGCTGAAAAGATGAAAATCCCAGGATGCAAAAAACTCCCTCACCAGCCTCAGTAAGAAGCTGAGATCCTTCATAAAATCCTCAAAAGCTAGTTACAAAAATGAAATTGCCAAAGATTCCAAAGACAACCACAAGGCATTCTATAGTTATGTCAAGAATCTAAATGGCAATGCTCGGATCTGCTCTGAGCTACAACAGAATGGCGTTAAATATACTGATCCCAAGGATATTGCCAATATCCTAGCAGATTGATTTAGTGCCAACTTCACCCCCCTCTCACCCCCTAAAGGTCCCATCTCAATACCAAAAGATTGCCAAATTCCGGCAATCACAGCCACACAGGTAGAAACCGCACTCTCCAAAGCTAAGAATACAGCATCCATGGGACCAGATGACATCCCAGGCTGTGTACTACATGAACTACAAAATGAACTGGCACCTCACCTAAGTGTCATGTTTAATCATAGCCTCACCTCAGGCTTCGTGCCCACTGAGTAGCGCACAGCTACAGTTATCCCACTCCACAAGGGGGGATCCGCCTTGAATCCCGGGAACTACCGTCCCATTAGTCCGACAAGCCTGATCTGGAAGGACATGGAATGCATTATCATGGAACTTATAAACAAAGACATTGGCAACCTTCAAACACTGGTCCCCACCCAGTTTGGGTTTGTGAAGAGCCAATCTTGTCTCCTGAACCTGATTGACGTTTTCGAATCAGTCTCCAGAGCTGTGGACGAGGGTAAAGTGGTCCACACAGCCCATCTAGTCCTTGCCAAGGCCTTGGACACCATCCCCCACTCTGGAATCATAGATAAACTTACTAGGCTGGGCATAAATCCCTACGGCACTCGTTGGGTTGCCAACTGGCTTACTGACAAAACCTAGACTGTAAAAGTAGCCGACTCCAAATCCAGCTCCAGACAAGTGGAGTACCTCAGGGTTCAGTCCTGGGACCACTCTTGTTTGGCATCTACTTCTCTGAAGTACAGGCCAACACTTAGGGACTCTGGCTAACAAAGTTCGCAGATGACTGCAAACTGGGAGCCATTATTGAATCCCCAAATGATGTGGATATTCTACAAAAGGGCCTTACAGAAACAGATGTCTGGTGCCAGAGCCATGGGCTCAAGCTTAATGCCAAGAAATGTATAGTTATCCCCTTTGGAAAAAAAGCATGTACCCATGAATTACCACATAGGTGGCAATACACTAAACATCGAAAGTGTGATGAGAGACATAGGGGTACAGGTGGACAGTGGTCTCACTTTCGATAACCACATCGCCACAACAGTCAGGAAATCCTTCTGTGTGGCACACCTCATCACTAAGGGCTTTTCATCCAGAAAAGAGGAGGTCATTGTCCCACTGTACTCATCCCTCATTAGACCCATTATAGAGTATAATGCCGCATTTGGTATGTACCTCACAAGACATCTGCAACAGCCAGCTGGAAAGGCCACAGAAATACCTCACTAAAAGAATCACAGGCCTAAAGCAGATGCCATATGCTGACCATCTAAAAAAAACTCCAGCTATACTCTGTGGCATATCATCTACTCAGAGGCGATCTCTGCTTAACATACAAGGCCATGTCAAACCCTGAGCTGTGGACATGCTCCACTTAAAGAAGTCCCATTCCCTCAGAGCCACACACTCCAGGGATCTAAACCTTGTCACCACAATGAACAAAACATGCTAGAGGGATAGGTTCCTGACCCATTGACTCCCCATACTGTTGAATAGACTGCCCATACATGTCAAGCAGAGTGCCTCATTGGCCCTCTTCAAAAGGAACCTTGATGATTGAATGGGAGATAGGAAATTCACCCCGGGGATCATGTCAGTCGCCCTGCTAGACAGGGGTCCAGAGAAGTAAATATTGTGGGAAGAAATATCCAGGGAATAGTTATGGCTAGGCTTGTATAGGCCCTAGGGCCAATAGCCTAGTACCAACCTATGAACCTATGAGATGTCTTTCCTCTTTAAAACTTGTCCAGAGTTGCATGTATTATTTGTTACACATACCTTTATTTAAAGATGAAAGCAGAGTAGTATCTTCCTGGCAAAGTTTCCCCTTTTACCAGTCAGCAAACATGTACATCTCTTTGGCTTGCTTTGTAGCACCTTGTTAATTTATTTTATGATGAGGGTGCAGGTTTCATGCAATCCTAGCACAACATGGCTTTATGAAAGACAGTATTTGTGCTCAACACATGCTGATTAAATGGTTTCTGAAGGGCATACACCATCTCTGTTCCTCTCCTTTATAAATAACCTGCATCCCCTTTGGCTACTGAGCTTCATGGGTGAAAGACTTACACTCCCTCTTTCTCTTTGAGTCAGCTGCTGTGGAGTGACCATATTCCTTTTGGCCATTCCTTTTGCCAGGTAGATTACTGAGCTTAGAATCTTATTCGTTTGAACAATATTTGGTTGGTACAGGGACTGAATCTCTCTTAGAACAAACCCCCAGCTCTTCCCTGAAGTGGTTTCAGAGTTCTCATTCAACTAGGTTATTTACATCCATGCTTTCTTTCTAGCAGTAATATTTTGGTAGAGGGGGGCTGTGGAACATGGAAAAACATTTGCAGCTGAGATTTTATGTAAGCAGGTAATTGGTCTGAAGACCAGTTGCTTTGCTCCATGTAAAGATTGCTACGCAGTTACCAAACAGATGCATTCTTAATAGGCTGCCTCTATGCTGATTTTTGTCATCCAGAAATGTGGTTACTGTTGATATATTTGGTACAGCTATGTGGTCATTGGTGCATACCTTTACCAAAAGGTACTGTTTGGATATCTAAACTGCACTGCTTGGATATCTACTCCAGCAGTTAAGCTTCCTTTGGTTTGTCAGCGCTTCGGGTTTGGCATTATGAAGTTTCCTTCATTTAGAATTCTAATTCTTGTCTTCTCTTAGGATTTGTTGAGAATTCAGTATGGAATTCTTCCCGTCTGTTAACCTGTAAAAGAGAGCTTTTTAGTTAAGTTATTAGCACTTTTGTGAGTACTCACTATATCATCTGTTGATCTTTCAGCAGGCAGCTAAACTGAGTAGTCAGTTACCCTGCTACCATTCCATTATGGTTACGCAACTTCTCCATTCACTTTTGACAGAGTACCCTGTGTAAGCACTGATGATTATAATTTTGTTTAGCTTTTTTATACTGCAGATGTGACTTGCCACATTTCCTGTGGGTCAGAACTAATCAGTGTGAAGCCAGGAGCACCATTCCAGACTGGGACACCTTACCATGAGTCTCTGGGGCACATGGGAGGTAAATATTTTACCTGATTATATATCACCCTCATGAAAAGAGCCTATTACAGAGTGGTCTATATGGCCATATTGAAGATCAAATGATACAATGACTAACTTGTATATCTATTTTATTTTATTTTATTAATAGTAGAACATTACATTCATAATATTGTTTTATATTACTGCATATAGTAGCCACCTATGTCAGGTGCCATTAGTGCTAGCTGTAACAAAAAGCTGACAGCAAAACATGAATATCAGACTTTTGTGTGTGCTGAGTTCAGATTCAGGTACTGTGCAGATTTCTATTTTAAAAGAGATAGAGAACCTGCATAGTTGACTGTCATGTTTACTTCCTAAAGTAATGCCCGTTTGTCTTTGTTTAAACAAATAGTTTGGATTTCATATGCAAATAAGAGGTTAAGAAACTTGCATTGATGCATATTTCCAAACACATAAAAAAGAAAGTGGCTTTTTACCCAGTAAATGAGATTTCTCTGTGGTGGAAAATGCCCTCTTTGGCAGTTGGGTGATGTTTTTTGAAATCTGCTGCTGTGAAAAGAACATCTAAGAATTCAGACAATGGATATACGTGAAGTACACGTCTGTGTAAGATGTGCCTTTGCAAATATCTGCTAATCCTGGAAGAATTCTTCTTAATGTTCTGATCATATCTGTATGTGAAAGTTGGGAAAAGGATAGACATTATAGAGCTACAATAAAATAATGCCATACACTTAGGATGAGTAATCCAGCTACATCTTATAAAGTGAGTTTATTTTAATTTACTGTTCTTGTGACACTACTATGCAGAGATGCGAGGTAGTAGATGTGGTGTTGATGACTGTGTGCCGCATTTTGAACATGAAACCTGATACGAATGTTTC
The DNA here is from genome assembly GCF_019279795.1 of Protopterus annectens. Lineage (NCBI taxonomy): Eukaryota > Metazoa > Chordata > Ceratodontiformes > Protopteridae > Protopterus > Protopterus annectens. Next base: position 1,491,127,854 of record NC_056745.1, on the reverse strand, counting down.
TGTTTTCTTCAGAGCTTTGTAACACTGAGTATATCTTAGACAAAAATGTTATTGATGATTAAAAGATTATTTAAAAAGATGCAACAAGAAGAACATCCTGAGCCATATCAATTCATTCATTTCATGAAGTGTCCTGGGATTGCATAAGATAAGACAAATAGAGGTACAACAAATAATGTACAAAAACTTGTATGTATAAATGAGTCCGCATCAGATAACAGTAGACTGCGAAATAAGCAACATGTTAATATAGAAAGAGGAACAGTAACCTGGAGTAGTTAAGTATACTTCGAGGGAAAACATCTTGCACTTTTTGAGGGTTATGACATTTGCTTACAGTTTTCTCTAGGTCTTTTCATGGATACCAATCTGCCAGCTCCAACGTAACCACCAGCTGTCCAGAAATGCAGCATGACTGTGTGCCGTAATCATAAAAAGACAGATTCACATTAAAGGATAATATGATGTAGGTGGAAGTAACCGCTGCCGTCCTTAAACTTTATCGGTTGCTTGTAGGTTATATTATTCTATGCAGATTTTTTATTCATTTTTGAGCTTGGCTTCTCAGTGTGATTTCCAATATCCCATTAGTTGATATCTTTCCATAGTTTGTCATATACTGAATTATCAACAAGAGGAGTGTAATGAACGCTGAGGTGCCAGAGTTTCACCATGTTGGAATAAATTGGTTTGTTTCTTGCTCACATTGACTTATTATTTTAGTTTTAGTTAACAGTATGACTGTTCACCATGTTGGAATAAATTGGTTTGTTTCTTGAAGTCTCACATTGGCTTATTATTTTAGTTTTAGTAACAGTATGACTGCAGCCTGTTGAAATGTATCTTGACTTTGAGTAGCTCTGCAAACTCTTAAGGGATGACCAGGCAAAGGGAAATGAGCTGATAACACTCAATTTTCTTTTCTGGTGGGCTGGTGAGGGGCTTACCCAACCATTTTACTGTATGGTAGTTTGCTTACAACCAGACACGTTCGGCCACTGGATGCTTGTGAGAAGCATGAACATACTGGTGAATGTTGTGTTTATTTGTTAACTTTGTGAACATACTGGTGAATGTTGTGTTTATTTGTTAACTGTGTAAGTTCAACTTGTAAACTCATTTTCAGTGGCACCCCATAGAAAAAGCAGAATATCCAAGCAATTGCATTTAAAACTTGCAGTAGGACATTAAATACAACAAAAATAAATATATCGAGTATATATAATATAGGACCAATAAGCAGTCTGGTCTAGACAGGATAATAGCTATTCCAGAACAGAAAACAGATGTTCACTAGCTAGAGGCAAACTTTGCCTATGATAAGAAAAGAACATTGCTTGAAACATCATGCATGTATCTCAGTATTCCAAAATACAGCTGAATGATGTTACTGTGAAATGGGGCATATGTTATAAGGTACAGAGATAGCTGGAATAGGATAAAGTTACAGTACAAAAAGGTGTTTATCACTTGTCGGCCAAGACACAGTCACATTAGGATCAGCATGTTTGTACAGGTGATATACTACATAAGGTTAAATTGATGATGATAGAAAGATGACAGTATCAAACTAACTCATTTAAAGTTGCATGTTTATTAAGCTGATATTCTGTAAACACAGGGAAGTATTAGGCTTCACACGGTCAAGTAATGTGCAGTAGTAAGGAACAGTGCAGCAAACAGGCATAGGTGATGATCAGTAAGGAACAGTGCAGCAAACAGGCATAGGTGATGATTGGTAAGGAACAGTGTAGCAAACAGGCATAGGTGATGATCTGTAAGAAACAGTGCAGCAAACAGGCATAGGAGATGATCGGTAAGGAACAGTGCTGCAAACAGGCATAGGTGATGATCGGTAAGGAACAGTGCAGCAAACAGGCATAGGTAATAATCGGTAAGGAACAGTGCAGCAAACAGGCATAGGAGATGATCGGTAAGGAACAGTGCAGCAAACAGGCATAGGTGATAATTGGTAAGGAACAGTGCAGCAAACAGGCATAGGTGATGATCGGTAAGGAACAGTGCAGCAAACAGGCATAGGTGATGATCGGTAAGGAACAGTGTAGCAAACAGGCATAGGTGATGATCGATATGGAACAGTTGCAGCAAACAGGCATAGGTAATGATCGGTAAGGAACATTGCAGCAAACCGGCATAGGTGATGATCGGTAAGGAACAGTGAAGCAAACAGGCATAGGTGATGATTGGTAAGGAACAGTGCAGGAAACAGGCAAAGGTGATGATTGGTAAGAAACACTGTAGCAAACAGTCATAGGTGATGATCGGTAAGGAACATTGCAGCAAACAGGCATAGCTGATGATTGGTAAGGAACAGTGCAGCAAACAGGCATAGGTGATGATCAGTAAGGAACAGTGCAGCAAACAGGCATAGGTGATGATCGGTAAGGAACAGTGCAGCAAACAGGCATAGGTGATGATCGGTAAGGAACAGTGCAGCAAACAAGCATAGGTGATCGGTAAGGAACAGTGCAGCAAACAGGCATAGCTGATGATCGGTAGGAAACAGTGCAGCAAACAGGCATAGGTGATGATCAGTAAGGAACAGTGCAGCAAACAGGCATAGGTGATGATCGGTAAGGAACAATGCAGCAAACAGGCATAGGTGATGATCGGTAAGGAACAGTGCAGCAAACAGGCATAGGTGATGATCGGTAAGGAACATTGCAGCAAACAGGCAAAGGTGATGATCGGTAAGGAACAGTGCAGCAAACAGGCATAGGTGATGATCGGTAAGGAACAGTGTAGCAAACAGGCATAGATGATATTCAAGTGACAGTCATTTTTAAATGCTTTAGCCTCAGCACCATATCTTAGGTGAGAGAGAGAAGCTGTTTCCTGAGTTTGCTTGCATGCACTGAGTAATGTGCCTTGCCGTATTTGTTTTTGCTAAATGGACTGAAACAAATCCACCTGCTGATGAATTAAGATCTGCAGGAGAGGGAATGAGAAGAGACCTAGCTAGGGCTGCAGCAGTCTAAGGTATAGAGTATTTTGTGTAGAAATTTAAACTCCTTAAGCCGGATTGTTAGCAATTTATAACCAGTGAAGCTGTCCTGTAAAGAGTCAGTGATGGCTTTGACCTTCCTGCCCAGGAGGAGAACATGCAGTTGTTTTTTAAGCTTATTTTAATTTTTGAAATAATAAGAGGAAGGAATTGTAAGAAGATCAGCAGAGTGCAGTACTGTGGGAGGCAAGTGCACATTACCAGTAGTGACATGAGATGCTGGGGTCTCAGTAGTGACAGGGGAAGCTGGAGTATCAGTGGTGACATGACATGCTGAGGTGTCAGTAGTGGCCTGACATGCTGGGGTACCAGTAGTGACAGGAGATGGTGTGGTATCAGTAGTGACATGAGATGCCGGGGTGCCAGTAGTGACAGGAGATGCTGTATCAGTAGTGGCAGGAGATGCTGGGATATTAGTAGTGACATGACATGCAGAGGTATCAGCAGTGACATGAGATGCTGGGGTATCAGTAGTGACAGGAGACGCTGGGGTATCAGTAGTGGCAGTAGATGCTGGAGTACCAGAAGTGACAGCAGATGCTGGGGTATCAGTAGTGACATGACATGCCAAGTTATCAATAGTGACATGAGATGCTGGGGTATCAGTAGTGACAGGAGATGCTGGGGTATCAATAGTGACAGGAGATGCTGGGGTATCAGTAGTGACATGAGATGCCAGGGTATTAGTAGTGACATGAGATGCTGGGGTGCCAGTAGTGACATGAAGTGCTGGAGTACCAGTAGTGACAGGAGATACTGCAGTATCAGCAGTGACATGAGGTACCAGTAGTGACTTGAGATGATGGGGTATCAGTAGTGACAGGAGATGCTGTGGTATCAGTAGTGACATGAGATGCTGCAGTATCAGTAGTGACAGGAGATGCTGCGGTATTAGTAGTGACAGGAGATGCTGGGGTAATAGTAGTGACAGGAGATGCTGGGGTACCAGTAGTGACAGGATATGTTGGGGTACCAGTAGTGACATGAGATGCTATGGTATCAGTAGTGACATGAGATGCTGTGGTATCAGTAGTGACAGGAGATGCTGGGGTATCTGTAGGGACATGACATGCCGAGGTATCAGTAGTGACATGAGATGCTGGGGTATCAGTATTGACATGAGCTGCTGGGGTAAGAGTAGTGACATGAGATGCCGGGGTACCAGTAGTGACTTGAGGTGCTGGGGTATCAGTAGTGGCAGGAGATGCTGGGGTATCAGTAGTGACAGGAGATGCTGGGGTATCAGTAGTGACATGATGTGTCGAGGTATCAGTGGTGACATGAGATGCTGGGGTATCAGTATTGATATGAGCTGCTGGGGTAGCAGTAGTGACATGAGATGCCGGGGTACCAGTAGTGACTTGAGATGCTGGGGTATCAGTAGTGACAGGAGATGCTGGGATATCAGTTGTGACATGACATGCCAAGGTATCAGTAGTGAAAGGAGATCCTGGAGGGTCTACCTGACATTGTCGACATTTCAAAATGCCGACAATCATATGGCCGACACCATATGATCAACATTTGAAATGCCGACAATGCAAAACCGGCATCTCAGTACAGTGTGGAATGGAAAGATTTCCATTCCTGCACTGTAGTGCGATCTAAGAGTTGGCATATTAAAGTTATGGGGCATTGGAGGGCGGAGCCCCCCCCCCTGCAGGCAGTGTAAAGAAAGTTTTTTTCTTTCTTTTTTACGGTCTACTTCCATTGTTGACATTTCAAATGTTGATCATATGGTGTCGGCCATATGGGAGTCGGCATTATGAAATTTTGGCAATGTGAAGTACATCCATCCTGGGGTATCAGTGGTGACATGACATGCCGAGGTGTCAGTAGTGATCTGACATGCTGGGGTACCAGTAGTGACAGGAGATGGTGTGGTATCAGTAATGACATGAGATGCCGGGGTACCAGTAGCATACCAGTAGTGACAGGAGATGCTGCAGTATCAGTAGTGACATGAGATGCTGGGGTATCAGTAATGACATGACATTTCGAGGTATCAGTAGTGACATGAGATGCTGGGGTATCAGTAGTGACATGAGATGCCGGGGTACCAGTGGTGACAGGAGATGCTGCGGTATCAGTAGTGACATGAGATGCTGCAGTATCAGTAGTGACAGGAGATGCTGGGGTACCAGTAGTGACAGGATATGTTGGGGTACCAGTAGTGACATGAGATGCTGCGGTATCAGTAATGACATGAGATGCTGGGGTACCAGTAGTAACTGGAGATGCTGGGGTACCAGTAGTAACATGAGATGCCGAGGTATCAGTAGTGACAGGAGATGCTTGCGGTATCAGTAGTGACATGAGATGCTTGCTGAATCAGTACTGACATGAGATGCCAGGGTACCAGTAGTGACAGGAGATGCTGGGGTGTCTGTAGTGACATGAGATGCTGCGGTATTAGTAGTGACAGGAGATGCTGAGGTTCCAGTAGTGACATGAGATGCTGGGGTACCAGTAGTGACAGGAGATGCTGTGGTACCTGTAGTGACATGAGATGCTGGGGTATCAGTAGTGACATGAGATGCTGGCATAGCAGTAGTGACAAGAGATGTTGGGGTACCAGTAGTAACATGAGATGCTGCAGTATCAGTAGTGACAGGAGTTGTTGGGGTACCAGTAGTGACTTGAGATGTTGGGGTATCAGTAGTGACAGGAGATGTTGGGGTACCAGTAATGACATGAGATACCGAGGTATCAGTAGTGACATGAGATGTTAGGGTACCAGTAGTGACATGAGATGCCGTGGTACCAGTAGTGACAGATACTGGGGTACCAGTAGTGACAGGAGATGCCGGGGTACCAGTAGCAGCATGAGATGCCGGGATACCAGTAGCGACATGAGATGCCAGGGTACCAGTAGAGACAGGAGATGCCGGAGTACCAGTAGTGACAGGAGATGCCGGGGTATCAGTAGTGACGTGAGATGCTGGGGTACCAGTAGTGACGTGAGATGCTGGGGTACCAGTAGTGACGTGAGATGCTGGGGTACCAGTAGTGACGTGAGATTCTGGGGTATCAGTAGTGACAGGAGATGCTGCTGTATCAGTAGTAACAGGAGATGTTGGGGGTACCAGTAGTGACAGGAGATGCTGGGGTGCCAGTAGTGACATGAGATGCCGGGGTACCAGTAGTGACAGGAGATGCCGGGGTACCAGTTGTGACAGAAGATGCCGGGGGTACCAGTAGCGACAGGAGATGCTGGGGTATCAGTAGTGACATGAGATACAGTAGTGACAGGAGATGCTAGGGTGCCAGTAATGACATGAGATGCCGGGGTACCAGTAGTGACAGGAGATGCCAGGGTACCAGTTGTGACAGAAGATGCCGGCGGTACCAGTAGCGACAGGAGATGCCGGGGTATCAGTAGTGACATGAGATGCCGGGGTATCAGTATTGACTTGAGATGCCGGGGTATCAGTAGTGACAGGAGATGGTGTGGTTTCAGTAGTGACATGAGATGCCGGGGTACCAGTAGTGACAGGAGATGTTGGGGTGCCAGTAGCGACAGGAGATGCTGGGGTTCCAGTAGTGACAGGGGATGCTGGAGTACCAGTAGTGACAGGAGATGCTGGGATATCAGTAGTGACAGGAGATGCTGGAGTGGCAGTAGTGGCAGGAGATGCTGGGGTGCCAGTAGTGACATGAGATGCCGGGGTGCCAGTAGTGACATGAGTTGCTGGGGTACCAGTAGTGACAGAAGTTGCCGGGGTACCAGCAGTGATATGAGATGTCGGGGTGAGACAAAGGTTTGTGCAGTTTTTGCTTTGATCTTGTAATAAGATTGAAGAGACGCTAGTTAACTTTTAACTGATTATCTATCATAATGTCAGTTTTTAACTGATTATGCATCATACAGCCTAAATATTTTGTGTGCTGAAGTAGTACAGCAAGAGAGTTGTTAGTTGAGGTTCTGTTAGGGGTAAGGGATTAATATTTTTCTACTGAATCCAGATTGGAGTCTGTTAGCAAGGCCCCTTGACAAGGTGGGTTAAGTCATTAAGAGAATGTGATGTTATTAATATTAAAAGGGAACCTGTAATCTTGTAATCCAAAGTTAGAGGTGTAAAGACTTAAAGCTGCTGTGGAGTTAAGTGCTGATAGCTCTGAGAATCAAACCAGAGTCATCAGTTTATAGTATGAGCTACATTACAGTAGTTTCAATATGTTTAATGACTATTATGAAAATGAGTATTTATAGTTCACGGTTCATACTTCATAGGTGAATAGTAGATTTACTGCCCTGAAGGGCCATTTTAAGATGAACCAATAACACAGGGTCAGAATCAAACCCTGTCCCTTGTGTGAAAATGTTAACCATTATGCCAAACCCACCACCATTTGGAAATGACCAGGAAAAGAGCTATGTGGTTAAGAGATGATTGATTGGTATCTGACTTCATTTTCCTTCTGATTAAGGTAGCTAGTACTGACCATTTCATGTCCCTAAACGGCAGTCCATATGAAGAAAGTACTCTGTGGAATTTGGGTTGATGTATAAAAGGCTTTAACAGGTCCAGAAAAAGAGCAGCTCCATGTTGACTGCTGCTAAGCCTATTACAGATGTGGTCAGTCGTGTAAAGATGAGTAGTGTACGTACCACACTTTGGTCCGAAACTCTGATGTTATGGACATGGTCAGTTGTGTGGGGGAGAGCAATATCCACACCACGCTTTGGTCGGAAACTGTCTTTGTTTGATAGCAGGTTTGTGCTAACAAGATGTGAAAGAATGTTCTCAGCATGTAACAAGTACTATTTGTACCGTGGTTGTTCTGCGATGTTTGCGCTCATTGTGTTTTGGTGAATATTGAGACCACATGTGGCCTGAATCTGGTTTTAGAGCTGCTAGCTCACCAATTCATGGGACCCAGGGAAATTTAAGTGCAGTCCACAGCAAAGCTGCTGACAGTTTAAAAGTAATACTTGGAAGTGACTTCTTTGGTTTCAGAAGCAGCTGCAGATGTTAAGAGTACATGTGATGAAGTAGAGAGGTTTTGTTAGTTGAGAATGGAATAATAGAATACAGATAAGGGAGAAAAACAGCCTTAAAGTTCCCACCCGCCAGTCTCTTTTTATGATGAACTTATGCTGCATGCCTAGTTTGTAAAACTGTCTCTAGACAATGACTGTATGAAAGTGTGCTACATTTCGGACTAAATGACTTCCGATGTCATAGTTACTTAGTAGGGTTCATAGGTAGGTACTAGGCTATTCACCCTAGGGCCTATATAAGCCTAACCAAAAAGGTACCCTGGCTTTCGCCACCCAAGAAAATTATTTTCCTGTGCCCCTGTCGAGCAGAGCCACAGAAGTGATCCCCGGGGTGAATTTCCTATTTCCCATCCAATCATCAAGATTTTTCTTGAAGAGTGCTGATGAGGAGCTCTGTTTGACATAGATAGGTAGCCTGTTCCAGAGTATGGGAAGTCTCTGGGGCAGGAATCTATCCCTCCAGCATGTTCTGTTTATTGTGGTGACAAGGTTTAGGTCCCTACAGCGTGTAGTTCGGAGGGATTGGGATTTCTTTAAGTGGAGCATGTCCAACAGCTCTGGGTTTGACATAGCTTTGTATGTTAGGCAGCGATCGCCTCTGAGTAGGCGATATGTGACGGAGTAAAGCTGGAGTTTTTTGAGACGGTCTGCATAGGGTATCTGTTTGAAGCCAGTAATCCTCTTTGTGAGGTATTTCTTTGGCCTCTCCAGTTGTTGTAGATGTCTTGTGAGGTACATACCAAAAGGTATTGGTCTGTGAGGATCTTTAAGAGCCTAACTATACATTCCCAAGAGGTTTTTAGACCTTATGTTTTAATTATGAGTAACCCAAAGATGAGCAAAACATTTAGACGTTGCTCCCTATCCATGAGGGATAATGGTGCTAAGTCAGGGTTGAATTTGCAGTTACCCATGTTTGCTTGCCCAAAGAATATGGATTAGGTTCTTTTTCTCACATAATTGGAAGTGATTGAAAAAAGTCTATGGACCAGCTTACCACCCTGGATAATTAACTAATTAACACACAAATCATTAGTATTTAATCAAAAAAAAACTGCAGAAAACATAATTAATAAAATAAATAATTGCATTCTGTATTTTTCTTAAGTTTGGCCTTCTTTTAATAAGGGCATCATGGTGAAAGTGTGATAACACATCGATGCATAAGAGATGTGTACTTTACTGGGAATTTCTATGACAAACTTACACACTATTCCTATGATAATATATTGCTCCAAAGAAACCCACCACCATATGTAGGACCCCCCTGCTGTGATTGCACTGATAGGTTGTTGAAGCATTATATACTTAAACCTGCACTGTTTGCCGATCGGTATTGTTTGTACTAGTTGCATTTTTGTTTTTGTAGATACCTGAATTTGTTATCTTGTCTCCCTTGATAGGCAGCTGCTGGCCTTGTTGAATGTGTAATACTGTGAAAATATAGGAAATAACTTTTAAATGTATTTTTTGCCACTGAGACAGTTTTCTGTGAATGTTTTCATTTGTTTTGTTTTCTTTCCTTTGACAGTGCTATTGAGTCAGTTCAGAATGTGAAATCTGTACACCAGAAATACTGGAATTGTTTTAAATACCAAGGTAATGATATTTGTATGGCCTGTTTTGTCAGTGTGACGATTTCAACAGGTTTGTTTTATGACTTGTTTCTGTACAAAGTGTTTGCTGTCAAGCCACATAATTGGCATTAGTGTGGAAAGTGTAGAAACTTACTTCAGCTTTGTTTTTTTTTTCTTTTTTACTTTGAGTGTATATTCTGGTGGTATTGAATTAGAGTTTATGGTGTTAAACAAATAAATTGTCATCTGTGAAACATAGTGGTAACATCAAAGACAGTCATTGATGTAGTCAGTGATTGTGCTCATCCTATCAACCAATCAAAATTCAGTGTCTTTTTTGGGGGTGGGCGGAGTTCCTACAATTGGAGAAGGCATTGTGCCTGTAGTGATGATGCATTCCATAATGTAGCATGTCAGACACATAAGCAGTCTCACCCGCTGTGCCTGCCAGTTCTTTATTGCCACAGTTTAGATCTTGATGATTACTTTCATCAGTAAATGTTCCAACGTTCATGTCCCACTTCCCTTTAAAGTTTTTGTGGCATTTGAAAGTGATCATAATTCTGTGCAGGATAACAGAAGAAAGATCATCATGAGAGTGACAGGAAGGTCATTCTTGTGGTCCAAGGGAAAGGTTAGAGTTACTTCACTGGGGACTTAATTTAGAAAAGTGACTGAGGCTTAGCTGTCCTACATTTCAGTCTGTTTATTCTGCTTCCCAGTCCAAAAAGGGACAGGTTTGTAGATATTTGAGCTCATTGCAGTCTGTCACTGCTGCTGTGGACCTGAGGCTTGGCAGAGATGCGCCTCTATTTCCCATTTTAAAAGGTCTTTTCTGTGGTGCTAATGCCTCCCTTTCCCTGTTAACTTGTTTGGGCCTGGGCCCATCCAGCCTGATCTTGGGGAAATGCACCCTGAATCAGCAAGCTATAGACCAGGCGTATTTGAGGTCATGACCTCTTCTCCTGTGACTCTCTTCAGATCTGTTGTAGTTAGCTGGGTCCCATTTGAGGAGGAGCCATCAGGTGAGCCCACATCAGGAAATACCAAATGACTGGTGGGTAGGTGTGGGATGTCAGCTGTAGGGACTTTGGTGTCATTTTTTTTTTCTGTCTTCTTCCCAGGTTTCTTGGACAATATCTAAGAGTCCATAAAAGTGTAATGGCCATATAATAACTGAACCGACCTGATGCTTGTGGTACTTCTGTGATGGCAGACAGGAGTTAATGGTATTAACTTGTACCGGTTTGTGTCATCTTCCTCAATAACTTTTCTCAGCATACATTCTAATATTCAATTAGTGTTTTGCGAACACAGTTTTACTGGGGTAGTACACTAAAGTTTTTTAACTGCTCGACCCTAAATAAAACATTTGCACAATTGGTACATTATTCTGGGCATAAATGGAGTCCCTGGTCAGTGAGTATTTTCTTGGATATCTGTACTGTGGTAGATAATAAAACTAACTCCCTAGCAATGTATTTAACATTAGCAGTCGCAGTGCTTCAAAACAAAACACATTCGCATTCGGCACTGGCTGTGACTTGTATTCCCACACCAGGTAGTCGGATTAATTTATGTTACTGACACTGCAGTGCAGCATTAGCGGGGTGCTAATAAGGGGGGTGCTGTACTCTGATGCGGCATCAGTCAGATGACATGTTAAACCAAGGTGCTATCTTCCTGAGTTGATAGTAGCTCTAGTGGATATAAAAGATCTTGCAGGATTTATGGAAAAGAGTAAAAGGCAAGTTCCCCAATGCTCTGCCTAAATTTCCATTAGTCAGTATTAATACCTTCTCAGGACTTCCACGAAAAGTGGCCATTGGCCTAGTGGCACTAACCCAGTCAACAAAGTGTAAATAGAATAAATACTTTTTTCTTTTATTAATTAGTTTAACGGGCATGATGGATCCACACCATGTTTAGGTATTGGTTTAGTGCTTTTCATCCATGTTATATTGAAATTGTCCAGAAATGGTACTACATTAAGAACAATATCAGTATTTTAACACAGCGCTGATGCTGTATTCATGTCCGTGCATTTATTAACAAATGGTGGTGGCACAATTCCAGTGTCGAAGTCATCCGTTAAGAAAGGCAACTCATGGCAGTACCTTCAGTGTCATTTTTGTTGCGTCCATTATTCATTTTTCTTATTCCCTTTTTATAAACTCAGTGTGTCGCCTCTACTTGTTCCTCTCTAGTGTTTCTGCATTTTGGCCCGGCTGGAATATCACTGGGATTATTTTTAAGGTTATCCTGCTTACAGGTGTACATTAACCACTGCTTTTTCTTTTCTTTTTCTAAGTTGCTGTGTGTCTCTCTCTTTTTGTCTTTCTGCAAATGATTTATATTCAGGTTTACTTTCTCCTCTTACTTTCAGGTACATGGTGCCAAGAGCCTTCAGTTATTTTAGTTTTATGTTTTTCACTGGCTGAAATGTGTTTAAAAAAATCTCTGACCAAGTACTGCTTTTTCCTCTTTTAAATGCACGTCTTGTATTTTCCTATTGCTAAGTTTCCCCTTTTCCATGGAAAATACAGTTTTGATAGTATTGAAATGCACGCAGCACTCTTGTGATCTTGGAAGTTTGAACCGTTACTGACTTGTACTTAATTTTATCTGTAGTCTTAAAAGAAAACATTCTTCAAATTACTTTTAGGTCATTGAACTAAGTTTATTGGCTTGTTTCAGTGCATTTTGTTGAGCATGGTCCTTCCTTCACCACAGAAAACAAAATGATTTTTTTCTTAAAGATCTAAATGTTACATAAAAGTTAATGGTGGCGCTGTTATAGTAGCCTGGATAATGTGTGCAGCCAATACCTAAAGTCGGGTTCACTTTGGTGACTTTCTCTGTCTCTTCCTATTAATACCATAGTATTACCTCCCTGGATTTGCTCTGCCATTTTAAAGGGAAGTTTACATAACTGACATTTTGTTGCTAAGGTTTTGTAAGTTAGTCTATGTGTTGATGCTGAAGTCTTTGACATGATTTGTAGTTCAGATTTCTTACCACGCCGCTTGTAAAATACAGCCTCCAAAAGAAGTAACATTGATAGAAAACATTAATACATACAGAACATGGCAACTATGTTTCATTTGTATTCTTATTGATTTTTTTCCATATATTTACTTTTTAATGGTCAGAATGCTGATTTTTTTTAGAGCTTCTCCCTGTACAGGAGCCCAGCACAAACAAACAGAAGGTAGAAAAAGATCGTAACAGTGATGAGAGTGGTACTGCTGGGAATGAAAATACCAACCCGTCTGACACGCCACTAAAGGAATGTGACCCCTTCAGTGACTCTTACATTACTCGTATTCTACCCAAAGTACCTTCTGTTAGGACGGGAGCAGTTATCTCAGGAGATGAGTGCACTTTGCAGGACAAAACCGTACAAACAGAAGAAAAGAGTCTTACAAAGGATGATATGGCAGCGTTTATCAGGTACAGCTTGCTATGTTTTGTATATCTGTCTGTATTTATACATCTGTATTTATAGGTACTAGGCTGTCTGCCCGAGGGCATTTATAAGCCTAGCCAGAGTGTGTCAGCTTTCACCGCCCCATTGATTAATTAACTGAGCCTCTGTCAAGAAGAGCCAATGAAGTGATCCCAGGGGTGTATTTTCTGTTACCCATCCACTTGTCAAGGTTTCTCTTGAAGAGTGTTAGTGAGGGGCTCTGCCTAATGTAGTTAGGAATTTTGTTCCAAAGCATGGGGAGTCTCTGTGACAGGAATCTATCCCTCCAGCATGTTCTATTTATTGTTGTGGCGAGGTTTAGCTCACTAGAGTGAGTGGCTCGCAGTGACTTGGATTTCTTTAGGTGGAGCATGTCCATCAATTCTGAGTTAGACAAGGCTTTGTAAGTCAGGCAGAGATCACCTCTGAGTAAGCAATATTCCACTGAGTACAGCTGGAGTTTTTCCAGTCGGGCTGCATAGGACATATGTTTGAGGCCAGTAATCCTCTTGGTGAGGTACTTTTGTGGTCTTTTCAGCTGTTGGAAGTGTCTTGTGAGGTACATCCCAAATGGGGCATTGTACTGTATGATGGGTCTGATGAGTGACGAGTAGAGGGGCACTATGACCTCTTTATTTCTAGATGCAAACCCTTTAGCAATTAAATGGGCTACATAGAAGTATTTCCTAACTACATTGGCAATATGATTGTCAAAGGAGAGATTACTATCTACCTGGGTCCCCAGATCTCTTATTACCTCTTCTGTATTAAGGGGGCTTCCACCTATGTGGTAATTCATGATGGGTGTTTTGTTTTTCACAAATGGGATGACTATGCATTTTTTCGCATTTAGCTTGAGACCATGACTTTTGACACCAGGTGTCCGTCTTAGTAAGACCCTTTTGGAGAATGTCCGTGTCAGCCAGAGTGTCAATTATGGCTCCCAGTTTGCATTCATCGGCGAACTTGGTTAGCCATAGTCCTCCTGTGTTTGCCTGTACTTCTGAGAAGCATATGTTGAACAGTAGGGGTCCCAGGACCGAGCCTTGTGGGACACCACTTGTGACTGGTTTAGAGTCGGACCTGGAGCCCGCTATTCTTACCGTGTGAGTTCTGTCTGTAAGCCAGTTGGCAACCCATCTCATGACTTAGGGGTTTATGTTCAGGCTGGTGAGTTTTTCTATAATTCCCGAGTGGGGAATGGTGTCAAAAGCCTTGTCGTGTATCTGTGTGGATAGGTAGATATACACAGTTCTTAGAGTAAAAGGTAAGCATGTGTCACTGAAGAAAGGTTTTTGCTTTTGAAATCTTATAAGAGAATATAATTTGCAGTGGCCTCTAATGTGAGATTGTGAACTGATATTAAGCGCAGCATTCTGGTTGTCATTGACTGTTCACTCATCTCTGATGGCGTTTCGCCTTTTCCTTTTTCCCCTAAATTTGTTACATTGTATAAAGCAAACTTGGCTTTACATATCAGCAAACAACCAGAACAAATAACAGAGAGTCCCAGCTCTACTTTCCTTAAAAGTTTATTCAGCTCAGTTCAATTTCTTCTATTATTTCTCTAGTGCCTCGGCCACAGCCTTTACAGAGTAAAACATTGTAGCTTCTAAAAGTTCACAATATATACAAAAACAAATTAATTAGTTCAATTAAACAATTAATTAATTTAAACACACAAATTGAAATACTTAAAGTTACACCATTAAATAAGGCTCTGCCAGTTACATTCTCTATTCAATCCATATGGAAACAAAGCGCCATATTTCATAATTAAAACAGACTCTTTCTGTCTCAATATATTCTTTTGATGTTCCATATTATTGAAATAAAGAGGTACATGTTCCAATATAGTAACTTTCATGCAATCTGTATTGCCATGATGTTCAGTATTAAAATGCTCAGCAATGGGACTATTAAATTTCTTATTTTTCACATCTCTAACATGTTCCTTAATTCTATCTGCTAACATTCTCTTAGTTTCACCAATATAGTATTTATTACAAGAACAGAAAATAGTATATATTATTCCTTTACTCAAACAGGAGTATTTGGCTCTAGTTGTAAAGTTTTTCTTATTAATTTTCTCCACCTCAGTAACTATATATTTACAGATGGAACAATTGCCACAAGGAAAGGTTCCTATTAAGTTAGTGTTAATTAACATGTTAGTTCTAGGTTCTTTATATATGCTGTGTACCAAAAAATCTTGACGGCTTTTACCTTTTTTATAGGATATAACCAGCTTGGTATTTTTTAAAGAACCAATTTCTTTTTTAATAAAATTCCAGTACTGTTTTACTAATCCATTAATAGTACAAGAAAAATTAGTGTACTTTGTGACAAAAAAAATTCTTTCTTCATTTGATCTTTTTTTATTGTATTTATTATTGTTATACTTATTCCCAAATTTATTTATAAAATTGGTATCTTTAAATACTTTATCAAAACTATTCTCAACATCCAATTGATTGTACCCTCTAGCTATAAACATGTTGGCTGCCTTAAGGGCTTCATCATAGGCCAATTTGATGTCAGTATTCAACCTTTTAATTCTTATAAATTCTCCATAGGGAATAGCTGTTAAAGTGTGTAAAGGGTGGCAACTGTTGGCTTTACATATATTTTAGCAGTGGATAAGAATCCATTCCTCCGCATCTCAGGCTTTTCTTGAATTACCTGACCCACCAGGGCATTCTTCTACATAGAGGGTCTAGCCTCAGTCCTTTGAGCCATTTAGGAGTTAAACTTCTTATCCACAGGTAGTGAAGTCCTTCTGGTCAAAATTATTTGTACAAATGTTGCACTGAATGGGCATTTTATTTTGGTGAATGTTACACAGAATGTGATGCTTGTAGAGGAATGCGGTTAGTGTAGAGCTTCTACAGACCACTGTCTTTACGATCACTTTTTTGTTTTGTAGTTAAGGCTGGGGCTTTGGGTGGCATTAGGATTATGCTTAGGGTTTTGGGATAAGTTTGGTTGTGGTGAAGGTTACATTTAGGGTTGTTTAGATTTATGCTTAAACTTTGAGCTGAGGTTCATTTCTTGCCTAAGATACATGGAGTGTTTTGTCCCAGATGTGGAGGGATTTGTCTCACACTTGAAACACTGTAGGTAATTCTTTCTGATATGATTGTACAGTTTTACTGAATGTATGTTTCAGTGAAATTGTTTTCTGCAAACCACTGGCTGCCAAAAGCAGCTACAGTCAGTAGTCAGAGAAAGTTGTGGGGTTAACAGAGACAAGGCTAAATACCTGGAAGTTGACTGGAGAGAGAAAGAGAAAAAGCACTGTAGGAAGTAATCAGGGCTCTATCACCTCAGGAGGAAAGGGAAGTAGGCAAAGCT
Source organism: Protopterus annectens (assembly GCF_019279795.1). Taxonomy (NCBI): domain Eukaryota; kingdom Metazoa; phylum Chordata; order Ceratodontiformes; family Protopteridae; genus Protopterus; species Protopterus annectens. The sequence continues at coordinate 1,491,111,424 of NC_056745.1, read as the reverse complement.
GAAGAATAGCAACAGCTTGTGTGGGGACTGCAGAACAGATATGGAAATAAGGTACATAAGGAAAGCTAGTGGTGGAGTGCAGAAGTCTAGGAAGTAATCAAATAAGGTACATAAGGAAAGCCAGTGGTGGAGTGCAGAAGTCTAGGAAGTAATCAAATAAGGTACATAAGGAAAGCCAGTGGTGGAGTGCAGAAGTCTAGGAAGTAATCAAATAAGGTACATAAGGAAAGCTAGTGGTGGAGTGCAGACGTCTAGGAAGTAATCAAATAAGGTACATAAGGAAAGCTAGTGGTGGAGTGCAGAAGTCTAGGAAGTAATCAAATAAGGTGCATAAGGAAAGCTAGTGGTGGAGTGCAGAAGTCTAGGAAGTAATCAAATAAGGTGCATAAGGAAAGCTAGTGGCGGAGTGCAGACGTCTAGGAAGTAATCAAATAAGGTACATAAGGAAAGCCAGTGGTGGAGTGCAGAAGTCTAGGAAGTAATCAAATAAGGTACATAAGGAAAGCCAGTGGTGGAGTGCAGAAGTCTAGGAAGTAATCAAATAAGGTACATAAGGAAAGCTAGTGGTGGAGTGCAGAAGTCTAGGAAGTAATCAAATAAGGTACATAAGGAAAGCCAGTGGTGGAGTGCAGAAGTCTAGGAAGTAATCAAATAAGGTACATAAGGAAAGCTAGTGGTGGAGTGCAGACGTCTAGGAAGTAATCAAATAAGGTACATAAGGAAAGCTAGTGGTGGAGTGCAGAAGTCTAGGAAGTAATCAAATAAGGTACATAAGGAAAGCCAGTGGTGGAGTGCAGAAGTCTAGGAAGTAATCAAATAAGGTACATAAGGAAAGCTAGTGGTGGAGTGCAGACGTCTAGGAAGTAATCAAATAAGGTACATAAGGAAAGCTAGTGGTGGAGTGCAGAAGTCTAGGAAGTAATCAAATAAGGTACATAAGGAAAGCTAGTGGTGGAGTGCAGAAGTCTAGGAAGTAATCAAATAAGGTACATAAGGAAAGCTAGTGGTGGAGTGCAGACGTCTAGGAAGTAATCAAATAAGGTACATAAGGAAAGCTAGTGGTGGAGTGCAGACGTCTAGGAAGTAATCAAATAAGGTACATAAGGAAAGCTAGTGGTGGAGTGCAGAAGTCTAGGAAGTAATCAAATAAGGTACATAAGGAAAGCTAGTGGTGGAGTGCAGACGTCTAGGAAGTAATCAAATAAGGTGCATAAGGAAAGCCAGTGGTGGAGTGCAGAAGTCTAGGAAGTAATCAAATAAGGTGCATAAGGAAAGCTAGTGGTGGAGTGCAGACGTCTAGGAAGTAATCAAATAAGGTACATAAGGAAAGCTAGTGGTGGAGTGCAGACGTCTAGGAAGTAATCAAATAAGGTACATAAGGAAAGCTAGTGGTGGAGTGCAGAAGTCTAGGAAGTAATCAAATAAGGTACATAAGGAAAGCTAGTGGTGGAGTGCAGAAGTCTAGGAAGTAATCAAATAAGGTGCATAAGGAAAGCTAGTGGTGGAGTGCAGAAGTCTAGGAAGTAATCAAATAAGGTACATAAGGAAAGCTAGTGGTGGAGTGCAGAAGTCTAGGAAGTAATCAAATAAGGTGCATAAGGAAAGCTAGTGGTGGAGTGCAGAAGTCTAGGAAGTAATCAAATAAGGTACATAAGGAAAGCTAGTGGTGGAGTGCAGAAGTCTAGGAAGTAATCAAATAAGGTACATAAGGAAAGCTAGTGGTGGAGTGCAGAAGTCTAGGAAGTAATCAAATAAGGTACATAAGGAAAGCTAGTGGTGGAGTGCAGACGTCTAGGAAGTAATCAAATAAGGTACATAAGGAAAGCTAGTGGTGGAGTGCAGACGTCTAGGAAGTAATCAAATAAGGTGCATAAGGAAAGCCAGTGGTGGAGTGCAGAAGTCTAGGAAGTAATCAAATAAGGTACATAAGGAAAGCTAGTGGTGGAGTGCAGAAGTCTAGGAAGTAATCAAATAAGGTGCATAAGGAAAGCTAGTGGTGGAGTGCAGACGTCTAGGAAGTAATCAAATAAGGTGCATAAGGAAAGCTAGTGGTGGAGTGCAGACGTCTAGGAAGTAATCAAATAAGGTGCATAAGGAAAGCCAGTGGTGGAGTGCAGAAGTCTAGGAAGTAATCAAATAAGGTACATAAGGAAAGCTAGTGGTGGAGTGCAGAAGTCTAGGAAGTAATCAAATAAGGTGCATAAGGAAAGCTAGTGGTGGAGTGCAGAAGTCTAGGAAGTAATCAAATAAGGTACATAAGGAAAGCTAGTGGTGGAGTGCAGAAGTCTAGGAAGTAATCAAATAAGGTGCATAAGGAAAGCTAGTGGTGGAGTGCAGAAGTCTAGGAAGTAATCAAATAAGGTGCATAAGGAAAGCTAGTGGTGGAGTGCAGAAGTCTAGGAAGTAATCAAATAAGGTGCATAAGGAAAGCTAGTGGTGGAGTGCAGAAGTCTAGGAAGTAATCAAATAAGGTACATAAGGAAAGCTAGTGGTGGAGTGCAGAAGTCTAGGAAGTAATCAAATAAGGTACATAAGGAAAGCTAGTGGTGGAGTGCAGACGTCTAGGAAGTAATCAAATAAGGTACATAAGGAAAGCTAGTGGTGGAGTGCAGACGTCTAGGAAGTAATCAAATAAGGTACATAAGGAAAGCTAGTGGTGGAGTGCAGACGTCTAGGAAGTAATCAAATAAGGTACATAAGGAAAGCTAGTGGTGGAGTGCAGACGTCTAGGAAGTAATCAAATAAGGTACATAAGGAAAGCTAGTGGTGGAGTGCAGAAGTCTAGGAAGTAATCAAATAAGGTGCATAAGGAAAGCTAGTGGTGGAGTGCAGAAGTCTAGGAAGTAATCAAATAAGGTACATAAGGAAAGCTAGTGGTGGAGTGCAGAAGTCTAGGAAGTAATCAAATAAGGTGCATAAGGAAAGCTAGTGGTGGAGTGCAGAAGTCTAGGAAGTAATCAAATAAGGTGCATAAGGAAAGCTAGTGGTGGAGTGCAGAAGTCTAGGAAGTAATCAAATAAGGTGCATAAGGAAAGCTAGTGGTGGAGTGCAGAAGTCTAGGAAGTAATCAAATAAGGTGCATAAGGAAAGCTAGTGGTGGAGTGCAGACGTCTAGGAAGTAATCAAATAAGGTGCATAAGGAAAGCTAGTGGTGGAGTGCAGAAGTCTAGGAAGTAATCAAATAAGGTACATAAGGAAAGCTAGTGGTGGAGTGCAGAAGTCTAGGAAGTAATCAAATAAGGTACATAAGGAAAGCTAGTGGTGGAGTGCAGAAGTCTAGGAAGTAATCAAATAAGGTACATAAGGAAAGCTAGTGGTGGAGTGCAGAAGTCTAGGAAGTAATCAAATAAGGTACATAAGGAAAGCTAGTGGTGGAGTGCAGAAGTCTAGGAAGTAATCAAATAAGGTACATAAGGAAAGCTAGTGGTGGAGTGCAGAAGTCTAGGAAGTAATCAAATAAGGTGCATAAGGAAAGCTAGTGGTGGAGTGCAGAAGTCTAGGAAGTAATCAAATAAGGTGCATAAGGAAAGCTAGTGGTGGAGTGCAGAAGTCTAGGAAGTAATCAAATAAGGTACATAAGGAAAGCTAGTGGTGGAGTGCAGACGTCTAGGAAGTAATCAAATAAGGTGCATAAGGAAAGCTAGTGGTGGAGTGCAGACGTCTAGGAAGTAATCAAATAAGGTACATAAGGAAAGCTAGTGGTGGAGTGCAGAAGTCTAGGAAGTAATCAAATAAGGTGCATAAGGAAAGCTAGTGGTGGAGTGCAGACGTCTAGGAAGTAATCAAATAAGGTGCATAAGGAAAGCTAGTGGTGGAGTGCAGACGTCTAGGAAGTAATCAAATAAGGTGCATAAGGAAAGCTAGTGGTGGAGTGCAGAAGTCTAGGAAGTAATCAAATAAGGTGCATAAGGAAAGCTAGTGGTGGAGTGCAGAAGTCTAGGAAGTAATCAAATAAGGTACATAAGGAAAGCTAGTGGTGGAGTGCAGAAGTCTAGGAAGTAATCAAATAAGGTACATAAGGAAAGCTAGTGGTGGAGTGCAGAAGTCTAGGAAGTAATCAAATAAGGTGCATAAGGAAAGCTAGTGGTGGAGTGCAGAAGTCTAGGAAGTAATCAAATAAGGTGCATAAGGAAAGCTAGTGGTGGAGTGCAGAAGTCTAGGAAGTAATCAAATAAGGTACATAAGGAAAGCTAGTGGTGGAGTGCAGAAGTCTAGGAAGTAATCAAATAAGGTGCATAAGGAAAGCTAGTGGTGGAGTGCAGAAGTCTAGGAAGTAATCAAATAAGGTGCATAAGGAAAGCTAGTGGTGGAGTGCAGAAGTCTAGGAAGTAATCAAATAAGGTGCATAAGGAAAGCTAGTGGTGGAGTGCAGAAGTCTAGGAAGTAATCAAATAAGGTGCATAAGGAAAGCTAGTGGTGGAGTGCAGAAGTCTAGGAAGTAATCAAATAAGGTGCATAAGGAAAGCTAGTGGTGGAGTGCAGAAGTCTAGGAAGTAATCAAATAAGGTGCATAAGGAAAGCTAGTGGTGGAGTGCAGAAGTCTAGGAAGTAATCAAATAAGGTGCATAAGGAAAGCTAGTGGTGGAGTGCAGAAGTCTAGGAAGTAATCAAATAAGGTGCATAAGGAAAGCTAGTGGTGGAGTGCAGAAGTCTAGGAAGTAATCAAATAAGGTGCATAAGGAAAGCTAGTGGTGGAGTGCAGAAGTCTAGGAAGTAATCAAATAAGGTGCATAAGGAAAGCTAGTGGTGGAGTGCAGAAGTCTAGGAAGTAATCAAATAAGGTGCATAAGGAAAGCTAGTGGTGGAGTGCAGAAGTCTAGGAAGTAATCAAATAAGGTGCATAAGGAAAGCTAGTGGTGGAGTGCAGAAGTCTAGGAAGTAATCAAATAAGGTGCATAAGGAAAGCTAGTGGTGGAGTGCAGAAGTCTAGGAAGTAATCAAATAAGGTGCATAAGGAAAGCTAGTGGTGGAGTGCAGAAGTCTAGGAAGTAATCAAATAAGGTGCATAAGGAAAGCTAGTGGTGGAGTGCAGAAGTCTAGGAAGTAATCAAATAAGGTACATAAGGAAAGCTAGTGGTGGAGTGCAGAAGTCTAGGAAGTAATCAAATAAGGTGCATAAGGAAAGCTAGTGGTGGAGTGCAGAAGTCTAGGAAGTAATCAAATAAGGTGCATAAGGAAAGCTAGTGGTGGAGTGCAGAAGTCTAGGAAGTAATCAAATAAGGTACATAAGGAAAGCTAGTGGTGGAGTGCAGAAGTCTAGGAAGTAATCAAATAAGGTGCATAAGGAAAGCTAGTGGTGGAGTGCAGAAGTCTAGGAAGTAATCAAATAAGGTGCATAAGGAAAGCTAGTGGTGGAGTGCAGAAGTCTAGGAAGTAATCAAATAAGGTGCATAAGGAAAGCTAGTGGTGGAGTGCAGAAGTCTAGGAAGTAATCAAATAAGGTGCATAAGGAAAGCTAGTGGTGGAGTGCAGAAGTCTAGGAAGTAATCAAATAAGGTGCATAAGGAAAGCTAGTGGTGGAGTGCAGAAGTCTAGGAAGTAATCAAATAAGGTGCATAAGGAAAGCTAGTGGTGGAGTGCAGAAGTCTAGGAAGTAATCAAATAAGGTACATAAGGAAAGCTAGTGGTGGAGTGCAGAAGTCTAGGAAGTAATCAAATAAGGTGCATAAGGAAAGCTAGTGGTGGAGTGCAGAAGTCTAGGAAGTAATCAAATAAGGTGCATAAGGAAAGCTAGTGGTGGAGTGCAGAAGTCTAGGAAGTAATCAAATAAGGTACATAAGGAAAGCTAGTGGTGGAGTGCAGAAGTCTAGGAAGTAATCAAATAAGGTGCATAAGGAAAGCTAGTGGTGGAGTGCAGAAGTCTAGGAAGTAATCAAATAAGGTGCATAAGGAAAGCTAGTGGTGGAGTGCAGAAGTCTAGGAAGTAATCAAATAAGGTGCATAAGGAAAGCTAGTGGTGGAGTGCAGAAGTCTAGGAAGTAATCAAATAAGGTGCATAAGGAAAGCTAGTGGTGGAGTGCAGAAGTCTAGGAAGTAATCAAATAAGGTGCATAAGGAAAGCTAGTGGTGGAGTGCAGAAGTCTAGGAAGTAATCAAATAAGGTGCATAAGGAAAGCTAGTGGTGGAGTGCAGAAGTCTAGGAAGTAATCAAATAAGGTACATAAGGAAAGCTAGTGGTGGAGTGCAGAAGTCTAGGAAGTAATCAAATAAGGTGCATAAGGAAAGCTAGTGGTGGAGTGCAGAAGTCTAGGAAGTAATCAAATAAGGTGCATAAGGAAAGCTAGTGGTGGAGTGCAGAAGTCTAGGAAGTAATCAAATAAGGTGCATAAGGAAAGCTAGTGGTGGAGTGCAGAAGTCTAGGAAGTAATCAAATAAGGTACATAAGGAAAGCTAGTGGTGGAGTGCAGAAGTCTAGGAAGTAATCAAATAAGGTGCATAAGGAAAGCTAGTGGTGGAGTGCAGAAGTCTAGGAAGTAATCAAATAAGGTGCATAAGGAAAGCTAGTGGTGGAGTGCAGAAGTCTAGGAAGTAATCAAATAAGGTACATAAGGAAAGCTAGTGGTGGAGTGCAGAAGTCTAGGAAGTAATCAAATAAGGTGCATAAGGAAAGCTAGTGGTGGAGTGCAGAAGTCTAGGAAGTAATCAAATAAGGTGCATAAGGAAAGCTAGTGGTGGAGTGCAGAAGTCTAGGAAGTAATCAAATAAGGTGCATAAGGAAAGCTAGTGGTGGAGTGCAGAAGTCTAGGAAGTAATCAAATAAGGTACATAAGGAAAGCTAGTGGTGGAGTGCAGAAGTCTAGGAAGTAATCAAATAAGGTGCATAAGGAAAGCTAGTGGTGGAGTGCAGAAGTCTAGGAAGTAATCAAATAAGGTGCATAAGGAAAGCTAGTGGTGGAGTGGAGACGTCTAGGAAGTAATCAAATAAGGTGCATAAGGAAAGCTAGTGGTGGAGTGCAGAAGTCTAGGAAGTAATCAAATAAGGTGCATAAGGAAAGCTAGTGGTGGAGTGCAGAAGTCTAGGAAGTAATCAAATAAGGTGCATAAGGAAAGCTAGTGGTGGAGTGCAGAAGTCTAGGAAGTAATCAAATAAGGTACATAAGGAAAGCTAGTGGTGGAGTGCAGACGTCTAGGAAGTAATCAAATAAGGTGCATAAGGAAAGCTAGTGGTGGAGTGCAGAAGTCTAGGAAGTAATCAAATAAGGTACATAAGGAAAGCTAGTGGTGGAGTGCAGAAGTCTAGGAAGTAATCAAATAAGGTGCATAAGGAAAGCCAGTGGTGGAGGGCAGACGTCTAGGAAGTAATCAAATAAGGTGCATAAGGAAAGCTAGTGGTGGAGTGCAGAAGTCTAGGAAGTAATCAAATAAGGTACATAAGGAAAGCTAGTGGTGGAGTGCAGACGTCTAGGAAGTAATCAAATAAGGTGCATAAGGAAAGCTAGTGGTGGAGTGCAGAAGTCTAGGAAGTAATCAAATAAGGTACATAAGGAAAGCTAGTGGTGGAGTGCAGACGTCTAGGAAGTAATCAAATAAGGTGCATAAGGAAAGCTAGTGGTGGAGTGCAGAAGTCTAGGAAGTAATCAAATAAGGTGCATAAGGAAAGCTAGTGGTGGAGTGCAGAAGTCTAGGAAGTAATCAAATAAGGTGCATAAGGAAAGCTAGTGGTGGAGTGCAGAAGTCTAGGAAGTAATCAAATAAGGTGCATAAGGAAAGCTAGTGGTGGAGTGCAGAAGTCTAGGAAGTAATCAAATAAGGTGCATAAGGAAAGCTAGTGGTGGAGTGCAGAAGTCTAGGAAGTAATCAAATAAGGTACATAAGGAAAGCTAGTGGTGGAGTGCAGAAGTCTAGGAAGTAATCAAATAAGGTGCATAAGGAAAGCTAGTGGTGGAGTGCAGAAGTCTAGGAAGTAATCAAATAAGGTGCATAAGGAAAGCTAATGGTGGGGTGCTGTAGTCTAGGAAGTAATCAAATAAGGTGCATAAGGAAAGCTAGTGGTGGAGTGCAGAAGTCTAGGAAGTAATCAAATAAGGTGCATAAGGAAAGCTAGTGGTGGAGTGCAGAAGTCTAGGAAGTAATCAAATAAGGTGCATAAGGAAAGCTAGTGGTGGAGTGCAGAAGTCTAGGAAGTAATCAAATAAGGTGCATAAGGAAAGCTAGTGGTGGAGTGCAGAAGTCTAGGAAGTAATCAAATAAGGTGCATAAGGAAAGCTAGTGGTGGAGTGCAGAAGTCTAGGAAGTAATCAAATAAGGTACATAAGGAAAGCTAGTGGTGGAGTGCAGACGTCTAGGAAGTAATCAAATAAGGTACATAAGGAAAGCTAGTGGTGGAGTGCAGAAGTCTAGGAAGTAATCAAATAAGGTGCATAAGGAAAGCTAGTGGTGGAGTGCAGAAGTCTAGGAAGTAATCAAATAAGGTGCATAAGGAAAGCTAGTGGTGGAGTGCAGAAGTCTAGGAAGTAATCAAATAAGGTGCATAAGGAAAGCTAGTGGTGGAGTGCAGAAGTCTAGGAAGTAATCAAATAAGGTGCATAAGGAAAGCTAGTGGTGGAGTGCAGAAGTCTAGGAAGTAATCAAATAAGGTGCATAAGGAAAGCTAGTGGTGGAGTGCAGAAGTCTAGGAAGTAATCAAATAAGGTGCATAAGGAAAGCTAGTGGTGGAGTGCAGAAGTCTAGGAAGTAATCAAATAAGGTGCATAAGGAAAGCTAGTGGTGGAGTGCAGAAGTCTAGGAAGTAATCAAATAAGGTGCATAAGGAAAGCTAGTGGTGGAGTGCAGAAGTCTAGGAAGTAATCAAATAAGGTGCATAAGGAAAGCTAGTGGTGGAGTGCAGAAGTCTAGGAAGTAATCAAATAAGGTGCATAAGGAAAGCTAGTGGTGGAGTGCAGAAGTCTAGGAAGTAATCAAATAAGGTGCATAAGGAAAGCTAGTGGTGGAGTGCAGAAGTCTAGGAAGTAATCAAATAAGGTACATAAGGAAAGCTAGTGGTGGAGTGCAGAAGTCTAGGAAGTAATCAAATAAGGTGCATAAGGAAAGCTAGTGGTGGAGTGCAGAAGTCTAGGAAGTAATCAAATAAGGTGCATAAGGAAAGCTAGTGGTGGAGTGCAGAAGTCTAGGAAGTAATCAAATAAGGTGCATAAGGAAAGCTAGTGGTGGAGTGCAGAAGTCTAGGAAGTAATCAAATAAGGTGCATAAGGAAAGCTAGTGGTGGAGTGCAGAAGTCTAGGAAGTAATCAAATAAGGTGCATAAGGAAAGCTAGTGGTGGAGTGCAGAAGTCTAGGAAGTAATCAAATAAGGTGCATAAGGAAAGCTAGTGGTGGAGTGCAGAAGTCTAGGAAGTAATCAAATAAGGTGCATAAGGAAAGCTAGTGGTGGAGTGCAGAAGTCTAGGAAGTAATCAAATAAGGTGCATAAGGAAAGCTAGTGGTGGAGTGCAGAAGTCTAGGAAGTAATCAAATAAGGTGCATAAGGAAAGCTAGTGGTGGAGTGCAGAAGTCTAGGAAGTAATCAAATAAGGTACATAAGGAAAGCTAGTGGTGGAGTGCAGAAGTCTAGGAAGTAATCAAATAAGGTGCATAAGGAAAGCTAGTGGTGGAGTGCAGAAGTCTAGGAAGTAATCAAATAAGGTGCATAAGGAAAGCTAGTGGTGGAGTGCAGAAGTCTAGGAAGTAATCAAATAAGGTACATAAGGAAAGCTAGTGGTGGAGTGCAGAAGTCTAGGAAGTAATCAAATAAGGTGCATAAGGAAAGCTAGTGGTGGAGTGCAGAAGTCTAGGAAGTAATCAAATAAGGTGCATAAGGAAAGCTAGTGGTGGAGTGCAGAAGTCTAGGAAGTAATCAAATAAGGTGCATAAGGAAAGCTAGTGGTGGAGTGCAGAAGTCTAGGAAGTAATCAAATAAGGTGCATAAGGAAAGCTAGTGGTGGAGTGCAGAAGTCTAGGAAGTAATCAAATAAGGTGCATAAGGAAAGCTAGTGGTGGAGTGCAGAAGTCTAGGAAGTAATCAAATAAGGTGCATAAGGAAAGCTAGTGGTGGAGTGCAGAAGTCTAGGAAGTAATCAAATAAGGTGCATAAGGAAAGCTAGTGGTGGAGTGCAGAAGTCTAGGAAGTAATCAAATAAGGTGCATAAGGAAAGCTAGTGGTGGAGTGCAGAAGTCTAGGAAGTAATCAAATAAGGTGCATAAGGAAAGCTAGTGGTGGAGTGCAGAAGTCTAGGAAGTAATCAAATAAGGTGCATAAGGAAAGCTAGTGGTGGAGTGCAGAAGTCTAGGAAGTAATCAAATAAGGTGCATAAGGAAAGCTAGTGGTGGAGTGCAGAAGTCTAGGAAGTAATCAAATAAGGTGCATAAGGAAAGCTAGTGGTGGAGTGCAGAAGTCTAGGAAGTAATCAAATAAGGTGCATAAGGAAAGCTAGTGGTGGAGTGCAGAAGTCTAGGAAGTAATCAAATAAGGTGCATAAGGAAAGCTAGTGGTGGAGTGCAGAAGTCTAGGAAGTAATCAAATAAGGTGCATAAGGAAAGCTAGTGGTGGAGTGCAGAAGTCTAGGAAGTAATCAAATAAGGTGCATAAGGAAAGCTAGTGGTGGAGTGCAGAAGTCTAGGAAGTAATCAAATAAGGTGCATAAGGAAAGCTAGTGGTGGAGTGCAGAAGTCTAGGAAGTAATCAAATAAGGTGCATAAGGAAAGCTAGTGGTGGAGTGCAGAAGTCTAGGAAGTAATCAAATAAGGTGCATAAGGAAAGCTAGTGGTGGAGTGCAGAAGTCTAGGAAGTAATCAAATAAGGTGCATAAGGAAAGCTAGTGGTGGAGTGCAGAAGTCTAGGAAGTAATCAAATAAGGTGCATAAGGAAAGCTAGTGGTGGAGTGCAGAAGTCTAGGAAGTAATCAAATAAGGTGCATAAGGAAAGCTAGTGGTGGAGTGCAGAAGTCTAGGAAGTAATCAAATAAGGTGCATAAGGAAAGCTAGTGGTGGAGTGCAGAAGTCTAGGAAGTAATCAAATAAGGTGCATAAGGAAAGCTAGTGGTGGAGTGCAGAAGTCTAGGAAGTAATCAAATAAGGTGCATAAGGAAAGCTAGTGGTGGAGTGCAGAAGTCTAGGAAGTAATCAAATAAGGTGCATAAGGAAAGCTAGTGGTGGAGTGCAGAAGTCTAGGAAGTAATCAAATAAGGTGCATAAGGAAAGCTAGTGGTGGAGTGCAGAAGTCTAGGAAGTAATCAAATAAGGTGCATAAGGAAAGCTAGTGGTGGAGTGCAGAAGTCTAGGAAGTAATCAAATAAGGTGCATAAGGAAAGCTAGTGGTGGAGTGCAGAAGTCTAGGAAGTAATCAAATAAGGTACATAAGGAAAGCTAGTGGTGGAGTGCAGAAGTCTAGGAAGTAATCAAATAAGGTACATAAGGAAAGCTAGTGGTGGAGTGCAGAAGTCTAGGAAGTAATCAAATAAGGTGCATAAGGAAAGCTAGTGGTGGAGTGCAGAAGTCTAGGAAGTAATCAAATAAGGTACATAAGGAAAGCTAGTGGTGGAGTGCAGAAGTCTAGGAAGTAATCAAATAAGGTGCATAAGGAAAGCTAGTGGTGGAGTGCAGAAGTCTAGGAAGTAATCAAATAAGGTGCATAAGGAAAGCTAGTGGTGGAGTGCAGAAGTCTAGGAAGTAATCAAATAAGGTGCATAAGGAAAGCTAGTGGTGGAGTGCAGAAGTCTAGGAAGTAATCAAATAAGGTACATAAGGAAAGCTAGTGGTGGAGTGCAGAAGTCTAGGAAGTAATCAAATAAGGTGCATAAGGAAAGCTAGTGGTGGAGTGCAGAAGTCTAGGAAGTAATCAAATAAGGTGCATAAGGAAAGCTAGTGGTGGAGTGCAGAAGTCTAGGAAGTAATCAAATAAGGTGCATAAGGAAAGCTAGTGGTGGAGTGCAGAAGTCTAGGAAGTAATCAAATAAGGTGCATAAGGAAAGCTAGTGGTGGAGTGCAGAAGTCTAGGAAGTAATCAAATAAGGTGCATAAGGAAAGCTAGTGGTGGAGTGCAGACGTCTAGGAAGTAATCAAATAAGGTACATAAGGAAAGCTAGTGGTGGAGTGCAGAAGTCTAGGAAGTAATCAAATAAGGTGCATAAGGAAAGCTAGTGGTGGAGTGCAGAAGTCTAGGAAGTAATCAAATAAGGTGCATAAGGAAAGCTAGTGGTGGAGTGCAGGCGTCTAGGAAGTAATCAAATAAGGTGCATAAGGAAAGCTAGTGGTGGAGTGCAGAAGTCTAGGAAGTAATCAAATAAGGTGCATAAGGAAAGCTAGTGGCGGAGTGCAGAAGTCTAGGAAGTAATCAAATAAGGTGCATAAGGAAAGCTAGTGGTGGAGTGCAGACGTCTAGGAAGTAATCAAATAAGGTGCATAAGGAAAGCTAGTGGTGGAGTGCAGGCGTCTAGGAAGTAATCAAATAAGGTGCATAAGGAAAGCTAGTGGTGGAGTGCAGGCGTCTAGGAAGTAATCAAATAAGGTGCATAAGGAAAGCTAGTGGTGGAGTGCAGAAGTCTAGGAAGTAATCAAATAAGGTGCATAAGGAAAGCTAGTGGTGGAGTGCAGACGTCTAGGAAGTAATCAAATAAGGTGCATAAGGAAAGCTAGTGGTGGAGTGCAGACGTCTAGGAAGTAATCAAATAAGGTGCATAAGGAAAGCTAGTGGTGGAGTGCAGACGTCTAGGAAGTAATCAAATAAGGTGCATAAGGAAAGCTAGTGGTGGAGTGCAGAAGTCTAGGAAGTAATCAAATAAGGTGCATAAGGAAAGCTAGTGGTGGAGTGCAGTCGTCTAGGAAGTAATCAAATAAGGTGCATAAGGAAAGCTAGTGGTGGAGTGCAGAAGTCTAGGAAGTAATCAAATAAGGTGCATAAGGAAAGCTAGTGGCGGAGTGCAGACGTCTAGGAAGTAATCAAATAAGGTACATAAGGAAAGCTAGTGGTGGAGTGCAGAAGTCTAGGAAGTAATCAAATAAGGTGCATAAGGAAAGCTAGTGGTGGAGTGCAGACGTCTAGGAAGTAATCAAATAAGGTGCATAAGGAAAGCTAGTGGTGGAGTGCAGAAGTCTAGGAAGTAATCAAATAAGGTGCATAAGGAAAGCTAGTGGTGGAGTGCAGAAGTCTAGGAAGTAATCAAATAAGGTACATAAGGAAAGCTAGTGGTGGAGTGCAGAAGTCTAGGAAGTAATCAAATAAGGTGCATAAGGAAAGCTAGTGGTGGAGTGCAGAAGTCTAGGAAGTAATCAAATAAGGTGCATAAGGAAAGCTAGTGGTGGAGTGCAGACGTCTAGGAAGTAATCAAATAAGGTGCATAAGGAAAGCTAGTGGTGGAGTGCAGAAGTCTAGGAAGTAATCAAATAAGGTACATAAGGAAAGCTAGTGGTGGAGTGCAGACGTCTAGGAAGTAATCAAATAAGGTACATAAGGAAAGCTAGTGGTGGAGTGCAGACGTCTAGGAAGTAATCAAATAAGGTGCATAAGGAAAGCTAGTGGTGGAGTGCAGAAGTCTAGGAAGTAATCAAATAAGGTACATAAGGAAAGCTGGTGGTGGAGTGCAGAAGTCTAGGAAGTAATCAAATAAGGTGCATAAGGAAAGCTAGTGGTGGAGTGCAGAAGTCTAGGAAGTAATCAAATAAGGTGCATAAGGAAAGCTAGTGGTGGAGTGCAGAAGTCTAGGAAGTAATCAAATAAGGTACATAAGGAAAGCTAGTGGTGGAGTGCAGACGTCTAGGAAGTAATCAAATAAGGTACATAAGGAAAGCTAGTGGTGGAGTGCAGAAGTCTAGGAAGTAATCAAATAAGGTACATAAGGAAAGCTAGTGGTGGAGTGCAGAAGTCTAGGAAGTAATCAAATAAGGTGCATAAGGAAAGCTAGTGGTGGAGTGCAGAAGTCTAGGAAGTAATCAAATAAGGTGCATAAGGAAAGCTAGTGGTGGAGTGCAGAAGTCTAGGAAGTAATCAAATAAGGTGCATAAGGAAAGCTAGTGGTGGAGTGCAGAAGTCTAGGAAGTAATCAAATAAGGTGCATAAGGAAAGCTAGTGGTGGAGTGCAGAAGTCTAGGAAGTAATCAAATAAGGTACATAAGGAAAGCTAGTGGTGGAGTGCAGAAGTCTAGGAAGTAATCAAATAAGGTGCATAAGGAAAGCTAGTGGTGGAGTGCAGAAGTCTAGGAAGTAATCAAATAAGGTGCATAAGGAAAGCTAGTGGTGGAGTGCAGAAGTCTAGGAAGTAATCAAATAAGGTGCATAAGGAAAGCTAGTGGTGGAGTGCAGAAGTCTAGGAAGTAATCAAATAAGGTGCATAAGGAAAGCTAGTGGTGGAGTGCAGAAGTCTAGGAAGTAATCAAATAAGGTGCATAAGGAAAGCTAGTGGTGGAGTGCAGAAGTCTAGGAAGTAATCAAATAAGGTGCATAAGGAAAGCTAGTGGTGGAGTGCAGAAGTCTAGGAAGTAATCAAATAAGGTGCATAAGGAAAGCTAGTGGTGGAGTGCAGAAGTCTAGGAAGTAATCAAATAAGGTGCATAAGGAAAGCTAGTGGTGGAGTGCAGAAGTCTAGGAAGTAATCAAATAAGGTGCATAAGGAAAGCTAGTGGTGGAGTGCAGAAGTCTAGGAAGTAATCAAATAAGGTGCATAAGGAAAGCTAGTGGTGGAGTGCAGAAGTCTAGGAAGTAATCAAATAAGGTGCATAAGGAAAGCTAGTGGTGGAGTGCAGAAGTCTAGGAAGTAATCAAATAAGGTGCATAAGGAAAGCTAGTGGTGGAGTGCAGAAGTCTAGGAAGTAATCAAATAAGGTGCATAAGGAAAGCTAGTGGTGGAGTGCAGAAGTCTAGGAAGTAATCAAATAAGGTGCATAAGGAAAGCTAGTGGTGGAGTGCAGAAGTCTAGGAAGTAATCAAATAAGGTGCATAAGGAAAGCTAGTGGTGGAGTGCAGAAGTCTAGGAAGTAATCAAATAAGGTGCATAAGGAAAGCTAGTGGTGGAGTGCAGAAGTCTAGGAAGTAATCAAATAAGGTGCATAAGGAAAGCTAGTGGTGGAGTGCAGAAGTCTAGGAAGTAATCAAATAAGGTACATAAGGAAAGCTAGTGGTGGAGTGCAGAAGTCTAGGAAGTAATCAAATAAGGTACATAAGGAAAGCTAGTGGTGGAGTGCAGAAGTCTAGGAAGTAATCAAATAAGGTACATAAGGAAAGCTAGTGGTGGAGTGCAGACGTCTAGGAAGTAATCAAATAAGGTGCATAAGGAAAGCTAGTGGTGGAGTGCAGAAGTCTAGGAAGTAATCAAATAAGGTGCATAAGGAAAGCTAGTGGTGGAGTGCAGAAGTCTAGGAAGTAATCAAATAAGGTGCATAAGGAAAGCTAGTGGTGGAGTGCAGAAGTCTAGGAAGTAATCAAATAAGGTGCATAAGGAAAGCTAGTGGTGGAGTGCAGAAGTCTAGGAAGTAATCAAATAAGGTGCATAAGGAAAGCTAGTGGTGGAGTGCAGAAGTCTAGGAAGTAATCAAATAAGGTACATAAGGAAAGCTAGTGGTGGAGTGCAGAAGTCTAGGAAGTAATCAAATAAGGTGCATAAGGAAAGCTAGTGGTGGAGTGCAGAAGTCTAGGAAGTAATCAAATAAGGTACATAAGGAAAGCTAGTGGTGGAGTGCAGAAGTCTAGGAAGTAATCAAATAAGGTGCATAAGGAAAGCTAGTGGTGGAGTGCAGAAGTCTAGGAAGTAATCAAATAAGGTGCATAAGGAAAGCTAGTGGTGGAGTGCAGAAGTCTAGGAAGTAATCAAATAAGGTGCATAAGGAAAGCTAGTGGTGGAGTGCAGAAGTCTAGGAAGTAATCAAATAAGGTGCATAAGG
Source organism: Protopterus annectens (assembly GCF_019279795.1). NCBI lineage: Eukaryota > Metazoa > Chordata > Ceratodontiformes > Protopteridae > Protopterus > Protopterus annectens. The sequence continues at coordinate 1,491,095,578 of NC_056745.1, read as the reverse complement.
AAAGCTAGTGGTGGAGTGCAGAAGTCTAGGAAGTAATCAAATAAGGTGCATAAGGAAAGCTAGTGGTGGAGTGCAGAAGTCTAGGAAGTAATCAAATAAGGTGCATAAGGAAAGCTAGTGGTGGAGTGCAGAAGTCTAGGAAGTAATCAAATAAGGTGCATAAGGAAAGCTAGTGGTGGAGTGCAGAAGTCTAGGAAGTAATCAAATAAGGTACATAAGGAAAGCTAGTGGTGGAGTGCAGAAGTCTAGGAAGTAATCAAATAAGGTGCATAAGGAAAGCTAGTGGTGGAGTGCAGAAGTCTAGGAAGTAATCAAATAAGGTGCATAAGGAAAGCTAGTGGTGGAGTGCAGAAGTCTAGGAAGTAATCAAATAAGGTGCATAAGGAAAGCTAGTGGTGGAGTGCAGAAGTCTAGGAAGTAATCAAATAAGGTGCATAAGGAAAGCTAGTGGTGGAGTGCAGAAGTCTAGGAAGTAATCAAATAAGGTGCATAAGGAAAGCTAGTGGTGGAGTGCAGAAGTCTAGGAAGTAATCAAATAAGGTGCATAAGGAAAGCTAGTGGTGGAGTGCAGAAGTCTAGGAAGTAATCAAATAAGGTGCATAAGGAAAGCTAGTGGTGGAGTGCAGAAGTCTAGGAAGTAATCAAATAAGGTGCATAAGGAAAGCTAGTGGTGGAGTGCAGAAGTCTAGGAAGTAATCAAATAAGGTGCATAAGGAAAGCCAGTGGTGGAGTGCAGACGTCTAGGAAGTAATCAAATAAGGTGCATAAGGAAAGCTAGTGGTGGAGTGCAGAAGTCTAGGAAGTAATCAAATAAGGTGCATAAGGAAAGCTAGTGGCGGGGGGCAGACGTCTAGGAAGTAATCAAAGGAAAGAAGGAAAAAGTGGGAGACAGAAAAGACAGGCAAGGCTAAGAAGTAATACTGTTTGGCTAACAGAGACATTCAGAGAAGACTTGTAATAAAAAGCATGAAAAAACAAGGCATCAGAGACACTCTACTAGCTTCTGGAAAGTGACTCGGTAGACGACACAAAAACTCTTTCAGGCTGAAAGGTAAAGACAAAGATAAAGAATGTAGTCATCAGATACTGTTAAAAGGGATGCCAGCAACAACCTGCCCACCAGTCCACAAGACATCAAAGGCAGATGGAAGTAGGGTTGCCACCTTTTCAAATGTCCAAAGTGGGGCATTTTTGGTACAAACGTCATATTTTGCAGGACGAAACATACCTACGGATAGTACAAAGGGCAGAACTTCACTTTTTTGCCTAAGTAAAAGCTTATTCTTATAGCATTTTAGTTGCTTATTCTGTTTCTTATAACATTTAGGTATTTCAGATACAGAATAACTGTTTTATGCAACTATTACATAAAATAAAGGAAATAAATTTGTCCTAAAATCTCAGGACATTTGCCATTTTTACAATTTCTTTGTAGGACACAACTGCCCAAAGAGGGACTGTCCCTCTCAAAGTGGGACATGTGGTAACCTTAGATGGAAGGAGTACTTCCAACAGTTTCTGAATGAAGAAAACCCCACAGAAATTGTACTGCCCAAGACACAGCCCACAGTGAAGGAGGAAAAAGAGCCCACCCTAGAAGAAGTGAGGACACCACTAAGGAAAATGAAGCCTGGGAAAGCAGCTGGCTCAAAGAGGTTGGGCAGATATGATCAAAATGTTGGTGGAGATAGGAGAGAAAATGGCTGTTGAGGGTATTCATAGCACTGTGGAGAGAAAGGCATATCCCAAATGACTGGAGAAAAAGCATACTCATGGCAGTGTACAAGAACAAACTGGACATTCACAGCTATGAGCAGTATTGAGGCGTCAGACTCCTGTCACACTGCATGACATTTCTGGACAGTGTGATTGATAAATGGATATGAAGAGTAGTGGAAAGGAACACGGTAGAGGAGCAGTTCAAATTCTCTTCAGAATGCAGCATAACCGACCCGATGTTTGCAGTAAGATAGATAGATCAGAATGCAGCATAACCGACCCGATGTTTGCAGTAAGATAGATGGCAGACAATAAGCTAGACATAAGGAAAATTTTCAAATAGACATTCCTTCACTTGGCAAAAACATATGGGAAGGTCCTAAAAAAAGCTGATTTGGGCAATATTGCAATGTTTGAAAGTCCCAGAAACATTGGTAGAATTAGTGCAGGCAGACACATATACAAACTGTTCGGACTCACAGAGGGGTTCTCAGTGTGACTGGATTTACATCATGGTTCATCTGTCTGCCGTGATGAACTATATTAGCAAACATGTCAGAGGGGACAGATCAACAAAGCTGCTGTATGCACACAATGTGGCATTACAGATAGACTTTGAACAAGAACTTCAACAAAAGGTAGATGAATGGAATGCAAAACTGAAGGCACATGAGATGAAGCTGCCTACAGATAAGTCAGTTGTAATGGGGCAAGTGAGTAAAATCAGAAGAAGCTGAGTATTGAGACAGAAAGGAAGATAGTGGAACAAGTAAATAGCTTCAAGTATCAGTGAGGAAAGGTTGAGGATGAGGGAAGTCTGAATGAAGAGGTAAAACCTAGAATCAGAGTGGCTGCAGCCAACTGGCATAGACTGTCAGGTGTAGTGTATGACTGAAGAATACCAAAGAAGCTGAAAAGTAAGGTGTACAAAATGGTGGTGCGACCAGTACTACTGTATGATAAAAACCTGGGCAGTAAAGGCAGAACAGTTGAGGAAGGTAGAGATGATGGAAGTGAAGTGCCTGAGAAGGGTGGTAGGATGCACACTGTGGGTCAGATGAAGAAATGAGGAAAGCAGAGTAGAATTCCATATAGCTCCAATTGCAGAGAAGGCAAAGAAAGTAAATTATGGTGGCTTGGGCACATCTGCAGGAAAGTAGAAGACAATCTGGAGAAGATGATTTGGGACAGCAAGAAGGCATGAGTAAACGAGGGCATCCAGCAAAGAGATGGATGGATTGTATGAGAGAAGACCTCCAACAGTCAGGCATGACTTTCAAAGAAGGTAAGAGAGTGGCACTGAATTGACAGAAATGGCAACAGCTGAAGTGTCACCCTAACTCCGTGTAGAAAATGGGTTGATGTTGTTGGTGAAATATAAAATTTCATCTAATTGGTTTTAAATCTAGTCACAACTCACTGAAAAAATTAATCGAAAGCACATTTCATCTAAATAATATTTCATATACAATTTTATATGTAGCAAATACTCCTTTAAAAGTCTTGCCCCCTGCATCCTCATATAGAGAGGCTTTGCCCCCACCCCACCTGCATTACTTAAATATAGTAAATCTGCAGTCACACAAGCACAGACAAAAGTGAAAACACGACTTGCACAGAGAAATAGTGCTGGTGCATGACAGTGTACTAGAGAGGGGGGTATAACATAAGGGTGGGCAGTAGCAAGGCACCGATTGTGTTTCAGACTAAATTGTCTTGTAATTCCTAACATCCTAATCCACAGCAGCAGTAATTGCCTGTTACCTTGCACAGTTTTCTGTTAATTGTGATTTAAACAACTGTGCTTTAGAGGAAATTAGTTTTCAGTTAATTTTGGCAGTTAGAAATGAATATATCCAGGTATGTGTGTGTATTTAATGTACACATTTCACTTATTTCCTGTAATGTATCAAGTTTAAATGCACGTAAGGTTAGTTTGAACAGCTTGTTATTTTAATTCAAACTGCATAAGATATTTTAAACAAGGAAGCTGTAAATTTGTAAGAGGCCCACTGTTCTGCGATTAATTGCTAGTGTTCATCATTGATTTCAACTTGGATTTTCTTATAGTGCTTCAGTTCTAACAACTTATACTTACCATCAAAGTGAAAGAATGAAAATGCAATGTCTTTGTTGCAGTATACTGGTCACCATCCGTTTCACGCAGGAATGGGCCTTTGTTGTAGTGTACTGGTCACCATCCGTTTCACGCAGGAATGGGTCTTTGTTGTAGTGTACTGGTCACCATCCGTTTCACACAGGAATGGGTCTTTGTTGTAGTGTACTGGTCACCATCCGTTTCACGCAGGAATGGGCCTTTGTTGTAGTGTACTGGTCACCATCCATTTCACGCAGGAATGGGCCTTTGTTGTAGTGTACTGGTCACCATCCGTTTCACGCAGGAATGGGCCTTTGTTGTAGTGTACTGGTCACCATCCGTTTCACGCAGGAATGGGCCTTTGTTGTAATGTACTGGTCACCATCCGTTTCACGCAGGAATGGGCCTTTGTTGTAGTGTACTGGTCACCATCCGTTTCACGCAGGAATGGGCCTTTGTTGTAGTGTACTGGTCACCATCCGTTTCACGCAGGAATGGGCCTTTGTTGTAGTGTACTGGTCACCATCCGTTTCACGCAGGAATGGGCCTTTGTTGTAGTGTACTGGTCACCATCCGTTTCACGCAGGAATGGGCCTTTGTTGTAGTGTACTGGTCACCATCCGTTTCACGCAGGAATGGGCCTTTGTTGTAGTGTACTGGTCACCATCCGTTTCACGCAGGAATGGGCCTTTGTTGTAGTGTACTGGTCACCATCCGTTTCATGCAGGAATGGGCCTTTGTTGTAGTGTACTGGTCACCATCCGTTTCACGCAGGAATGGGCCTTTGTTGTAGTGTACTGGTCACCATCCGTTTCACGGAGGAATGGGCCTTTGTTGTAGTGTACTGGTCACCATCCGTTTCACGCAGGAATGGGCCTTTGTTGTAGTGTACTGGTCACCATCCGTTTCACGCAGGAATGGGCCTTTGTTGTAGTGTACTGGTCACCATCCGTTTCACGCAGGAATGGGCCTTTGTTGTAGTGTACTGGTCACCATCCGTTTCACGCAGGAATGGGCCTTTGTTGTAGTGTACTGGTCACCATCCGTTTCACGCAGGAATGGGCCTTTGTTGTAGTGTACTGGTCACCATCCGTTTCACGCTGGAATGGACCTTTGTTGTAGTGTACTGGTCACCATCCGTTTCACGCAGGAATGGGCATGGCCAGAGGGATTAACAAGCCCAGTGCCAGTGGTATGCAAATGACGAATGATTGGCATGGTATGCAGATTTGCCGATGCCACCATGAATACATTGATTGTTGATGAGTTTCAGTAATGAAATGATGCAGACCTATAATTTAACTTTTAAGACATTTCTGTTTGCCTTATGGCATTGGAAGCGTCCTAAAGTACGGTGGTTTTAAGATTGTATTAGAAAAGCACTTCATTTGTCCTGTAGATTTCCTCTGGAAAGGTTTTAATGCATTTGTGTTTGTGTCTCTGCCTCAAGCTAGTGCGATCTCAGAGTTGGTATATTGAAGTAACTGGGGTGGGGGGGCACCCCCCCACACACACACACAAGGGGGTGCATGGAGGCTGGCGCCCCTGCAAAAGCAAAGGAAAAACAGTAACAAGACATATAATTCTGGACAAAATTAGAAAAAGATTCAAGGAAAAAAATCTATAAAGAGTTACACACAGACATACGGAATGGCGTAACTTCAGCCCCTACTACCAGCTTTGCAGCAGCCACTGCTTTACATAACCATTTTTGCAACGTACTGGTAGTTACATTTCTTGTACTGTCTCAATATTTTAAAATCATGAAGAAATCTGAAAATACAAAATTCAAAATCTCCCTGTACTTTTGTAAAGGGTAAAATTAATGTACATTGTACAGTTGGCTTTGTTGCACTCTACTGGCCCATCCATCCTTCCTTTTCAATAGTTTATTTGCCCTGTGAATCACTGAATTCACAAGTCCCCAGTATCTGCTTGCTGCATGCTGACAAACCTGGATGAATTTTCATGCGGCCGAAAAACACATGCCATTGTTTATTCATGACTAAACTGTAATGTCAGCCTTTTACTGGGTGTTGGGTGAGGTTTGGGCGATGCTTGTTACTGCGCATATGGTGAGCCAGTACAGTACAACATTGCCAATACAATAATTAAAGAATAAACAAAGTGCAGAGTGTACAATTATTATCAGTATAAATGCTGTAAGAATAATGAAAAATAGCAAATAAGACAACATGGTGGAAGAGAAAAAAATAAAGCTCGTTTGTCAAGAGAACTATGAAGATTTATTTTATTTAACATTTGTTTACCAGGAAAGTCCAACTTGGAACAAAGCCAATTTTCAGTGGAGGCACAGGGAGAAATGCTGCAGATGCATGTCTTTGCAACGTGGGAGGAAACCAGAGCACCCGGAGAAAACCCACAAGGATGCAGGGAAGACATGCAGACTCCGCACAGAAGGCACCCCAGCAGAGAATTGAACTGGAGAATCTCTTGCTGTGAGTCGACAATGCAATGGCTGCACTATTGCGCCGTCCATTTTATTCAAAAATCAACAAAGTCCTGAGTTGTAGAACAGGGATCACATAACAGTAATCCAAATGTCTCAAAATGTCTGAGATGAAAAGAACAAGGTAGAACTATGCCAGCACTTCAGCAGTTTCACCTCAGTGGTACTTGTTAGTCCAACAGTCTAATGGTAATTAGCCCAAAAACACCAACTCTAACACTCCATTTCAAAGATTAATTTGTGTTCAAAAGTTAAGCAGAGTCCTAACTGACTTCCTTGAGAATAACTCCTCGCAAGCACTAAGTAACAGGTATGGGACTGCACACGAGACTACAGGATAAAATGAAGCTCCTGAAAACTGAGTAGTGAAACATACTGGTGAACAGTTACATTGTAACCCAGCGGTCTTTTAGAAGCTGATACCAAAAATAGAAATGGAACAGAAACGAGATACAGAGTAACCAGATACTTCACAGTAGTTTGTATCGCAAAGCTTACATTTCTCAAAGTCCCAAATTTCCAACAATCAGCTGCTGAAAAAGTCTGAAAGAATATTCTAAGTAAATGTTCTCAGATCATTAACTTTACAGTAATGTGAAAGTCATACCAAAGACTCGTAGGCAGTCTCAGTTTCCTCCATCTTCAGACTTGCACAGTTCTGTATGTGTATGCTGAATAGTTTCTTAATTTTCACCTTCTATGTATATGCTGGATTATCTGTCTCACAAACTATGGGAATATTTAAGTCACTGTTTTTTTGTTATGTTGCATCTAAGTTTCTTAATTATAAGGTTCACTGGTTATAGAAAGATGTCACTTTTACTTTGAATAATGAATGTTTTTGTTGCATTCCACTGATCTCTGATGTTATATACTTATTTCCTGTTTGCTTTCATGAAAGTTATTGTGTATCCACAGGATTGCAGATAAATAAAAGAAATGAACACAAATAGCACAAAAGATTAATTTTGCTGTTGATGAGGTGGTGAATTTCACTTAAACCTACACAGAACTATGTTTCATATTTTTTCTGTTATGTTGCAGCATTTCTGATTACAGATGCCTAGAAGATGAACAGACTTTGATTTCTATTGGAAGGATGTGCTGTTTAACACAGAAAATTGTGAAAAAGCAGGTAATGTTTGTTAGCAAAGCCAAATAAAGCTTTTGTATTTCATAAAATGATTTGTTTTCCATTTAGAGAAGGAAATCCAGGCACTTAATTAGAGGACTTATGACAAGTCCATTCTTTGTATTACTCAGCTGTTGGCAGTAAAACTGTATATCTTGGTATTTTAGCATCTGTGTTTGAGACATTGACTAGCAGCTCGGTTACCTTTCTTTATGTCTGCTGACACTGCCCACATTTCCTTACAATTATCACAGGAAAGTAGCCACATCTGGTACATGAAAAACATATTGGCCTGAACTTTCTAAAACTAGAGATTGCCCGTGTACAAATAAGATACTAATGCAGGACCAGTCATAGCTACACCTAAATGCTGTATTTGTACAAAATGCCCATGTAATCAGACTGTACTAAAGAAAGGCCTAAGCTTACCCTTCCTAAGTGCTGTTTTACTGTGTAGCGTCTGCATGGTTGTCCGATATCAAAGCACAAACAGTGCTTTCTTTCTGGGATCTCCTTGGACATTCACACAGTAGCCCAGGCTGCTTTCAGACGGCCAGCAGGTCAGTGATGCCGCTCCCTAATTCAGCCGTAAATGGATTAGAGAAGAGTGGAGGGGAGGGAGTTGCTCTGACTGGGAGAAGAGCAGGGAGGAGGGAGTTGCTCTGACTGGCAGAAGAGTGGATGGGAGGGTGTTGCTCTGACTGGGAGAAGAGCCAAAGGATAGACGTTGGTCTGACTGGGAGAAGAGTGGAGGGGAGGGCGTTGCTCTGACTGGGGGAAGAGCAGGGATGAGGGTGTTGCTCTGACTGGGACAAGAGTGGAGAGGAGGGCGTTGCTCTGACTGGGAGAAGAGCAGGGAGGAGGGCTCTGACTTGAAGAAGAGTGGAGGGGAGAGCGCTGCTCGGACTGGGAGAAGAGCCGAAGGATAGACGTTGGTCTGTCTGGGAGAAGAGCAGAGGAGAGGGCGTTGCTCTGACTGGGAGAAGAGCGGAGGGGATGGTGTTGATCTGACTGGGAGAAGAGCGGAGGGGAGGGGGTTGCTCTGACTGGGAGAAGAGTGGAGGGGAGGGCGTTGCTCTGACAGGGAGAAGAGAGGAGGGGAGGGAATTGCTCTGAATAGGGGAAGAGCAGGGATAGGGTGTTGCTCTGACTGGGAGAAGAGTGGATGGGAGGGCGTTGCTCTGACTGGGAGAAGAGCAGGGATGAGGGTGTTGCTCTGACTGGGACAAGAGTGGAGAGGAGGGCGTTGCTCTGACTGGGAGAAGAGCAGGGAGGAGGGCGCTGCTCTGACTGGGAGAAGAGCCGAAGGATAGACGTTGGTCTGTCTGGGAGAAGAGCGGAGGGAAGGGTGTTGCTCTGACTGGGAGAAGAGAAGAGCCGAAGGATAGACGTTGATCTGACTGGGTGAAGAGCGCAGGGAAGGGCGTTGCTTTGACTGAGAGAAGAGTAGGGAGGAGGGTGTTGCTCTGACTGGGACAAGAGTGGATAGGAGGGCGTTGCTCTGACTGGGAGAAGAGTGGAGGGGAGGGCATTCCTCTGACTGCGAGAAGAGCAGAGTGGAGGCCATTGCTTTGACTTGGAGAAGAACAGGGACGAGGTTGATGTCCTTCAAGGATGCATCTGCAGTCCTTACAAATGGGTTGTCCTGTCGTCAGGCAGCCTTTCGGTCGGCCGGATTCCAAAGTCTGGGTCTGGCCTCGGCTGATGTCGCACTTCACCCGACGTCACAGCTGCAGTTATTCGGGTATAAAGGCATCAGCCGACGCCATTTTCCTCAGTCTTTCTTGCCGCGTGGCGCCCGAAGCAGAAGCTGTTCGCAAGTGCCGGTCGGTCAGAACCAGAGATTACTACTACCGAATTCTTCTACTCCGAAGACTTCTAAAAAGCTAAGTACCCCGTTGGGGACTCTTTCTTGCCTCAGCCGATGTCAGAAAAAGTGAATAACTGTTTAACTTGTGGGAAACAAATACCTCATAAAGATTTCCACTCTTACTGCTTACCTTGTTTAGGCCCAGACCACGACGTAGTAGCTTGTCTAGCCTGTGCTTCTTTTAACCGACGGACGCTTAGACGTTGGTCGGAATTTGCTGAGGAGTTTTTCGGCTCCGATTTTGCTTACATTATGCCGTCGGATCCTCCGAGTACGCAAATATCAAAAAAGCGCAAGGAAAAGGACCGACACTCGCGGTCTGCGGTTTCGGCCGAAACCGTGGTTAGGCCAACCGCGAGTGTCTCGGTTTCGGCTGAAACCGAGCAAGCGGTTCTTCCTTCAGCCGAAAACTTACCTCCTACCGAGGCCTCTTCCAACCTCGTGGAATCGGCTTCTGATTTACCTTCTGCTCTTGCAGTTTCTCAGGAATTATCTGACACTATCCCCTTGGATATCTCCACCCCTGCATGTGGAGCTGCTAGGCCACCTGCATCCATGTCCATTAAGGCTTTTGCCAGGGCTAAAGCAGCTAAAACTACTAAATCTGTGCCTGCTAAGACCCCCTCTCACAGGCCTAGCTCTAGTTCACAAATGCTTAGTCTAGCAGAAGATCTCATTTCTTTAATCCGGGGATCCCAATCTCACACAGACAGAGCCTCTCACCCACCTCCAGAGAAGAGGCCTAGAGCAGAGCCTCCTGAACCAGTTTCTACAGATGATTCCTCTGATGATTCAGATAATACTAACCCTCCAGAGGCTTCTTTCTCCCCTTATGAAGACTCAGATGCTGAAGAGTCCATCCCTTCTGCCTCTCCGCCTGAGGAATTTTCCTTTGGGGAAACCTTGCATGCTATGAGGGAACAATTTCAGTGGCAGGGCCAGGATTTCTCAGACTCTAGAAAGAGGCTTAGAACCTTTCTGCATTTACCACAACACAGGCCTTTAGCCATTCCTCCAGTTCTCTCTGTTGTAGATGATGCATTTAATGATGCTTGTACTGCTCCTGATTCACTTCCTCCGGCCCCTGCTAAGCCCGATAGGTACTACAGGGTTCCGGATACTCATCACCATTTGTATAAGGCTCCTTTTGCAGATCCCGAGACTATCTCCCAGGGTTCTAAGGCTGTAGCAGCTACCTCAGCCAAAAAAACCCTCCCCTCTGAAAGGGCATCCAGGTCCTTAGAGAGATGGGGTAAAAAAGTTTACACTTCTGCTACTCTTTCAGCTAGAGCATTGAACTGTCAATTCCACATGATCCAGTATCAAGAATTTATGCTAGACCAGTTAACCAAGAAGTTGTCCTCAGATGAACCATTAGACAGAAAATCTGTTCAGGAAATGGTACATAACATTCAGCAGGTCAGTAACCATTCCTTAAAATGCGGCTATGATGCACTGGAGGCTTCCTTTAGATCAGCCATGACTGGCACAGTTATCAGAAGGCATGCATGGTTAAAAGAGCAGGCCTTACCAGACCATGTGAAATCCAAATTACTAGATGTTCCCTTGGATAAGATCAATTTGTTTGGCTCTCCTGCACAACAGGTGCTGAAGAAGATGGAAGAGAAGGCAAAATCTGTCCAGACAGTGAAAGATTTCTCACAGGTCCAACCTCCGAGGTTTAGCAGGAATTGGCCCTCCAAGAATTGGTCCTTTCCAGACTCCTCCAGAGCTCAGAGAGGCAGGAATAGGCGCTCAAGAGGCAGAGGTCAATCCAGGGGTGCCTACAGGGGACGTCAGTGGCAGGGTAACAACCAGCGAGGTGCAGCCACGGACACAGCCACCACCACTACTACAGGACAATCACAGTGACTTGGCTCTAGCACCGCCTACCAGGGAACAACTAAAAGCACCCTTGGGCGGGAAGCTAGCTTTATTTTCAGTAAACTGGCATTACATCACAAGAGACAAGTGGATTTTGCAGACAATAGACCAAGGTTACAGGTTTCACTTCCATACTCTGCCAGGGAAGAGAGGAATGCCAAACCTACCTCCAAATCAAAGGGCAGAAGCTCTAAAACAAATATCTCAATTATTAAACATGAGAGCTGTGGAAAAGGTACCATCTATGGAGCAAGGACAGGGATTTTACTCCAGACTCTTCCTGGTACCAAGAAAAGGAAGCAAATGGAGACCTATTCTCGACCTGTCCGCTTTAAACACATTCATCATTGTTCCAAAATTCAAAATGCTGACCCTACAGCAGCTTCTTCCCATGCTGGGCAAGGAGTCTTGGCTGGTAACTCTAGATCTCAAGGAGGCATACCTGCACGTCCCCATACGACCAAATTGCAGAAGATACCTCAGATTTCTTGCAGGATCAGAGCATTATCAATTCTCAGCATTGCCCTTTGGCTTATCTACTGCGCCCAGAGTGTTCACGAAATGCATGGCATCAGTAATTGCTCATTGCAGGCTCCAGGGAATCCAAATCTACCCTTACCTGGACGACTGCCTGATACAAGTGGACAACAAATTCAAGTTAGCAGAAGACTTGAAAAGGGTCATTTACCTACTACAAGCCCCGGGATACACAGTCAATATAAACAAGTCAAGGCTGATACCATCCCAAAGGATAACCTTCTTGGGTGCAGAGCTGGACACATCGAAACAAATGGCATTCCTAACAGTAGAAAAACAAGAGCAACTCCCTCTATATTTCTTGGCATTAACAAAGCAGAACCATCTAACAGCAAGACAAGTCCTGCAAGCCTTGGGCTTCATGGCATCCTGCATAATATTGGTTCCACATGCCAGACTGCATATGAGAAAGTTACAGTGGTACCTAAGGAATTTATGGTCTCAGCACAAGCACAGCCTAGAAACCCTAATTCCAATAATTCCATGCCTGAAGCAAGAGTTCCAATGGTGGGCTCAGGCCTGTCAATCAAACAAAGGATTGCCCTTCCACAACACTCAACCAAGCCAAACCATTACCACGGATGCCTCAGACCTCGGTTGGGGGGCCCACATGCTGGACAAGTGCATACAAGGCTTATGGACTCAAGACCAGCTGCACCTGCACATAAATCTAAAGGAAATGCTGGCAGTAAAACTGGCAATTCAGACATTCAGACTATTTCTTCGACAAGGTCAACCGTTGAGAAGGACAGACAACACCACAGTTATGTGGTACATCAACAAACAGGGAGGCACACATTCGTACCCTCTATGCCGGATGGCAATGGATCTCTGGAATGTGGCCCTGAGTTACAATGTTCAGTTACAAGCAATTTTTGTACCAGGAAAAGAAAACATTCTAGCAGACATACTAAGCAGGACTACCACGGATGCCCACGAATGGATGCTGCATCCGGACATCTTCATAACCATTACAAGAAAATGGGGGCTCCCTCAAATAGACTTATTTGCATCCCCACTCAATCACCAACTAAAGAAATTCTGCACAAGGACGTACCACCCACTTGCTTGGAAGGTGGACTCTCTATCTTTCAGTTGGAAAAACCTGACAGCATATGCATTCCCACCACTTCCTTTGATGCACAAGGTGCTATTGAAGATCAAAGAGGACCGTCCAAGGATCATTCTGATAGCTCCAGACTGGCCAAGGCAACATTGGTACCCATTACTGAGGAGCATGTCTCGGGAACAAATATGGCACCTACCCCTTGTTCCCTTGCTGTTAACACAGAACAACTACAACACCCTGCATCCAAACCTGAAAACACTGCAGCTAACTGCCTGGAACATTGCATAAAAACAAATAACCCAAATTTATCCCAAAGGGTAAAAGACATTATCTTGGAGTCTCGCAGACCCTCAACAAGGAAAAATTATTCAGCAAAATGGAAAAGATATTCCATTTGGAGTACTGAAAAAGGAGAGAATGTGTCACTGGTAAACATAGCCAACATCCTGGAATACTTGGCAGAGCTCTTCCACAAAGGTCTGTCCTATTCTTCCATTAAGATTCATGCATCAGCTATTTCAGCAGAATACAACTTTGATCCTCCAGTCTTCTCACATCCTCTGCTCAGGCAGTTTCTGAGAGGAATTAAAAATGTAAAACCTCCTAGGAAACCACCATTGCCAGCATGGGACTTGAACTTTGTACTAGAAAAATTGACACTCCCTCCATTTGAACCAGCAGCAACAGCAGATTTACAATACTTATCATGGAAAACTGCTTTCCTACTGGCAATCACTTCAGCAAGAAGGGTATCTGAGCTACAGGCATTAATGGCAGTACAGCCCTTCCTGATCTTCCATCAAGATAGAGTGTCCATGAGAACAAATCCTACCTTTATGCCTAAGGTGGTCTCCAAAGTATCTTTGAATCAGGCTATCCACCTACCTACATTCTTCCCCAACCCACAGAACAGGGGAGAAAGACTGCTGCATACCTTGGATGTGCATAGACAATTACGCTACTACCTGGACAGGACCAAGAGCAATAGAAAAACTGACCAGCTACTGGTAGCATATGCAACAGGAATGGAAGGAAAAGCAATTTCAAAACAGACAATCTCTAAGTGGATAGGAAATTGCATTAAATTTTGTTACTCCTACCATGGGAAGAAAACTCCAGAAAACATCAGGCCTCACTCTACAAGGGCTACAGCCACTACCACAGCTTTTCTTCGAGGAGTGGCTACCAGAGACATTTTAGAGGCTGCTACTTGGAGCTCCGTGCATACATTTGCCAAGCATTATAATTTACCTTTATACTCTAGACCTCGAGCAGGTTTTGCCACTGCTGTTTTGCAAGGGATCCTAACTACACCATAATTTCATTTCTCCTCCTCCCCCAGTTTGGCTATGGTATTCTACCCATTTGTAAGGACTGCAGATGCATCCTTGAAGGGACATAGTACAGTTTTGTACCTACCATAAATGTAGATGTCCGATAGGAATGCATCTGCAGTCAGGATTACCCACCCTCCTTCCCCTCTGTGGTACTCCTAGGGTATTTGCCCATCTTGTAGCTAGCTGGGGGAACCTATTATGGTGTATTTGTTTGTATATACATGTACATACATGCTTATTTTTGAATTTGCTCTCCACTATTTGGAATTTTTTGCATTTATCCAAATTTAGCTTTCCTAGAGGGCACCTGGCATCTGGGGCAAGAAACACTGAGGAAAATGGCGTCGCCTGATGCCTTTATACCCGAATAACTGCAGCTGTGACGTCGGGTGAAGTGCGACACCAACCGAGGCCAGACCCAGACTTTGGAATCTGGCCGACCGAAGGGCTGCCTGACGACAGGACAACCCATTTGTAAGGACTGCAGATACATTCCTATCGGACATCTACATTTATGGTAGGTACAAAACTGTACTTTGCTCTGACTGGGAGAAGAGTGGAGAGGACGGTGTTGCTCTGACTGGGAGAAGAGCAGAAGGATAGACGTTGGTCTGACTGGGAGAAGAGCGGACGGAAGGATGTTGCTCTGACTGGGAGAAGAGTGGAGAGGAGGGCATTGCTCTGACTGGGAGAAGGGCCAAAGGATAGACATTGGTCTGACTGGGAGAAGAGCGGAGGGAAGGGGGTTGCTTTGACTGGGAGAAGAGCAGGGAGGAGGGCATTGCTGTGACTGGGAGAAGAGTGGAGCGGAGGGTGTTGCTCTGACTGGGAGAAGAGCTGAAGGGCAGACATTGGTCTGACTGGGAGAAGAGCGGAGGAGAGGGCGTTGCTCTGACTGGGAGAAGAGCAGAGGAGAGGCTGTTGCTTTGACTGGGACAAGAGCAGGGAGGAGGGCGTTGCTCTGACTGAGAGAAGAGTGGAGGGGAGGGTGTTGCTCTGACTGGGACAAGAGGCGAAGGATAGACGTTGGTCTGACTGGGAGAAGAGTGGAGGGGAGGTTACTGCTCTGACTGGGAGAAGTGCTGGGATGAGGGCGTCGCTCTGACTGGGAGAAGAGTGGAGGGGAGGGCATTGCTCTCACTGTGAGAAGAGCAGAGGGGAGGGAGTTGCTTTGACTAGGAGAAGAATCGGAGGAGAGGGCGTTGCTCTGACTGGGAGAAGAGTGGAGGGGATGTAGGGTTGCCACCTTTTCAGATGACCAAAGTGGGACAATTGTGGTACAAACATCACATTTTGCAGGCCAAAACATACCTACGGCCAGTACAAGGGGCAGAACTTCACTTTTTTTGCCTAAATAAAAGCTTATTCCTGTAGCATTTTAGTTGCTTATTCTGTTTCTTATAACATTTAGGTGTTTCAGATATAGAATAGCTGTT
This sequence comes from Protopterus annectens, assembly GCF_019279795.1. Lineage (NCBI taxonomy): Eukaryota > Metazoa > Chordata > Ceratodontiformes > Protopteridae > Protopterus > Protopterus annectens. The sequence goes on along the minus strand of NC_056745.1, from coordinate 1,491,080,026 downwards.
TTATGCAACTATTACATAAAATATAGGAAATAATTTTGCCCTGATATTTCAGGAGAGTTGCCATTCTTACAATATTTTTGCAGGCCACAACTGCCAAAAGAGGGGACTGTCCCTCGCAAAGTGGGACAGGTGGTAACCCTAAGGGAATGGCGTTGCTCTGACTGGGAGAAGAGCAGAGGGGAGGGGGTTGCTCTGACTGGGAGAAGAGCGGAGGGCATTGCTCTGACTTGGAGATGAGCGGAGGGGATGGCATTGCTCTGACTGGGAGAAGAGCAGGGACGAGGTCGTTGCTCTGACTGGGAGAAGAGCAGAGGGGAGGGCGTTGCTCTGACTGGGAGAAGAGCGGAGGGGAGGGCGTTGCTCTGACTGGGAGAAGAGCAGGGACAAGGTCGTTGCTCTGACTGGGAGAAGAGCAGAGGGGAGGGCATTGCTCTGACTGGGAGAAGAGCGGAGGGGAGGGCGTTGCTCTGACAGGGAGAAGAGAGGAGGGGAGGGAATTGCTCTGAATGGGGGAAGAGCAGGGATAAGGGTTTTGCTCTGACTGGGAGAAGAGCGGAGGGGAGGGCGTTGCTCTGACTGAGAGAAGAGCAAGGACAAGGGCGTTGCTCTGACTTGGAGAAGAGCAGAGGGGAGGGCGTTGTTCTGCCTGTGAGAAGAGCAGAGACAAGGGCGTTGCTCTGACTGGGAGAAGAACAGAGGGGAGGGCGTTGCTCTGACTGGGAGAAGAGCTGACGGGAGGGCGTTGCTGTGACTGGGAGAAGAGCCAGGGATGCGGGCATTGCCCTGACTGGGAGAAGAGTGGAGGGGAGAGGGTTGCTGTGACTGGGAGAAGAGCCAGGGATGCGGGCATTGCCCTGACTGGGAGAAGAGTGGAGGGGAGGGGGTTGCTCTGACTGGGAGAAGAGCAGAGGGGAGGGCGTTGCTCTGACTTGGAGAAGAGCAGAGGGGAGGGCGTTGCTCTGACTGGGAGAAGAGCGGAGGGGATGGCGTTGCTATGACTGGGAGAAGAGTGGAGGGGATGGCGTTGCTCTGATTGGGAGAAGAGTGGACAGGATGGCATTGCTCTGACTGGGAGAAGAGTGGAGGGGATGGCGTTGCTCTGACTGGGAGAAGATTGGAGGGGATGGCGTTGCTCTGACTGGGAGAAGAGTGGAGGGGAGTGCATTGCTCTGACTGGGAGAAGAGCAGATGGGAAGGCATTGCTCTGATAGGAGAAGAGTGGAGGGGATGGTGTTGCTCTGACTGGGAGAAGAGTGGGAAGGGATGGCGTTGCTCTTTCTGGAAGTAGAGTGGAGGGGATGCGGTTGCTCTGACTGGAAGAAGAGCTTAGGGAGGGCGTTGCTCTCACTGGGAGAAGAGTGGAGGGGAGGGCATTGCTCTCACCGGGAGAAGAGCGAAGGGGATGATGTTCCTCTGACTGGAAGAAGAGTGGACGGGATGGCATTGCTCTGACTGGGAGAGGAGTGGAGGGGATGGCGTTGCTCTGACTTGGAGAAGATTGGAGGGGATGGCGTTGCTCTGACTGGGAGAAGTGTGGAGGGGAAGGCATTGCTCTGACTGGGAGAAGAGCAGATGGGTAAGGCATTGCTCTGACTAGGAGAAGAGTGGAGGGGAGGGCGTTGCTCTTACTGGAAGAAGAGCGGAAGGGAGGGTGTTGCTCTGACTGGGAGAAGAGCGGAGGGGAGGGCATTGCTCTGACTGGGAGAAGAGTGGAGGGGAGGGCATTGCTCTCACCGGGAGAAGAGCGGAGGGGCTGGCATTGCTCTGACTGGGAGAAGAGTGGATGTGATGGCGTTGTTCTGACTGGGAGAAGAGTGGAAGGATAAATGTTGCTGTGACTGGGAGAAGAGCAGAGAGGTGGGATTTGCTTTGAGTATTCAGAGTATTACTTGACCAAGTACAACTGATACGGAACAGACAGGCAAAGAGCAGATACTGGTAGACCAGACTGAAAGCTTTCAGGCCAGCCTTCTTTTCATAATCCAGTATAATCCCATGGCCTTCATCATATTTCACAGCCGACTTCCTCTTCGTTTGAGAGATTGACTAGCAGGTTTGCAGCCTCACAGTTAATGACCTACGGCAGATAGAGTAGGTGGTCACACCTGGCCATTTCTTTTACGAGTGTATGATAAGTCAGTACAGCTTCACAAATGTCAAATAACAGGACATCACTAGTAGTGGTGGAAGGTTTGGTGCTTAACGTTACTGTGGCTTGTATTATGGTATAAGTCTGGCCCCCAAGGGTTTTATTGTTTTGGTGTCTCCTCACAGTAATGAGTCTGAACTTTTCAGTTGCAATTGAGAATTTCTGTCATATGTAGGTACCCTGTTCCTCAAAGTAAACTCACACCAGTAATCAGCCAAAAGATGGCTGTGTTCCTGCTTAACACCAGAATAAACTGTGTCCCTAAATGTGAACAAGTGCCTGTTCGTACCGTACATCTTAGTCTTCCTTCACTCATTTCCTTCCTTCTGTCATTCTCTCTAGTGTTTTCTGTAAATGTACCATAAGCCTGCTTTGTTCTCACTTCGTATTCCAATTCTTGTTTCTATTATGCTAACTCACCTTTAATTTCCGTATAAACTGGCTAAAATTAAGTAATTGTCATATAACCTGCATCTATTCTTAACCAATGTTTTCATATTTTGTTTAATCTGGTATAATTGTTTAAGCTACATTTGTTTATTGTATTATTTTTAAAAACTGTAAAATTATTCTTAAAATTCTTTGTAATAATCTGGAGCTTTTCTTCCTAGGCCTTCACTAAAAATGAGCTCCTACCAACCCTGACTTTCCCGGTAATCAGATGTCAGTCAATCAATCAATAAATAAATAAATAAATAAAGAATATTTCCCCATATGGATTGAATACGTGCATGCATACATGAGATAAGAAAATGTATTAGGTGGGGGTTCCCAGACAGAGATGTCATTCCTGTAGGATTAGGATTCCCAACCAGCAAGTCCTTTTTGACACCGGCATTATCAGCAAGTTCCCATGCATTAACACTGCGGCTTCTACCTCACTTCCTTCTCGGGCCATTTCAGATCTTGCTGACTGTCTGTATAAAAGGATAATAAGACGTAATTTTCTGATGGTGATGCTGCATCCTGTGAATGACAGAATCCTGCCAGCCTTCTAATCTGGTTTCTCACACAGCGTCCTTCCTTGAAATAGTTGGTATAACCTCAGGCCGCCTTCCTCATGTACTATAAATGCTACAAGGCTCTGCTCCCAAGTTGTGCACTCCTTTTCATGATTTCTGCTTCCGATGTCTATTACTTTAAACTGAATTTAAGTTGCAGTGTTTTAAACCTTTCTTTCATGCTTGTCAAGTCTTGGCCTACCCATGCAACACTTTTTTTGTATCATCTCTGTTGCATAATTTGATTTTCTTCCAACTAAGTCTCATTAGTTCACTATTTTGTTATGTGGTAGTATTTTAACTTTTGACCCATTCCCAGTATGGCTCATGAATTCACAATTTTTTTATGTAGTACTGTCTAACCTAGGACCCATTCCAAGTTTGTGTCATTAGTTTGCAAAGTTTTTATGTGGTGCTGTCTTAACTTGTTTATTTATTTTACATATGTTTACTGGGAGTGTACAACTGGGCCAGTGGCCTGTTTTCAGTGGAGGCCCGGGTAGAAAACCTCCATGTTACAACACTATAGGTTAACTGCACAAATACAAAAAAGTCATTGTGGTGTACAGTGCAGTTCAGTGATATACAATGCAAGGGATCACATAATTAGAAAAGCAAGATAAAGAATATTAGCAAAGCAGACTGGATTCAGAACATAGAAACATTTCTGATATTATTTGCTTTAAGTACAATACTGGAAAAGAAGAAGACATTGTTTAGGTATATGTAATATTTCCAGAGCAGGGTATCAGCAGATGGGAAAGATTGTTTCTGACGTGTTTTGTTTTCTCATCCTGGTGTGGTACAGGAGCAAAGCCAGCTGTTTGTTAGGTGATCTGTGTAGAGTCTTTTGAATTGTGTATGGTTAGCTGTGGGAAGTACATGCTGGGGAGTAGAGTTCCATGTGTTACCTATTTGTTTAGAGAACAGGGCATCTCCATGACTGTTTACTCTAGTAAGTTTAAAAAAGTAAAAGTTTGTCTGATGATCAGAGGGATCTGCTGCTGGAATAGGGTTGTACTAAGTTTTTGAGGGCAGGGCAATTGTTAGGTTGGTATATGATGGTGTCGGCTATGGTAAGCTAGCTAAGAATTAAAAGGTTAGAGAATTCAAGCCATTTTAGTTGCTGGAGAGATGTACGCTGGTATAATCTGTTAGTGTGGTTAACAAATCTGGCAATTTTATTATAGTAGGACTCTGATTTTTGCATGTCAGTTTTTCTTATGTTTATAAGAATTGGGGAGGCATTTAACAGGGTAGAAAGTAGATGTGTTCTGGCTATGGCTTGTTTGGAGGTTTGGGTGAGGTATGGGCTGGCTCTATATAGTGAGCTCAGTTTGCTGTGTACCTTTTTAATTGTCTGGGCTATGTGTGTGTCACATTTGAGTGCACTGTCAGTTGTTACCCCTGGAAGTTTGGTGTGGTTTACCGGTTCTGTTTTGGTGTTTTTTATGGAGTGAAAGGGGCGGAGAGCTCAGCTGTTTTGAACTTTGTAAATAGTATAATTTTGGTGTTTTGGGGGTTAAGTGTGAGTTGATTTGCAGAAAGATATTGTGCTACATTAGTGAAAGATTTCTGAGTTATTGGTAAGAGCTCAGGGAATGAAGAGGCTGCACATTTGAGTGTTGATTCATCTGGGGATTGTATAGTAGTTGCTGAGTTTAATAAAGAACACGAACAATACTGTCCCAATGGTAGCAAAGGACACAACTTTTTCTTTAGCAAGGATGCTCAAGATGACCAAATACTCATGAAATAAAATTCCTCGAGGTAGTCCATAAGGTGCAGATGCAAATATCTTTTATTCAGTAACACATAAAACGAATGTTGAGCGCTTTCCTCTACACAAAGTAGACTTCATCAGAACATTTTTTTATCTAAAACTTTGAAGTTTAAATACATTCTCTTAGCCAATCACATACTAATTGATTAATTAACTAATTGTTTATTGCATTAACCCCATAAGACCTACCTCAAAACACTCTATATTTATCTTGCATGAATATAAGATCCATATAAAATGTATGTTACCTAAGTAAACTTTTAAAATTAACTTTATACATAATATATAAAATGTGTGTAATAAATATGTAGTATAAAAGACAATACATAATACATGTATTAAAAAGAAATGTATTTTTTAAAAAAATAATTTGACCTCTATCAAGAATGTGTGCAACCTACTTATTGCTACCCGAGCTACAAAACATTATTTTCTAAAATAGGCTTTATAGATATGTGTTCGTTGAGACCAGGGAGTACAGAAGCATTCAATTTAACCTGCCACCATACCTCCCTTTCGCCTAATTTTTTCTTTGCACATCCGCCTCTAGGATTAGGGTTCACTACTTCCAATATACCAAATAAGAATTTGTCACAAGTTTTACTCCCTTTTAAATGTTTACATAGGTCATTCTTTTCATCTCCTTTTTTCACACAATAATAGTGGTCATATATTCTGTTTCGGAGATTCCTGTCTGTTTTCCCTACATAATAACAAGCGCAGTGCGTGCAAATAGCTAGATACACTAAATGGGAAGTTCTACAATTTCCCTTTTTAAATATAATTTTAGTTGGATTTATGTCCTGCAACACTACACTGTTATGGTTGATAATATATTTGCACTGATTGCATGTTCCACATTTAGCTGTCCCTATCTTATTGTCCTTATTCTTAGTAGTCAAATATTTGTGTTCATATTCATTCTTCAAATTCATGGCATTACTATGTACAAATTTAGGTTTGTCCCCTATCACATCTAGGATATTCTTATCTATTTTAAACACATTCCAATGTTTTGCCGTATGTAAACATTTAAAAGGTAGTAAAACTTGTGACAAATTCTTATTTGGTATATTGGAAGTAGTGAACCCTAATCCTAGAGGTGGATGTGCAAAGAAAAAATTAGGCGAAAGGGAGGTATGGTGGCAGGTTAAATTGAATGCTTCTGTAATCCCTGGTCTCAATGAACACATATCTATAGAGCCTATTTTAGAAAATAATGTTTTGTAGTTCAGGTAGCAATAAGTAGGTTGCACACATTCTTGATAGAGGTCAAATTATTTTTTTAAAAAATACATTTCTTTTTAATACATGTATTATGTATTGTCTTTTATACTACATATTTATTACACACATTTTATATATTATGTATAAAGTTCATTTTAAAAGTTTACTTAGGTAACATAAATTTTATATGGATCTTATATTCATGGAAGATAAATATAGAGTGTTTTGAGGTAGGTCTTATGGGGTTAATGCAATAAACAATTAGTTAATTAATCAATTAGTATGTGATTGGCTAAGGGAATGTATTTAAACTTCAAAGTTTTAGATAAAAAAATGTTCTGATGAAGTCTACTTTGTGTAGAGGAAAGCGCTCAACATTCGTTTTATGTGTTACTGAATAAAAGATATTTGCATCTGCACCTTATGGACTACCTCAAGGAATTTTATTTCATGAGTATTTGGTCATCTTGAGCATCCTTGCTAAAGAAAAAGTTGTGTCCTTTGCTACCATTGGGACAGTATTGTTCATGTTCTTTATTATTCAGTTGGCTGTCCTAGTTCGTGTTGTATTCTACAGTTGCTGAGTTTGTCGCTGTACTGAGCTCAGGGAATGAAGAAGCCGCACATTTGAGTGTAGTCATCTGGGGATTGTATAGTAGTTGCTGAGTTTGTGGCTGTACTGAGGTTATTTGTAAAAATAGTGAAAAGTGGTGGTCCAAGAATAGACCCTGCAGTACCCCAACTGAGATTGGGAGGAGGGATGCGATTTTGTTATGCCATCTGACTGCTTGTTGTTTTTCGGACAAGTAGCTTTGGAACTATAAGAATGCTTTTTGAGAGAGGTTGATAGAGGCTAGAACATTGAGTAATTTTTGATGGGAGACGGTGTCAATAGCTTTTGACATGTCAAGGAAGAATGGAAGGTACAGTTTGTGCGTTATTTCTGAGTTGGTTGACTGCGTCTGTGGAGGTTATAAGAGCAGTTATGGTGTGGTGCTTAGGTCTAAATCCATACTGTGTATTAGACAGAAAGTTATTGTTTAGTCGATATGTCAGTAGTTGCATATATATGCATTTTTCAAGGACTTTGGCCAGAGGTGGGAGTATAGCAATGGGTCTGAAGTTAGATAAATGGATGGATGTTCCACCCTTGTGTAAGGGGATGATGTAAGAGATTTTCCCGAGTTTGGGCATGTATTGTTCAGAGATGGAATGGTTTATTAATAGAGAGAGAAGCTAAGCTATGGTGTTGGCTGCTATTTTGAGAGATTCATTGGGGAGTAGGTCAGCTGCAAGTGATGTTGGTTTTAGTTTGTTGAGTTTTTTTTATGTTGCTAGTCTGGATAGGTCTAATAGTAAAAGAGTTGGTCTGGGAATTGTTGGGGGACAATAGTTAATGGGATGTCGTTGTTGTTTAGAAGGGATTGTATTGAATTTGTGAAGTGCAGATTACATTGGGAGGCTATATTTTTAGTTGAGTTAGTAGGCGAAGAGCTTGGGGTGGTACCTTGTCCAGAGTTTGAGTTGTTTTATGGAACTCCAGAATTTTTGGGCGGTGCTATGGTGTTTTTGTTGGATTATTGTGTAGTAGGTTTTTTTGTCATTTTTGATTTATTTTTGACTGAGTTTCTTAGCTGTTGGTAATTTAAGCAGGGAGGTTTGGTTTTTGGTTGGTTGGTTTTGGGACCAAGCTTTATTTCTGTGTCTCATGAGTTGTTTAGTCTCTTTGGTTAGTCATGGGATTGGTTTAGTGTTTGTTCAGACTTTTCTAAGGGTCGCTAAACTGTTAAGTATTTCAAGGAATTTATTGTTAAAGTAGTGGACTGCGTTACCTAGATGGAGAAGTTTTAGAGACACCAGTCCCATTGCTTGAGTAGGGTGTTGAAAGTCTCTGTGGAAGATCTTCTTTTGTTCTTGATTTGTTTGTATATTATGTTTTCTGTAGGGTAGGCTTTGTGCCTAATAAGATAACCGGGTATATGGTCACTGAGTGTGTCAGGGAGACAGCTGGAGTGTTGGTATAGTAAGAGCCTATTTGTTGAGTCCAGTCTAGAATGGATAGTTTGTTTATTTTGTCTAGTAGAAGAGCAGATTATACGGGAGAAGCCAAAGAGGTTAATATGGTTGGGTGGGAATTCAGAGGTACACGTTGACCAAATGAGGTTGAAATCACCTAGGATAATTGTTTATTTAAAAGTGAAGGCTGTTTAATTAAGAAGGTTTTCTAGTGTTGAAGTATTATTGTCGGGGGTGGGGGTATGTAGACTGCTGTGATGGTGATGCTTTTGTTAAGGTTTGGTTGGACTTGAGAGGTTAGTATGTCTGTATTAGTCAGTTCAGGGAGATGTCTTTTTATTCTGTTTAGTTTCAATGAATCATTGTAGATGATTGTGATGCTGCAGCGTTTGTGAACTCATCAAGTCTATGGATGTTGTATCCTTGGGGTAAGATCTTACTGTCATTTATGTGAGTTTTTACCAGCTCTCTGTTATGATTGCTATGTCTGGGGAGTAATGGGTCAGCACAGAGTGGAAGTCTGCAATTTTATTTAGAATGCTTCTTAAGTTGATGATGATTAGGAGGTTGGAGATGTTTGGAGTGTGTTTGAAAGAGTTTTGAAGGTTGGGGTTATTGTCTTGATAGCTGTTGGAACTTAAGCTTGTTCCGGATGTTGGGTGGGTGCTTTGCTAACAAATCATGAGGGAATTAATTGCAACAACAAGTTAACTAGAGGACCTGGTCACTCACACCGTGCCCCAAAAACTATCTAAAACAGTAAGTATAGAAGGTAGGTGCAGAGCCCCTTGAAAGATGATTGTAGCAATAAGTAAAATACCAAACACAAGTACTTTGTTGTAGAAGTTTGTAGGGGAAATAGCAGTAAGCTAGTTGCTTTTTTAAAGTTATTTTTTATTATGTTTTATTTTTGTTTTTTTGGTATTTTGAATATGGGCCAGGGTAGCTTTGTACTGCTTGGATTGAAGTACAGTATTTCCCACAGACTATTTTACCCAATTTAGATATAGCTGTTGGTGAGGGAAATGTAACCAGAATGGGGGGGGGGGGATTCAGCAGCTGTTGTTGCTGACGGTGTGCACTTATTCCAACTTGTTAGAGCTTTAGGGGTATTAGCTACTAGCACTTTATAAATTTAGTTTCATCAAGTTGCTGAGATGCTAACACCTACATATAAGTACAGAAAGCCCCAGTTCCTTGTTGATTTTATTCTTGTGGTCCCATTTGTTCTTTCACGGTCTGTTTCCAGCACCCACATTTTACTTGAGGGAGGGAGGTACAGCTTTCAGGTGGAATGTGTGGTAAGGGAAATACAAGTACAGAACATCCCAGTCCTTTGTTGATTTTATTCCTATGGTCCTGTTTGTGCTTTTGTGGTTGGTTTACATCACCCACAATTTATTTGAGGGAGGGTGGTACAGCTTTCAGGTGGAATGTGTGGTAAGGGTACTTTCAAGCAAAAATTCTTGTGGAGTTTCTCCATGAATAAATGAAATATTGCATACTCCTTCATGAGATCAGAGAAATTGAGTTTCTTAGAGCTGGTCTTAAGTTCCAGCTTAAGTCTCTCTCATTAGTCCTGCATCGAATTCCTTACTGATGGCCAGTTAGGCCATACCCACTTACCCATTCCGGTTTAATGGCCTAGTTAACCACTCAGATACACCTGTCTGATATTTTTCTTGGCGTGATCTTGTTGTTGAGAATCCATGCTACTTTAGGCCTGCATCCCACAGGCTTCCAAATGTTTCCAAACAATTTCCCTTATAAGGAGTGTGCCGCCATTTTCCCTAAAGCTGTGTTGACACTGTCAGCTCAGTTGTTACAAGTCTGTCTTGTTCCAGTGTTGTGAAGGGCGATCAGATCTGTCTTACTGTGCTCATCACCAACCTTACTCTCATTATGTTATTTTAAAGAGTTACTTAATGCTATGCTTTTTTTCTTTTAGTTCAAAAAGTGCCCTTTCTCTTGCTTTATGAGTACTGAGCATAATTATTTATTTATTATTTATTTTACATTTGTTAACCGGGATGGTCCGACTGGATACATGTCCTTTTTCAGCGGAGGCCCGGGGAGAAAAGCTCCAACAGAGTTACATTGATAATTAGGTACAGTAAATGAGCTGAAAGAACTTAACAAAAACATAGGCTATTTACATACAAGTACAAGACTGCCATTACTATTTCTGAGATTACTACAAATGTAACATTAATAACATATTAGCAAGGACGGTAGGCAGTATAATGACATAGAGTTAGACAGGATACATATTTCTTTATCACAGTATACAAAGTACTTATCATCTTAGCTAGTTGTTTATGTTTTAGTTAATGGCACAGAGCTAGTCTGGGTTTGAGCAAGGACATAGCCAGTGTGACTTGAAGTGGAGTTTTAGACTATTTTTGAATTGACTTAGAGAAGTTGCAAGCATGATGTTATTTGGGAGAAAGTTCCATATTTTACCAGTGGTGTTGGCAAATAGCGCGTCACCACCTAGGTTGAGAGATTTAGTTGTTTGGACAAGGAGTCTGTTTGCTGAGCGAAGGCAGCTTAGATTGGAGTAGGGAGTCATTAAGTTTTTTAGTGCTGGGGTATTCTCAAGTTGTTTAAGGATTTTGAAGGCCTCCGAGTTGGGACTGGTGAAGAAGGTGTGGGAATTCTATCCATCCAAGCTTTTTCAGGTTAGTACAGTGGTGTGTTCTGTAGGGTAGGCCTGTAACGAACCTAGCAGTGTGATTATAGCAGGATGAGAGCTTGGCCAGATCAGATTTGTTAAGGTGAGTGAGGACAGGAGAGGCATATAGTAGGGTAGAGAAAAGGTGTGAACGGGCTGTGGCTGCCCTGGCATTCGGGGTAAGGAAGGCTTTAATTCTATATAGGGTCCCAAGTTTCTTGTTGACTGACTTAATGGCTTGGTTGATATGTATATCAAATCTGAGTTTATTGTCAATGTTTACTCCTAATAGCTTTGTATAGGTGTCTGGGGAGATGATGGTCCCATTATTGGATTTTATAGTGAAGTTTTCAGTCGGAGATCTATTGGTTGGGTAGAAGAGAAGTAACTTGGTTTTGTTTGGATTTAAGATCAGGAGATGGTTGGCAAGCCAGTTTTCGACTTTGGTGAAGCTTTGTTGGGTGGTAGTTAGTAGATTTGCAAGAGAGGCATTGGAACATATAGTCGAGTCATCTGCATATTGAATGCAGGTGGCTTCAGGGATGACTGTTTGGATGTCGTTTATGAAGACTGAAAAGAGGAGAGGTCCTAATATGGAACCTTGAGGAACTCCTATGGTATTTGGTAGTAGGTAGGAGAGCTTGTTTTGCCACATTACTGTTTGTTGTCTCCCAGTGAGGTAAGCTTGAAACCAGTCAAGGGCTGGAGTATCTAGATACAGGGTTTTTAAAGTATATAGAAGTAACTGATGGTTTACCATATCGAAGGCTTTCGATAGGTCCAGGAAGAGAGCGAGGATATTTTTTTATTATTCCGGTTAAGATTAATGTTTTCAGTAAAAGAAAGAGAGGAGGGCAGTGGTTGTACTATGATGGGGTCTGAATCCATGTTGAGAGTCTGTGAGTAGTTTATTTTGGGTTAGATAGAGCATTAGTTGGTTGAGCAAGCACTTTTCCATAATTTTATAGGTCTATAGTTGGATAGTTCTGTGGATGAACCTCCTTTGTGGAGTGGAATAACATAGGATATTTTCCAAATTGAGGGGATTGAGGCCTCGGTTATGGTTCTGTTAATTAGGATTGAGATAGAGTAGGCTACGACATCTGCAGCAATTTGCAGGTATTCAGCCAGCAGAAGATTGGCTGAAAGGGTGGTTGGCTTCAGTTTTTTCAAAAGGGATCTGATAAAGGATGTGGACACTGGCTGGAAGTTAAAAGAGAGTGGTGAGTCGGGTATAGTGTTTATAGAAGTGTGGGGAGGAGAAAGTTGGTTAGCTAATGACTGGATGGTTTCTGTGAGGAAAGTATTGAATGAATTGGCTATATCTTCTTGGCTCTTGTCAGATAATGTTCCTGGGGTCGGAGTAGTGGATTTGCCTGGTTGGAGAAGTTTATTTATGCCTGCCCAGTACTTTTGAGGGTTATTCAACTTTTGGTAGTACTTCATGGTACTTCAGGTAATTCAATACTTTTGAGGGTTATGCAGACTTCAGGTAATTCAGTACTTTTGAGGGTTATGCAGACAACTATGCTGAACATTATAAATGTTTAGGAGTCTGTCTTTTCTTTCTTCTGTTCATTTTTCAGGTTGTGTTGGCCTTAATATCCTTTCCTTAGTATTTCTAAGTATCTGTAAAAGGTTTAGCCTCCCTTTCTGATCAGACTTATTGTCATTCTCGACTTGGCCTTTCCTTTTCTGACTACCATACCTACTTTATTTATGTATTTAAGTGTGTTTATCAGAGTAGAACACTGATCAGTGTACGGTATACAAATAACAGTCTTTTACATTTATGAGTAAGCACAGACCTGTATCAGATAAGCAATACTCAGAATATCTAACAAATGAAATTGTAAGTGGAATAGAAAAGGGAGAACAGAATTAAAGTAGGAGGAAGAGACATGGAGGAAGAGACATGGAGGAAGAGGCATGGAGGAAGAGGCATGGAGGAAGAGGCATGGAGGAAGAGACATGGAGGAAGAGAAATGGAGGAAGAGGCATGGTGGAGATAAGGGCAGTAGCAGGAAACCTCATCTCTTCTTGTCATCCCCTCACTTACTGGCTCTCATTCATCCTACTTCCTTCTTCTCTTTGCATCTTTCCCACTTCTCTCCTTTCTACTCCTCTTCTTTCTGCATGCCTCCTACACCTTTTCTCTGTCTTCTCATATGGTATCCTTTCTTGCAACTATTCTCACTTGCCTCTTCTCATAGGTTCATAGATTAGTACTAAGTTAACTGCCCTTGCAAGCCATTTTAAGCCTAGCCAATTATCTCTTGTGAGAGTCAAACCCTGCACCTTGTGTTTGTAATGCAAACACCTTAACCATTAGGCCACCCTCATGTCTTCATACCTCTCTATACAATGATATGCTGCTATCCCTGTAGCATAGGCCATCTCAGTCATTATGGCTACATCTTATCCAAAAAGCTATGCTAAGCATAATTCCATTTTCCATCTGTGTTTTGACATGGTAAACTGCTTCTTGAACTAAATGTTGTACCATATTTTTGCATCAGTAAATATGCATATCCTTGTATCTGTAAATGTGTTTTGTTAATTTCTTATGTGATCCTGTTCACCTGGGCTGTGCCTGCAAATGGTCCAATGTGATTAGTGCACAATCCCTGGTAAGTAAATAAAAATAAACAAGTAAATACAATAAATAAAGCTAATAGAGACCAGTAAGATGAAAGTAAATACAATAAATAAAGCTAATAGAGACCAGTAAGATGAAAGTAAATACAATAACTAAAGCTAATAGAGACCAGTAAGATGAAAGAGATTCAGGTGCCTTACTGAATTCCACAGCCACTTACCTTTTCTGATTTAATCACCAAGTCACATGATTTTCTTTTATTTTAATTGCTACAGGTAATGTTCTAATTGATCGCTGCTGCAGTAGCCTTAGCTATATGTGTTATATTCTGCAAAGGATATAACAACTGGCCAGCTTGCAAAGCTTCAGGGCACCTTTCATATCGGTCTGTCTCATTCGCAGTTTCTGTCTCGCCCAACTCCCCCAGCTGTAACCAGGCTAAAAAACTACTCAAAAGCTGACTACGTTAAGGGAGGGTATCAGTAGCTTCACACCACTGTCCCCCTCAGAGGATGCAGACAACTATGCTGAACAGTACACCATTGCAGTATACAAGCACCTGGACAACTGCATGGACTCAGCCGTACCCAATAGAACTAAAACCTGCTCCTCAAGGAAACACAAACCTATCTGGTGGACATCCTCTATCAACAGCCTTTACAACAAAAGGAAAAAAAAAACTGTTGTCCAAGGGTAAAAAAGGGGCATATTCCAAATTGGAAAAACTCCCTCCTTGGCATCAACAAACTAATTAGATATTTAGTGAAAACCTCCAAAGCCAATTATGAATCGAAACAAAGGGAAACCACAAAGCCTTCTTCAATTACATCAGGAACCTCCATGACAAAGCCCAGGCTTGTTTCAAATTAGTTCTTAATGTTAGTTCTTAATGGTACCACTTACACTGATCCTGCTGACTTAGCCAACTTGCTAGCTGATAGGTTCAGTGCAAACTTCACCCCCTGTCCCTCCAAAGGCCCGTTCAGCATCCCAGATACTTGTCTCGCACCACACATCTCCATAGATCAAGTGCTAAAGGCCATATCCAAGGCAAAGAACACAGCTTCCATGGGACCTGATATTATCCCAGGCTGTATTCTGCACCATCTTCAGCAGGAACTAGCTTTGCCATTGAGCACCCTATTCAACCACAGCCTAAGTACAGACTTCATTCAAGCAGAGTGGAGAACTGCCATTGTCATCCCCTTGCACAAAGGTGGTGCCACTACTGACTCAGGAAACTATCGCCCCATTAGTTTAACGAGTCTGATCTGTAAAGCCATGGAGCGTATTATTATGGACCTCATAAACAAGGACATAGGCCAAATCCAAGCTCTTGACCCCACCCACTTTGGATTCATCAAAGGCAGATCTTGCCTGTTGAACCTGGTTGACTTTTTTGAGACTGTCAGCAAGGCCCTGAATGAGGGAAAGTCAATACATCCAGCTTATCTTGACTTGGCCAAAGCCTTTGACACAATCCTCCACTCAGGCATCATCGAAAAGCTAACACAACTTGGCGTAAATCTCTCTGTCGTCAGGTGGGTGGCCAACAAGGTCAAAACAGGTGCCACCACCTCCGACAGTAGACCTGTCACTAGTGGTGTTCCCCAGGGATCTGTCCTGGGACCCCTACAATTTGGCATCTACTTCTTAGAGGTCCAGGCAAAGACTAAAGGCCTGTGGCTGACCACGTTTGTGGACGACTGAAAGTTGGGTGCTGTCAGTGACTCCCCAAATGATGTTAACATACTACAAGAGTGTCTCACAGCAACAAATGACTGTTGCCAAAGTCATGGCCTTAAATTAAACACAAAAAATGTATTATCATACCATTCGGCAAAATCACGGCCCCTACTGAATACCACATCAATGGCAACCCCCTAAGCACACAACCTGTACTGAGATACCTGGCTACACAGGTTGACAACAATCTCACATTCAACCATCATGTAGCGGCAGTGAACAGAAAAGCCTTTTACTTGGTTAATTTCATAAGTAAAGGGATTGCATCCAGAAAAAAGGAGGTTATTACCTTTCTGTACTCCTCCCTCATTAGGCCAATAATTGAGTACAATGCCCGTTTGGTGTGTACCTCTCCAAACACCTGCACCAGCTGGAAAGGCCACAGAAATACCTTACAAAGACAATCCATGGCCTCCAACACCTGTCCTATGTGGACAGGCTCAAATTACTATCACTGTACTCGGTATTGTACAGATTGCTCAAAGGTGATCTGTGTCTCGTTTACAAGGCAGTCTCGGACTCTGCCCTACTAGAGATGCTCCATAACTGTAAGCCTAACTCTTTCAGCATTACCCGCTTGAAAGGCCTAAATCTAATATCTGACATTAAAAAAACTTGCTGGAGAAGCAGGTTTGCCTCTTGGAGGCTGCCCCGTCTCTGGAATAGACTTCCCATGCACATCAAACAGAGTACATTGCTGACCCTCTTTAAGCGCAGCCTTGATGAGTGGATGAGAAACCACAAATCTGTCCCAGGGGCTCCACCTGTGTCCCTAATTGACAGGGGTGGCAGGTGCTGACTGAGGTTTCTTTTTTGGGAATAAACTCTAGGCTAGGCTTGTAAGGGCCCCAGGGCCATTAGCCTAGTAACCTCCTACGATCCTATGAACCATTAGTCAGCTCACGCTGAGGTGAATAAAAAGATAGGTTTGAGTGCCAAGATCTTCAGAGCCCTCCTCTGCAGGCTTTTGAGGATTGATGGTCAGCTAATGCTGTTCCATTGCTGGGAAGATAAATTTTCTTTGGGGAAAACCCTTCCACCTTACTTTTAAATTTGTTTTTGTTGACCTTTTTGTGAGAGAAATACTTTTAATCTAGGAATAGGTTTTTTCCTTGACTGTCTCATGTCTTTTATATACTTTTAAACAGGAGCACACTTTTTTATATATGTTAAAAAGCTATTAATATTTGTTTAAAACTACTCTTTCTCTGGTAAAACTTATTTTACTTTTTGGGATGGGGAAGGTGTTTCTAATGCTTTTTACTGTATTTTTTTTAGGGAAAATGTTACTTTTTTGGTTTACTAACTATTGCTTCTTAGCTTCTCAGGGAAGCAAGCTTCATTTTTGTCTTGACCATGGAACAAATCATCAGTCCCTCAGTCGTACCTTCTCCAGTCACAAAGAGACAAAATTATTGAGCAGCCTTTGCCACTACAGCAGGCTGATAATTTACTTCAGTCACAGATGGGTGACTCTCCTTTGGCCAGAGCTGGTTCCTCAAACCACTCATCTTTTTCTTTGGGTCCCTCTGTGGCTGTTGGAGTCCCCTTCAGTGGGCAGAGAAGAGCTATTCTTGTTGGTCATGGGGTAAGAGTAGGGACTGTAGCCCTGCTTAGCCAGAATGTTGTGTCCATCCTTGGGAAGCTGTTGCCTCCTTGTCAAAAAGGAACAGAAAACTAAACATTTAGCTTCTTCTGTGTCAGTCACTCTGGACAGGAGTAATTTATTTGGAAACTAAAAACATAATTTGTCACAAGTGCACAGCCAAAACAAACTAAGAAAAACAAAAGCACCAAACACCACAGGATGCAGTGCACCAAACACCACAGGATGCAGTGCACCAAACACCACAGGATGCAGTGCACCAAACACCACAGGATGCAGTGCACCAAACAACACAGGATGCAGTGCACCAAACACCACAGGATGCCATGCACCAAACACCATGAGATGCAGTGCAACAAACACCACAGGATACAGTGCAACAAACACCACAGGACGCAGTGCATCAAACACCACAGGATGCAGTGCACCAAACAACACAGGATGCCATGCACCAAACACCATGAGATGCAGTGCATCAAACACCACAGGATGCAGTGCAACAAACACCATGTGATGCAGTGCAACAAACACCACGTGATGCAGTGCAACAAACACCACGAGATGCAGTGCACCAAACACCACAGGATGCAGTGCATCAAACACCACAGGATGCAGTGCAACAAACACCATGGGATGCCATGCACCAAACACCATGTGATGCAGTGCATCAAACACTTTGATAAGAAAAGACTGTCTTTTTAAAGATACCTCACTATATGCATCAGTATATAATAACTTAAACATCTTAAATACATTGTTTGATTCATAAAACTAAGCTCACCACCCTTATCAGACTTTCATACATCTAATGTCACCCTTACTCACGTTCTAATTCAAAGTAACAGCCTGTCAGTGTTATTCAGGTTAGACTGAACATGCTTCTTGTTCATCAGCAATGATCTAATTTTACTTTCTCATAATGTCTCAAGCAAAACAATCATGGGATGAGTCCCAGGATTTAAATCACTTTTATTATAAAATTCAAGTGATAGCCCCGATTTGTGTTACCAGAATGCAAAAACCAAAGCATTAAATTCACAAATAATATTAAATCAGTTAAAGACCCAGCTAGCTGTACTTTACTGCTAGGAGCTAAGGTATACCCATGGTCAAATAAATTAGCATGATCTGTAGTAGTTTCAGTCAATGACATTAAATATTTTATAGCATTAGCTGTAGTAATATCAGTCACTGACATTAAATATTTAGCAATCACAGTTGTCATTAGTAATGTTAATCACCAGGTTTACCCCTGTTGCAGTGGAAGTTGCCACAACTTTCCTTTTCCAGCTAAATGTCTTGCCCATTGCTCACTGATTCCATTCCTGTCACCTCATGTTGGAAGAGACAAGAGATTGATTCTTTAACCACTCTGACTAACAAGAGCAGCAGAAGTTCTAAAAGGACCACCTCCTCATCGTCCGCAAATGAATTAGACTGATAAGGAACAGGGTCACCTTTATCGACACAGTCATCCTGTTGTATGTCATCCTTCTCTACTACTAATCCTGTTGTATGTCATCCTTCTCTGCTACAAATCCTGTTGTATATCATCCTTCTCTACTACAAATTCTGTTGTATGTCATCCTTCTCTACTACTAATCCTGTTGTATGTTGTCCTTCTCTACTACAAATCCTGTTGTATGTCATCCTTCTCTATGACAAATCCTGTTGTATGTCATCCTTCTCTACTACAAATCCTACTGTGAATCCAAAAGCCGTTACAGTGC
Organism: Protopterus annectens; assembly: GCF_019279795.1. Lineage (NCBI taxonomy): Eukaryota > Metazoa > Chordata > Ceratodontiformes > Protopteridae > Protopterus > Protopterus annectens. Next base: position 1,491,061,495 of record NC_056745.1, on the reverse strand, counting down.
CAAAAAACCACGAGTAATACATAAAACAACACTGTCAGCAGCACAATCTCAAACAGTACTTTATTGTAATGTAAAGCACAATAAAAAAACAAACCCGGATTGAGTACTTTCTTCCCTTACACAGGGATTTCATCTGAATCAGTAATCAACTATTAAATTAATCATTATATAGTCCTCCCCATGAATAATTAATTAGTTGCTTCCTTTTTACTTAAAGTTGTATTAAATATTTACAAGGAAACCTTCTTACATGTATCAAACTATAAAAAGAAAAAATCCTAAACCATATTATAAGGTGCCAAGTAGAATCCCTTGTGCAAACCCATCCATAAAATATCATACATTTAAAGTATATATAAAATAAGTGTAATGACACTTATGAGACACTTTAAAAAACTTTTTGAAGAAACATTTAAACACTTTAACAAAGGTAAACTATTCTATGTAAATCCACATGTCTAATAACACATATATATATATATATTTTTTTTCCTACAAGTATATATCTTAACTAACTAAAGCTGCCTTCTTGTTCAAAACTGGCTTAATGTTTCTATGTTTCTTGTTCTTGTTTTCTACAGTTTCTATGTTGGAAAAATGGAGAGAAAGCTTAGGGACAGAATCTACGAACACACGTATCAGCTTGCTACATGCAACACAAATAATGCCCTAGACAAACATTCTTGTGTGTGTAAGAGGTGTTATGGTTTTAAATTTGGTATCATTGAGAAAGTTTTACCCAACCCGAGGGGGGAGAGATTTTAGAAGTCACATAGAAGAAAGAGAGGTTAGTTGGCAAATAAGAATACAAGCTAGTCAAGCACCAGGATTGAATGAAATTATATCCTTTAAGCCAAGCTGGAAAGGGAAAGTTGTGGCAACTTCCACTGCAACAGGGGTAAACCTGGTGGTTAACATTACTAATGGCAGCTGTGATTGTTAAATATTTAATGTCAGTGACTGATATTACTAAGCTCATGCTATAAAATATTTAATGTCATTGAAATTTATAATAGGTTCATAGGTAGGTTCATAGTTTAGTAGTAAGCTAACTGCCCTTGCGAGCCATTTTAAACTTAGCCAATTATCCTTTGTGAGACTCAAACCCTGCACCTTGTGTTTGTAAGGCAAACACCTTAATCATTAGGCCACCTTCCCAACCCCTAATAAAAGTGGTTTAAATCCTGAGACTCATCCCATGATTGTTTTTGTTTGAGACATTGAGAAAGTAAAATTAGATCATTGCTGATGAACAAGAAGCATGTTCAGTCTAACCTGAATAACACTGACAGGCTGTTACTTTGAATTAGAACGTGAGTAAGGGTGACATTAGATGTATGAAAGTCTGATAAGGGTGGTGAGCTTATTTTTATGAATCAAACAATGTATTTAAGATGTTTAAGTTATTATATACTGATGCATATAGTGAGGTATCTTTAAAAAGACAGTCTTTTCTTATCAGTGTTTGATGCACTGCATCACATGGTGTTTGGTGCACTGCATCACGTGGTGTTTGTTGCACTGTATCCTGTGGTGTTTGATGCACTGCATCACATGGTGTTTGGTGCATGGCATCCCATGGTGTTTGTTGCACTGCATCCTGTGGTGTTTGATGCACTGCATCACATGGTGTTTGGTGCATGGCATCCCGTGGTGTTTGTTGCACTGCATCCTGTGGTGTTTGTTGCACTGGTGTTTGTTGCACTGCATCCTGTGGTGTTTGTTGCACTGCATCCTGTGGTGTTTGGTGCACTGCATCCTGTGGTGTTTGATGCACTGCATCTCATGGTGTTTGGTGCACTGAATCCTGTGGTGTTTGTTGCACTGCATAGATTTTAGGATAGCTGTTTAGATGGATTTTTAGTTTTTTAAACAATATTGGTAATAATTTTATGATGTATTTACACAGTTACTACACAGAATACCTTTAGCAGCTGTTCCAAAAAGTTAGACATTTAATGTGTTCTTCATTGTTATGGATTTCTGGTTATTTATATGTGTTATTAGACATGTGGATTTACATAGAATACTTTACATTTGTTAAAGTGTTTAAATGTTTCTTCAAAAAGTTTTTAAAGTGTCTCATAAGTGTCATTACATTTATTTTAGATATACTTTAAATGTATGATATTTTATGGATGTGTTTGCACAAGGGATTCAACTTGGCACCTTATAATGTGGTTTAGGATTTTTTCTTTTTAAAGTTTGATACATGTAAGAAGGTTTCCTTGTAAATATTTAATACAACTTTAAGTAAAAAGCAAGCAACTAATTAATTATTCATGGGGGGACTATATAATAATTAATTTAATGGTTGATTACTGATTCTGATGAAATCCCTGTGTAAGGGAAGAAAGCGCTCAATCCGTGTTTGTTTTTTTTATTGTATTTTACATTACAATAAAGTACTGTTTGAGATTGTGGTGCTGACGGTGTTTGTTTTATGTATTACTACTACAAATCCTGTCATACATCATCCTTCTCTAAAACAAATCCTGTTGTATGTCATCTTTCTCTACTACAAATCCTGTTGTATGTCATCCTTCTCTACTACAAATCCTGTTGTATGTCATCCTTCCCTACAACAAATCCTGTCGAACTTCATCCTTCTCTATTAAAAATTCTGTTGTAGGTCATCCTTCTCTACTACTAATCCTGTCATACATCATCCTTCTCTAAAACAAATTTTGTCATACGTCATCTTTTTTTACTACAAATCCTGTTGTATATCTTCCTTCTCTATGACAAATCCTGTCGAACTTCATCCTTCTCTACTAAAAATCCTGTTGTATGCCATCTTTCTCTACTACTAATCCTGTCATACATCATCCTTCTCTACTACAAATCTTGTTGTATGTCATCCTTCTCTACAGCAAATCCTGTCGAACTTCATCCTTCTCTACTAAAAATCCTGTTGTATGTCATCCTTCTCTACTACTAATCCTGTCATACATCATCCTTCTCTACTACAAATCCTGTTGTATGTCATCCTTTTCTACTGCAAATCCTGTTGTATGTCATCCTTCTCTATGACAAATCCTGTCGAACTTCATCCTTCTCTGCTAAAACTCCTGTTGTATGTCATCCTTCTCTACTACTAATCCTGTCATACATCATCCTTCTCTAAAACAAATTTTGTCGTACATCATCCTTTTCTACTACAAATCCTGTTGTATATCATCCTTCTCTATGAGAAATCCTGTCGAACTTCATCCTTCTCTACTAAAAGTCCTGTTGTATGTCATCCTTCTCTACTACTAATCCTGTCATACATCATCCTTCTCTAAAACAAATCCTGTCGTACGTCATCTTTTTCTCCTACAAATCCTGTTGTATAGCATCCTTTTCAACTACAAATCCTGTTGTATGTCATCCTTTTCTACTACAAATCCTGTTGTATGTCATCCTTCTCTGACAAATCCTGTCGAACTTCATCCTTCTCTACTACAAATCCTGTTGTATGTCATCCTTTTCTACTACAAATCCTGTTGTATGTCATCCTTTTCTACTACAAATCCTGTTGTATGTCATCCTTCTCTGACAAATCCTGTCGAACTTCATCCTTCTCTACTACAAATCCTGTTGTATGTCATCCTTTTCTACTACAAATCCTGTTTTATGTCATCCTTTTCTACTACAAATCCTGTTGTGTCATCATCCTCTATCACAAATCCTGTCGAACTTCATCCTTCTCTACTAAAACTCCTGTTGTATGTCATCCTTCTCTGCTACTAGTCCTGTCATACATCATCCTTCTCTACTACAAATCCTGTTGTATGTCATACTTTTCTTCTACAAATCCTGTTGTATGTTATCATCCTCTATGACAAAGTCTGTCGAACTTCATCCTTCTCTGCTAAGAATCCTGTTGTATATCATCCTTCTCTACTACTAATCCTGTCATACATCATCCTTCTCTAAAACAAATCCTGTCATACGTCATTTTTTTCTACTACAAATCCTGTTGTATATCATCCTTCTCTACGACAAATCCTGTCGAACTTCATCGTTCTTTTCTACAAATCCTGTCGCACGTCATCCTTCTCTGCTACAAATCCTGTTGTATGTCATCCTTCTCTGCTACAAACCCTGTCGTACGTCATCTTTTTCTACTTCAAATCCTGCTGTATGTCGTCCTTCTCTACTACAAATCCTGTTGTATGTCATCCTTCTCTACTACAAATCATGTTGTATGTCATCCTTCTCTACTACAAATCCTGTCATATCATCCTCCTTTGCTACAAATCATGTCATACATCATCATTTTCTACTTCAAATCCTGTTGTATGTCATCCTTCTCTACTACAAATTCTGTCATATATCTTCCTTCTTTGCTGCAAATCATGTCATACGTCATCCTTTTCTACTTCAAATCCTGTTGTATATCATCTTTCTCTACTGCAAATCCTGTTGTATATCATCTTTCTCTACTACAAATCTTGTTGTATGTCATCCTTCTCTACTAGAAATCCTGTCATATATCACCCCCTTCTCTGATACAAATCCTGTCGTACGCCATTCTTTTCTACTTTAAATCCTGTTGTATGTCATCCTTCTCTACTACTAATCCTGTTGCATTTCATCCTTTTCTACTTCAAATCCTGTTGTATGTTGTCCTTCTCTACTACAAATCCTGTTGTATGTCATTCTTCTCTACTACAAATCCTGTTGTATGTCATCCTTCTCTACTACAACTCCTGTCGCACATCATCCTTCTCTACTACAAATCCTGTCACACGTCATCCTTCTCTACTGCAAATCCTGTTGTATTTCATCCTTCACTACTGCAAATTCACTACTGCAAATCCTGTCATACGTCATCCTTAATTACTGAAAATCCTGTCGTATGTCATCCTTTTCTTCAGCAAATACTGTTGAACATCATCCTTTACTACAAAACCAGGCTTCAGATAGGCTTAATTGTTAAAATCAAAGAATAATGCTCACTACACTCTGTTCGCCTGATAATAAACAAGACTTATAAAATACAACAAAAAAACAGGCTTAAATAGTGGGAAGTATACTTGCTGTGTTCAATTCAAGTCAGTCACAAAAGGTAACCAAATGTTCCACAAAAAGAAACAAAGCTGTAACCTACAAACCGCTTTACTACGTACTAATAAACCACGTTTATTAAAATAATTAGAACACAGTGCTAGCGCTTTCAATGAATCTTCATCAGGCCACTAACAAACAAACATACTAGCATCCATTTTATAGCAAAATGCTAGAGTCAACTACTGATGTCACATCCTGTTTGCACATACTGAAGTCAACTCTGATGTCACATCCTGTTATACATAAAATATTTAAACTGACCTCACTTTTGTAGTTTGTTTGTTAGTGGCCTGATGAAGATTCGTTGAAAGCGCTAGCCCTGTGTTCTAATTATTTTAATAAACATGGTTTCTACTGGACGCTTGGATTTATTTTTACATGCTGGCTGCGTGTTTTTTCTACAAGCTATTGCCCAGTGGATGAGTAGGTTCGAATGAACACTCTATGGTGATTTTGACTCTTTTTTTATTGGATTAAGAGTTCGCAAAGTAAAGCGGTTTGTAGGTTACAGCTTCGTTTCTTTTTGTGGAACATTTGGTTACCTTTTGTGACTGACTTGAATTGAACACAGCAAGTATACTTCCCACTATTTAAGCCTGTTTTTTTGTTGTATTTAATTGTTAAAATATTCATTTTTATCTCTTTGCAACTTTTTTATTTTCTGAGTTGTACAGCTTTAATTAAAGAATCTGCCTTCACAAAAAGATTGCTATAATATGACTCATTAAAAAGATAACAAATCCTGTTTAATGGATATATTCAACAATGTGATCTCAACCTCTAGCTTGTCCAAGTCATGATTATTGGCTGTAATCTGAGCTGCCATAAACTTATGTCTGTGTTTATCAAAAAGCTTTAAACGTTTTTATGTAAATTGCTCCCTTCCACTAGACCATTGTGGAACTTCCAGTACAATAAACCTTTAGGCACTCTGCATACATTTACACACTCATGAAAATATGCATTCTGCTATTAAAGTTTCAAATAAATGCAGCTGTGTATTAAAGTAATATCATCAGTGTTATGAACATCTACTAATTCCATATTTTCCTTAAACCATTCATTAATGGAATACATAGTGTGAGTTTTTCTTCTTGGAAACATCCCTTGAGGAACAAGCTCCAACTTTATTAATATTATGTGGAGGGCACCACTGTGAAGGTATAATTCCACTGGACTCTACAGACTTGTACATATCCTGTGAAACACCAGAACAGTCAGTCATTTTCCCGTTTCCCTCAACGAATACAGGCAAAGGATGGGTTAGTTTATTAACCAACTGAGTCAGGTTTCCAATCAAGGACTCTAAATCCATGGGTGCCTGTGCAGGAAAAACCTCTACTCTGCCAGGAGATGGCATAAGGCCTGAGACAGATGAAAATTACTCCTACCAATAAAAAAAATTAGTCACAGATGCACAGCCAAAATAAACTAAGAAAAAAAAACAAAAGTACCGAACAGCATAGGATGCGCTACATCAAACACTTTAATAAAAACAAACAGCACAGGATGCGCTACATCAAACACTTTAATAAAAACAAACAGCACAGGATGCACTGCATCAAACACTTTAATAAAAACAAACAGCACAGAATGCACTGCATCAAACACTTTAATAAAAACAAACAGCACAGGGTGCGTTACATCAAACACTTTAATAAAAACAAACAGCACAGGATGCACTGCATCAAACACTTTAATAAAAACAAACAGCACAGGATGCACTACATCAAACACTTTAATAAAAACAAACAGCACAGGATGCACTGCATCAAACACTTTAATAAAAACAAACAGCACAGGATGCACTGCATCAAACACTTTAATAAAAACAAACAGCACAGGATGCACTGCATCAAACACTTTAATAAAAACAAACAGCACAGGATGCACTGCATCAAACACTTTAATAAAAAAATGTTAAATGCTTTCGTATCTAATTGAATTGTCACTTCATCAAAACGATTCAAGCTCCAAAACAGAACTTTAAATACAACCTATAAACATTCACATGACTTGTATGTCATGCTTTCACAGAAACACATTGTTATAAAAATAAATGGTATTAAGAATCCACAACTACGAATAAACCTTATAAAAGCACAGTACAACATTAATATTCTAACGACTTCAAGTTTAAAATGCTTGCATTGGAGAAGTGTTTATTGAGACCAGGGAAGTTTGCAGTGTACAAATGTAATTGTTAATGAAATCTGAGATTTGATTGAAGTGAACTACCCAGTAAAACAGTCTGTATAGATGCCAGCAAGAGCAGCTCCTGTAGTAGGAAGTAACCTTCTTCCTCAAAAAAAAAACAAAACAATTTTTGGTAATAGCTAATTTTCTCAGCCTTATGAATAAATTATTGAATTATGTGCTGTATAACTATTTTCCAGTATATATATATATATATATATATATATATATATATATATATATATATATATATATATATATACACCATTACCATTCAAATGCAACTCTGACAGACCATGTAGGAACTCAGTTGCTGGAGTGTACCAACTCACAAAGGGATTTCAGCACTCACATTGCTGGTCAGTCATGTTCATTTGGGTTACATTTACGGCTCTGTGTGAGCTGTGGAGCTCTGGGGCAGTGCAGGATTTATCCCTGACAGAGTTAGTGAAATGCAGACCATATTAGATTAGGAAAAAAGGTTATATCTTGTCTGCATTCTGGCACAAGAACAAGGTGTATGTATGTTCCTCTGTCGACCAGCGTTGATCTAATGGTCCAGTTACTATAGGGCCAGTCAGGTCTGGGATATGCAGTTTAACAGCTACAGGTCATCTATCCTTCCTTTCGAGAGAGGATGCATAGAGTCTGCCATGGGGTTATTGTGAAACAGAAGCTAGAGCTAGTAGCAAGTTTCACAATTCTTCAAGGTGAAGTAGTCCTGATGATTGTACTAACTCAGGGCACGAGTGGGGCAGCATGCTTACACGTGTCAGTATTGAGCGATAGGGGCTGTAGCAGCATGACATGCAAGGTAGACCATCTGCAGTATTACAGACTCATTTACTGTTGGCTCATCTAGGGTGGATCATTGAATGGATGAATTAGATCACCTGCAGTAAGACAGATACATCTACTGTTGACTTGTCTAGGGTGGATCATTGAATGGATGAATTTTTTTTCTGGAGGAAGGGGACGTTCCCAAGCTGTGTTGTAGCTGCAAGGGACAGTGGATGGGATGAAGAGGTAAATATAATAAAATAGATTGTTATGGTTTTGACCCCAATAACCTTTAAGAAGTTGTTGGTTTACACATGACTCCCTCCAGCAATGATTGAGGTCATTATATATATACATATATATATATATATATATATATATATATATATATATATATATATATATATATATATATATATATATATATATATATATATATATATATATATATCTTTAGACTAATGAAACTCTTAATGTAAGATTTCTCTGTTTTCACTAATTGTGATTGCTGTATATGTATATACTACTATTAATTAAGACTCACTGCATTTTGTATCTAAATATACTTTGTAAACTTTAGTTTGTTTTTTTTTTTGTTACATGTTATTCATATGTGTGGAGCTTTTCTCCCTGGGCCTCCACTGAAAATGAACCTGTCTACAGTGGACTGTCCCAGTTAACAAATGTAAAATGAATAAATAATAAATAAATGTGTAAGTGCAGAACCAAGACCTTGGATCAAAAGGAGATCCTGACCATAAACCAACTAAGGGGGAAAACACTGCATTTTCCTTCATTGAGTCTATATATTCTTTTTTTTTTTTTTTTTTTTTTGAGACTGTATATTCTTAAGAGCGAGTTAAATTCCTCCCTAATACGTATCAGATTTTTCATCTTTAAGCAGTATAGTTGTAATATTATTGTTTTTCTAAAGATGTTATGACATTGGAAAGAATAGAGTCCAAACTGAATATCTGAAGAGCATAAATATTCTACCCGAAGCAGGTAAAGACAGCTCACACTACAACAATTTTTTTTCTTATATATGGATTTTTATAAAGGGAAGGAGTATACAGAAATGACATGCATTTTCCATCTTAAGGAAAAGTGAGTTCATGGAACAAGTATTTCTTCTTAACCGTAGTTTATGGAACAAGTATTTCTTCTTAACCGTAGTTCATGGAACAAGTATTTCTTCTTAACCGTAGTTCATGGAACAAGTATTTCTTCTTAACCGTAGTTCATGGAACAAGTATTTCTTCTTAACCGTAGTTCATGGAACAAGTATTTCTTCTTAACCGTAGTTCATGGAACAAGTATTTCTTCTTAACCGTAGTTTATGGAACAAGTATTTCTTCTTAACCGTAGTTTATGGAACAAGTATTTCTTCTTAACCGTAGTTTATGGAACAAGTATTTCTTCTTGACCGTAGTTTATGGAACAAGTATTTCTTCTTGACCGTAGTTTATGGAACAAGTATTTCTTCTTGACCGTAGTTTATGGAACAAGTATTTCTTCTTAACCATAGTTCATGGAACAAGTATTTCTTCTTAACCGTAGTTTATGGAACAAGTATTTCTTCTTAACCGTAGTTTATGGAACAAGTATTTCTTCTTAACCGTAGTTCATGGAACAAGTATTTTTTCTTAACCGTAGTTCATGGAAAAAGTATTTCTTCTTAACCGTAGTTCATGGAACAAGTATTTCTTCTTAACCGTAGTTTATGGAACAAGTATTTCTTCTTAACCGTAGTTTATGGAACAAGTATTTCTTCTTAACCGTAGTTTAACTTAATTACCATTTCTCTTCCCGTGTTTTTCAGAAAGCATGTTACTTCTTACGCGAACACTGGTTCTTAGACATGTGATACTATGAATTCTCCAGTCAGTGGAAATGTATTTAACATCCCACTCAAAAAATAAATGCATAAGTAAGTAAGTAGGTAAGTGTTGTTATGACCTGGCCATGAAAAAAAAACATTGACTTGTTACTGACTTGTAGGAAAGCAATGCCGTTCCTTTATTTTGTTCTGTTCTTCCTTCCATTCCTCCTTGGTTTTTTGGAGTTGTTCTTGCATTTTACCTGTTTTAAATTATCGCTACATTGTGATGTTCTGTCATTGTAGGCGCTAATGTTTTATGTTGCTCTACTAATCTTGTCATCTTTTTCTAATCACCTCTTTGTATCAGTAGCTGGTAATTAAATTGTACAGTTTAGGTTGCATCCACCTGCATCAGAATTTGTATACACTGATTCTACCTTAGATAACAGATACACATTTAAATATTTTGACAAACATTTGCTTATATAGTTTGGAGTGTTTCTTCCTGGTACCCAGCAAAAATGACTATTTTAGCCCAATTTTACTATTATGGTTAGCAAACAGTAATAAATAAAACTAAATAAATAAAAACTTCCCGTTATGTAGGTAGTTCAAACAGCTGTTTCCACACTTATGTCACTGTAGTTGGGCAGTTATTGTTTGAGATTACTGATTTCTTTTGTGCTGTTTTTGATGATTTAGTGGGTGATTGATTTGCAGTTATTTTTTCATTTACATTTGTTCTTAAGCTTTGTTGACTACATCTGATATGGGCTTTGAGTCAATGTGCATCTCTTGCCCATTTCTTGGTTTACAGATTGTAACAACTGTAACACACACACAGTCTAGCCATTCACTCACTTATGGACCCACTCACGTAGTCGTATTGCTCAAACACACACACAGCGACAAATGAACACACACACACACACACACACACACACACACACACACACACACACACACACACACACACACACACACACACACACACACACACACACCTAACACATTTGATCTTAACCAAAATGCATGTCTCTAGAAAGGCTAACATCATAATTTAAAAAGTCTTTATTAAAACAAGTGTTTGATTATTTCTTAGTGCACAGAAGACCCCATGAAGGGAACAGAGAAACACTTTTTTTAATTTAGAATGACATAGAATAATGAAATTAGCTTGCAGAGACCTTTCTCACTGGTTAGTAACATCATGTCTTATTTCAAGACACTAGGTAAACAAACACTTGTAAGGCTCATAGCATGTCTCTTCACTACCACGTTTGCTAGCATTATCCATGTGGGTCTACTTACTTGGTTAATAAACGTGGTGCGTGAATAGCCATAGCATTTCTACCAGTAACATGAGCCAGAAGAGATACCAAGTTTGACCCAAGAGCTCTTAGAAGTTAGATTTTTCTGTCTTCCCTGCAGTAATATGAGGACTCCAAGAGTAAAACATAGAGTAGATGTAACAGGATTACTGAATAAAAAAAAAATATGTATTAATTTTTCCTTGTAGAAGGTCTACTGCCTAACTCCTTTCCAAAGGCCTTTCATACAGTGTCCTCAGACTGACTAATGACCTAATGTTGTAGGTATCTGCCCAGCAGTGCAGCAACCCAGTGATAGAATAATAGCACCTGGTTGAAATGCACATTGATTGATGGAGATTCTTGTGGTCAGGGTTTGCCATTGCCCAATCTGTATTGACCTCGAAGTTGATTATATTAAGCCCATGGATGCATGGGACATGGAGCGTCTGTGTGTCTGTGTGTCTGTGTGTGTGTGTGTGTGTGTGTGTGTGTGTGTGTGTGTGTGTGTGTGTCTCTGTGTGTCTGTGTCTGTGTGTGTCTCTGTGTGCGTGTGTGTCACTCTTCACCCAAGGTAAGTTTGGTGGGCTGTTCTGGATCAGATCCTATGTTCGCAGACATTTTGTTTTGGAAGAATACAGGGTGCTCTGATGTATTTTTTTATTCTCTTTTAACCAGATTAGTCCTACTAGGACAGTGTTCTCTTTTTAGGAGTGATCCGAGTTGACATTTCTATTGACTAAGAGAAATTTGGTCTGGCCACTGGTGAACTTACATATTCTTTTTTTTCAATAAGTGCCATGGGATCTTTTACAGCCACCTGAGCTACTCCTAACTTAGGCTGATGGGCCTCAGCTTAATGTCTCATCCGAAAGACGGCACATTCAGGAGTGCAGCACCTATGCTGCATTGCACTGTCTATCCAGGTACCTGTTTTGGGAATAGAACCCTCATGCTTCTGATCTTCCATCACCAAAGGTGAGAGTATGCTACCTGTTGACTCACTGACATAGTATTACTACTCTGCAAGTGCAATTCAGGATACAAAACCTACTTCAGTGCAGTAAATTTTCTTTGAGTTATGAACAGATACAAAGTAATGTTATATTTTCATTAGAACTAGAGTCAGATATTCATCCATCTGTTTTCCAGTATCCTTTAAAAGATTACAGCAGCAGTGGATCCTATCCTGGCTGTGAATATAAAAGCAAATATAGATTCATCACATCACAAGTATGGAATTATGGGTAACTTCCTGACCTTCAGGATCAGCTCTTTGAAGGTTTTTAATCTGATCTACTATGAAGCCGCTTGGGAGTTGCTTAGCAGAAAGTGGTCGTTGAACCTGTGAACATTGTGCTCATGTGTACATGTTCTGTTCTCATTCATTTGGCTCTGGAATGATTAGTATGTCAGACGTACCGTGGTGCTACAGCATCAAGTGACTCTGAAGAAACTCAGAAGATGTTATTAGCTCACCCACCACTACATATGCGCATACTACCATTACTCATACATATAGTACGCATCAAACACAAAAATCTACATACGCAGAGGTTTTCTCGAAAGACTTACCTAAACACCAGAGACCACCAAAACACAAGACTGCTACAACTAACACATTCCCCACAGCACCCACGACACATAGCAACTCCAGTGTCTCACCCACCAAGCTGTAAAGCGAAACACTCAAAAAACTAATTTTCCTGTCATTAGAGACTTGGTAGTGAGACACACGGATGTCCCACCCACAAGGTTCGGCAAGAAGGAAGTCATGGTCAGCTACCTATCCGGTGCCAGGATTCGTTAGATCACACATGCACTCAGGTCTTTCAGCAGCGAGTACCATCATCATTCCATCATAGTTCATGTTGTAGTGAATGACCTGAGACGTACCTCACTGGACTATATGAAGAGAGACATGACTGAGCTCTCTGAGTACGTGTCCCAGGCAGGTATGTCCCTAGCCTTGAGCAGCATACTACCCTCACCTAGAATGATACCACAGTATAAACAAAAAAGGATGATTTCAATAACTGGCGTAGTTTTTTGTATCATTCAAAGTGGATCCAGTTCCTGTCAGCCTGGGAAGCCATGGTTGACAAACCTCGCTGCTTTGCCAGAGACAGTGTGCACCTGGCACCTCTGGGCTTTTGGCTGCTGGCAAAGGCTCTTGCCTCCCCCACAGTGCCTTTTTTAGGGAAGGTCTCAAAAACAACATTACCAACATGAAATGAACCAATTAGAACAAAATAAAGGTCATGCTGCTAAATGCTAGGAACTTAAACCAAAAACTACACTCCCTGGAAGCACTTCTGTCACTAGAAGATGTAGATGTCTGTACACTCAGAGAAACCTGGTTCAAGCCCTCAGAGAGTACCCCAGCCTTGCAAGGGAAAATGCCTTCCACAGCTTGAGACTGCAAAATGAACGTGAAAATCAAAATAGGTGGTGTTTCTATCCATATTAGAAATAAATTCACCTCCTGTCTAGTTAGACTTGACAACTCCATGGAGTTACTGCAAGTCCAGGTTATGATGGGTAAGACCCCCCCCCCCATTCAAGTCAGTATGTTATACATCCCCCTCCATGAGTCACGATGCCCACAAAGCCTCCTTGGCCAAACTGGAGATAATCCAAATTTTATCGAACACTCTGGTTATGGGGAATTTCAATCCCACCATCAACTGGGAAACCTACTCTAGCCCCAACTCACTAGCACTAAAGTTCTCTGAATTTGTTAATTCAAATGCCCTGGAACAAATTGTTCATACCCCAACAAGAGGAACAAACATTCTAGATCTGGTCCTCACCAACATGTCAAACAGGTGCGCTGCCGAACTGTCGGAACTTCATTAGTTAAATCTGACCACAAATCAGTCACCTTTGAGCTGGTGCTAACACCAGAACTCGCAAAGGATGAAATCAGACTAAAAAACTTCACCAAGGCAAATTATAAGGGTCTATTTCCTCGAAAAGTCAGTTCAGTGAACGGCATTTACATCGAAAATGCCGTTCGTCAAACTTGCTCTTGTGAGATCACACTACAGTGAGGAATGGGCAAATTTTCCAGTCTTCACTGTACCGTGATCTCACTGTGAACAGTTCGCTGAATGGCATTTCGATGTAAAATGCTGTTCGCTGAACTGACTTTTCAAAGATGTAATATAGAACCAACTATAACCCTCCAAAGCAAATGTATAAATGCCTTCCCAGCCTCACCCCAAGATGGAAGTGGTAATTACACCAAAGCTTACACTAAAGATCTGTACAGTCACTTGCATAAGTGTGTAAACTGGGATGTACCAAAAAGAATCAAAGCTAGAGCCCCAAGTAAAAACAAGCTGCCATGGTGGACATCCAGCATCAACAAACGTTACAATAAACCCAAAAAGTTACTGTCCAAGAAAACAAAGACAAGGCCCCAACACTGGAAAAGCACCCTCCTTAGCCTCAACAGGCAAGTTAGACAACTTGTCAAATCCTGTAACGGCTCCTTTGACAGAATCCTAGCAGGTACAGCCAGGGATAACCATAAGGGCTTTTACGTATGTATCCTAAAAGGTAGGACACTAGTGACTAACTGTATCACACACACTGACCACACAGATAGCAAACTTGCTAGTGGATAGGTTTGGTGAAAATGTCACTCCCTTATCCCCTTCTAACTTATCACAAACCTTCCCCAAATTCCCCCCCCCCCCAACCCTACATATCTGAAGAGCAGGTCCACAAAGCCTTGTCCAAGGCAAAGGCACAGCCTCTATTGGACCAGATGACATCCCAGCCTGTCTTCTAAACAGGCTAAAACATGAACTAGCATCACCATGTAGTACCCTTTTCAGTCGTAGCCTAACCCACAGGCTTTGTTCCTGCAGAGTGGAGAACAGGAACAGTTATTCCCCTCCACAAAGGTGGCCTAGCAACCGACCAGGGGGAATTACAGACCCATAAGCCTGACCAGCCTCATCTGTAAGGCCATGGAATATATCACTATGGACCTCATAAATAAAGATGTAGGTGACCTCTAAACCCTGGATCCTACCCAATTCGGCTTCATCAAGATCCTTCCCTGTTAAATCTGGTGAACTTCTTTGAAAATGTTACCAGGGCCATTGACAAGGGTAAATCTGTGCTTATAGTATAACTTAACAACTTAGCAAAAGCTTTCGACACAATCTCACATTCAGGCATTACGGATAAACTTAGAAAACTGAATGTAAACCTCCTTCTTTGTCAGATGGGTTGCCAACTGGTTCATAAACCGGACACACACTATCAAAATGGGTGACTCCACATCAACCAGCAGACCTTTTACCAGCAGGGTGCCACAGGGATCAGTGCTGGGCCGCCTTCTGTTTGGTATGTACTTCTCAGAAGTTCAGGTCAAAACTAGAGGGTTGTGGCTGACCAAGTTTGCAGATGACTGCAGACTAGGTGCAATAATTGAATCCCCAAATTATGCCAGTATACTCCAGGAGGGTCTCACTCAGACCAGTGACTGGTGTATTACAGGAGGGTCTCACACAGACCAATGACTGGTGTATTACAGGAGGGTCTCACACAGACCAATGACTGGTGTATTACAGGAGGGTCTCACACAGACCAGTGACTGGTGTATTACAGGAGGGTCTCACACAGACCAGTGACTGGTGTATTACAGGAGGGTCTCACTCAGACCAGTGACTGGTGTATTACAGGAGGGTCTCACTCAGACCAGTGACTGGTGTATTACAGGAGGGTCTCACTCAGACCAGTGACTGGTGTATTACAGGAGGGTCTCACTCAGACCAGTGACTGGTGTATTACAGGAGGGTCTCACTCAGACCAGTGACTGGTGTATTACAGGAGGTTCTCACTCAGACCAGTGACTGGTGTATTACAGGAGGGTCTCACTCAGACCAGTGACTGGTGTATTACAGGAGGGTCTCACACAGACCAGTGACTGGTGTCTCAGTCACGGTCTCAAACTGAATGCAGAGAAATACCTCATTACTCCCTTCAGCACAAACAGTGTCCCTTCACACTATATAATCAACAACAATACGCTAAATACCCGTGAAGTGGTAATGGACCCGGGATCACAAGTTGACTGCAACCTTAACTTTGACCACCATGTGTCTACTGTAGTAAGGAAGGCTTTATGCGTAGCACACTTGATTAGTAATGGCATTGCCTCAAAAGCAAAAGAGTTTATAACCCCTCTGTACTTGGCACTAATACGGCCCATAATTAAGTATAACGTCCCATTTGGTATGTACCGTCCAAAGCACCTGCAGCAACTGGAGACCCTCAAAGGTTTCTAACAAAGGAGATCAAGGGGCTCGAGCATGTGCTTTACACAGACCGACTAAAGTCCCTGTCACTATACTCCATATCATATAGACTTCTTAGGAGAGACTTATGCCTGGCCTACAGAGCAATCCAAGACCCAAACCTAATGAACTTGCTGCATATCAGTAAATCAAACTGGGCTATGGCTACCCGTTCAAGAGACCTAAATATGGCCCATAATTGAGTATAATGCCCCATTTGGTATGTACCGTACAAAGCATCTGCAGCATCTGGAGAGCCTCAAAGGTTTCTAACAAAGAAGATCAAGGGGCTCCAGCATGTGCCTTACACAGACCGACTAAAGTCCCTGTCACCGTACTTCGTGTCGTATAGACTTTTTTGGGGAGACTTATGCCTGGCCTACAGAGCAATCCAAGACCCAAACCTAATGAACTTGCTGCATATCAGTAAATCAAATGGGACTATGGCTATCCGTTCAAGGGACCTAAATATGTCCTACTACTTAAATAGGACATGCTGGAGGGACAAATTTATCTCCCAGCGACTACCGCATCTTTGGAACAAGCTATCAATTTATGTGAAACAGAGCACCTTAATGACACTGTTCAAGAGGAACCTGGACGAGTGGATGGGGCACTGTAAATTCTTACCGGGTATAGTGTCCACAACCCTCCTGGACACTGTTCAAGAGGAACCTGGACGAGTGGATGGGGCACCGTAAATTCTTACCGTGTATAGTGTCCATAACCCTCCTGGACATGGACAATCATCACTAAATGCAGTCTTGGATATTGGCTAGCATTTTCATGGTATTACATTGGAATGATACTGCTAGGCTTAAAATGACCTCCAGGCCAATAGCCTCGTAATCTCCTATGATCCTACGGTAATATGTTAAGTGAGTTAGCTTTCCCAGTTTATTATTGACTTAATGGTATTCTGGGAGCTGTAAGATGGGTAGGTACAGTATACCCGCCTCTTGTTATGAAACGTACACTTATACGTTAATTGTTTGTACTTTCATAACTTTTCTTTTTTGTATTCTGTAGGTAAGGAATGGATTTGCAGTACTACCCAAGAATACTTCTGCCTCCTCACTTGCAGTAGCATACAGTATAGCATCTGGAATAAACAGGTATCTGTACTAGATTTTGTATTTTACTTTTTAATGAATAATGGTTACCATCTTCAGAAATCTTTTGTGGTCCCCAGATGACCCATTAAGTGTTCATCATTTAATCACTGCTGCAGCAGCCTTAGCTAGATGGGTTATAACTTCCTCTGGATATAACAGCAGATAATCTTCCAAAGCTTAAAGGCACCTTTCACCTGTGTGGCAAGGCCTTTAGAGCTTTCCTGTCAGCAAAGAGCATTCCTTTTCTGGGCTTTCAAGGATCTACAATAAGCTAATAATGTCTCATTGCTGGGTAGACAAACTCCCTTTGAGGGTGGGGGTAGGGGACTTCCAAATATTATTTTTGTACAGAAACATAATTTATTCAGTGAAGTAATTTATCTAAAATGTTTTTGTGGACTGTCACTTGACTTCTAGTTGCCTTTTACTGTGAGGCACAACTTTTTACTTTTGGGGAAAAAAGTTGTTTAAACTAAATTTTTGTTTTGTTTTCCTAACTAAATCATGTGTTACATTACTTTAGAGGGCTATGGTACATATTTAAGGTGTTTTTACTGTGTCTTTTTGTGGAAAAAAATACTTTTTCTAATATTCACCTGTTTTATAGACTACATCTGTCAGTCTTGCCTGTTTCACTGGGTTCCTCTTACCTTTTAGAAGCCCTTTTCATTGTTTTGTGAATGTCTGCTTGCCAGAAGCTTGCTTTGTCTGTATGACTGTATCACAGATATTGAAGGATTAATAACATCTTATGCTTTTCTTTAGAGTCCTGTATGTAGTTGTTGGAGAAATGGATGTTCCAAATGCAGTTACAGATGATGGGTAAGTAACGTTTATTTGTTGGGGGGGGGGGGTTGTAGGGAATTCTTGCTGTTAGTTATATTAATTGTATTGCAAGAGTTGATTCAGACTGGACAAATGCAAGCAAACATTTTCACAAGAAAGATGCTGAGGCATTTTCTGTTAGATAGTAATGTATTTCAGTTGAATCAAAGCTTGAGCACATAGTTGGAACTTTTTTGCTAAAAAGTTAGCAGCTATATTTAAATTATAATTTATATGAGACTCTCATAAGGGCTAGGATGGAAGAAAATCTAAATGTATTTATATTTACAACATGCTTCATGGAGTAAAATAAACCAAGTGATAAATGTGATGCTATTCAACTTATCTGTAATGTAAGATTGACTTTTAAGAAAGTATCATTGTGATATCAGGGACCTTCATTGGTAGGGCCAATGTTGATTTCATCTTGTGTTGTATTCTATTAGCATTTTTATTCTTGAAGTTTGAATACTGCAGGGCATGCATCAACTATGCCAATGCAATGTAAGATTTCCCAGAATGCCCTGGGGGAGTGTATCCAGCTACTTAATCTGCTTTTCTGCCACTTGCACAAGTCCTGATCCTTGCACACTTTGTGGAAAAGTGAATACATCTGATGGCAGCAGTACCAGAGTATTTGTTGAAATTATCTAACTGTACCCCGAGCCAGGACCCACATCAGTGCTATAGTCACCGAGCCAGTACCCACATCGGTGCTATAGTCACTGAGCCAGGACCCACATCAGTGCTACAGTCACCGAGCCAGGACCCACATCAGTGCTATAGTCACCGAGCCAGGACCCACATCGGTGCTATAGTCACCGAGCCAGGACCCACATCGGTGCTATAGTCACCGAGCCAGGACCCACATCGGTGCTATAGTCACCGAGCCAGGACCCACATCGGTGCTATAGTCACCGAGCCAGGACCCACATCGGTGCTATAGTCACCGAGCCAGGACCCACATCGGTGCTATAGTCACCGAGCCAGGACCCACATCGGTGCTATAGTCGCCGAGCCAGGACCCACATCGGTGCTATAGTCGCCGAGCCAGGACCCACATCGGTGCTATAGTCGCCGAGCCAGGACCCACATCGGTGCTATAGTCGCCGAGCCAGGACCCACATCGGTGCTATAGTCGCCGAGCCAGGACCCACATCGGTGCTATAGTCGCCGAGCCAGGACCCACATCGGTGCTATAGTCGCCGAGCCAGGACCCACATCAGTGCTATAGTCGCCG
This sequence comes from Protopterus annectens, assembly GCF_019279795.1. Classification (NCBI taxonomy): domain Eukaryota; kingdom Metazoa; phylum Chordata; order Ceratodontiformes; family Protopteridae; genus Protopterus; species Protopterus annectens. The sequence goes on along the minus strand of NC_056745.1, from coordinate 1,491,041,834 downwards.
AGCCAGGACCCACATCGGTGCTATAGTCGCCGAGCCAGAACCCACATTGGTGCTATAGTCACCGAGCCAGGACCCACATCGGTGCTATAGTCATTGCACAGAAGAAGAGTGTGACATGAAGCACCACCATAAGTACCAGCGATTCAGTCACACCACCTACTGATGTAGGACAGAACTGCTGGCCTAGCTCCCTACCCAGATTTATTTTTATTTTATTTTATTTATGTCTCCCTTATTGACATGGTTAGTCCCACTAGGTTAGAAGCCTCTTTTCAGGTGAGACCTGAGGTGGCATTTATACTACTAGGGGAAATATGGATAGGGCATCAAGGAATTTCCCCTACTCATGATTGGTTCTCGCAGAAGCGTTGGACATCAGTTTGTGCACACGTCCCATTCCTAGCACAGTGGCAGCTGGGGCATGGTGCGTGACATGGAAAATACACTCGAGAGAGTGGTGGTGAATGCTAGTTCAATGAGAGGAGTTAGAGGGAGCAAAGGATTTGGAGATGTTGTTTTAAAGGCAGTTATTCATTGAAACAGAGGAGATGGTTAGAGAAGAATAGTTACAACCCTCCAATCGAGTGTTGTGGGATAGTTTATTAAAGGACTTACTAGAGCAGAGTGAGCCAGAAAACAGAGTATCATGGGGAGATGTTATGGAAATAATACAGTAGGAGAACACAGAAACAACATTGAAAGAGGACAGCACACTGATAAAAAAAAAAAAAACCTATGCAGAGGCAGTTGCAACCATCTTTGTGGGACAGAAAGAAAAGAATAAAGAGGCGACTTCAAAAAGAAATGTTGTGGTGAAAGTTCAAAGTAAAATAAGTCAGGAGTTGAATAGATAAGGAGGCACAATGTCATTCTACCTTTGGGCATGGAAACACAAGAGGTAAGAGCTTCCATTTTGCTTACTAAAAACATTTTGTGACTTTTCTTGAAACTGTACAAGGCATTGAAAGGTTTCTGTGAGTATTAAAAGAGACAGAATGATACCCATGGAATGAGTATCTGGATAAAACATCTTTTCAAAAGACAAAACACTAAATACACATACAGTGTTGGGCAGAAGTGGAAAGGGGGACTTTAAAAGGATGTCTTAAAAATATCTGTAAAGTAATGGACATTTCAAAAGGTCTGTGATAATAGAGGTTTATGGACTGGGGAATGGGATTGTAATATTGTTTTAAAATGGAAACGGGTACAATTTTGAGTATCATAAATGTTGAGGGTAACAAGGGTGTTGTAAAATATTGAGGGCAACCAAGCATGTGTTTTTTTTTATTTTTTTTGGAGGGGTGGGGGTTAGTGAATAATTGTGATAAAAAGAAATGTTATATATATGGGAAACAAGACCTGAAGCACAGAAATGTGAACTTGAATGTTACAGATGACAAAATGGACGTATATGGATGGAATGTAAAGAAAAGGATAATTAAACAAACATTGAAAATCCGAGGGATGATGAAGAACAAGTTAGAAATGAAGCAGAGAGAGAGAAAGAGATGAAACTTTAGAAAAAAGGGAGAGAGTAAAAAAGAAGAGGAAACAGAATAGAATCCGAAGTTAACGATGAAGAGGATATACGTTGTAAAGTGGTAAGAGTGGAAAAAAATCTGTTGGTAAAAAAGTAAAAGCAAGAAGAAGGAATTTTAAAGGTATTAATATAAAAAGAAGAGAATAAACGGATGACAAGTATTAAATTAAAATATATAAAAGTAGTACAAGAGGAAAATTATCTATTTTAAACTAAGGAACAGAGAAATAAATAATTTAAGAATTCTTTCAGTTAATGTAAACGGTATGAAAATATAAGAAGGACAGGGATGTTAGAATGGTGTAATAAATGTGATGTCGATATTATTTTGGAAGATATATATATATATATATATATATATATATATATATATATATATATATATATATATATATTCATTTTTCTAAAGTTTCATCTATTTCTCTCTATATATAATCCATATATGGTAATCCATTAAGTACAGAAGAAGTAATTAGGGACCTGGGGACCCAAGTTGATAGCAATCTCTCATTTGACAACCACGTGGCCAAAGTGGTTAGAAAAACATTTTATGTAGCCCACCTAATCATGAAGGGATTCACATCTAGATCAGGGGAGGTCATCGTGCCTCTTTACTCATCCCTCATCAGGCCCATAATTGAGTACAATGCCCCTTTTGGGATGTACCTTATCAGACACCTGCAGCAACTGGAAAGACCCCAAATGTACCTCACCAAGAGGATCAAAGGGCTCAAACAGATGCCATATGCTGCCCGGTTAAAGAAACTCCAGCCCTACTCAGTGGCATACAGCCTGCTCAGAGGCAATCTGTGCCTGACGTATAAAGCCATGTCCAACCCGGAATTAATGGACATGCTGCACCTCAGAAAATCCAAATCCCATCGAGCGAGAGACTTGAACCTTAGCACTGAAATAAATAGGACATGCTGGAGGGACAGATTCATAACCCAGAAGCTTCCTTCACTCTGGAATAAAATCCCAGTCCAGGTTAGGCAGAGTCCCTCATTGACTCTCTTCAAGAGGAATTTTGATGAGTGGACGGGAGATCATAGGTTTACCCCAGGTATCACTTCTGTGTCACTGTTAGACAGAGGCACAGTATACTAACCTCGAAAAAGGGCATAGCAAAATTAATTTAAAATGGGTGGTGAAAGCCAAACACATTCTGGCTAGGCTTATAAATGCCCTAGGGCAGATAGCCTAGTATGAACCTATGAACCTATAAGATATAATGTTTCTGACATATGAAGAAAGACAAAAAAAATGGGATGAAGAGATAATATGGGAAATGACTAGTGTTCAGGAATAGTGGTATAATGTAGAAGAGTAATGAAGATCTTAGATGCCATATTAGCTAGAATGGTAACTATTGTAGATTTAATATGGCAAGGGAAGGTCTATAGAATTATAGCTATTTATGCTTATGTAAAGAAGGGGAGAGTTTATTTCAAAGGATATTTGATTTTGAGGTTGCAAATATGCATATTATAATAGAAGATTTTAATTGTGATTTAAGGGGAAATGAAAAAAGGAAAAGAAGTAAAAAAAATAATAGAAGTTATGAAAAGTGGGAAATTGGTTATATGCAATATGAAATCATGGACATATAGAAGGGGGTGCATTCAAATCTGAAACTGACTGCTTTATAATATCAGATGGAGTATGCATAACAGAAGAGGAGACTGTTGCAACAGGTTTTTCATATTATTTGGCAATGTGGATGGAATACATGATAATGAAAATTATACTATAATAGGAAAGGGTATAAAAAGAATACATGAAAAGGAATGGAATGATAAAGGAAAGGACATTATACAATTATAGATCATATTACTATGGAAGCATTTTATGATAGTTGGTCTGAATTGTGGCTCACTTTTTAAAGAAAATCTAAAAGGATTTTTTTTTACATTGGCAGAGCTGCGGTGGTGGTGCTGCGGTAGCGTTGTCGCCTCATAGCAAGACGTTGTCCCGTTCGATTCTCAGCTAGAGCATCTTCTGTGTGGAGGCATACGTGAATGGGGCGTGCCTTCGTTGAAGGTTGTGCATCAGAGCTGGCAACTCGGCACATAAAAATCCACTACCAATCATTAGCGGACCGGAGTTCCGCTGTGGTGATCCCTAACCGGGAAAAGCCGAAAGAAACAAACAAAGAGTAAAGTAAAAAAGAATGAAAAACAGGAATATGTTAAAACATAAAGGCGCATTAGAGAACTTAAAGAACAATAGTAGAGAGTATTACAAAAAAATTGAATGAAATTTACAAAAGAAATTATGAAAAAATCAAGGAATTATATAAACAGATATATTTTTACAAGGTAAAAAGGAAGAGGTGTCAGCATATTTAAGTAATGTAGTGAAGGGGGTTCGTATAGTAGTTTAATGAAAGAACAAAGTGAAGGATAAAGGAGAAAATCTAAAGAAAAATTAAGATATGGAAATTGTAGGTTACATGGACGATATGTTTAGAAAGAGAAAGAAAGTACAATAATTTGGAAAGTAAAAAAAAAATCTCTGTAAAAATTAAGAATCAGCTTGTCTAGATGGAATCAGATTTGAAGATTATAAAAATTTAGAAGAATGGCAGAAAAGGTGTTTATGTGCTTTTAATGATTGCTTAAATGTAGGCTTAAATTGTATAATTATGCACTAGAATATTAAAATGTATATGAAAAAAATGAGAAAAAAGCTGTAAAGAATTGGGGATCAGTAGAATTAAATAACATGGATTATAAGATATTTATGAAACTACAGAAAAGATTTAAAAAATATGTAATATATAATGGAAGAAAGTGTATATGGAATGAATGGAAAAAGGTGCTGAAAGTTATTAATGGTAGAGAAATGGATGATATTTTTAAAAAGGAGAGAGGATGTAAAGCTTATGGTAAGTGATATTAATAAAGCATTTGATTCAATATAGTGTGATATGTTGAGGGAAATAATGGAAGTATACAATGTTGGCAATAAAATTAAGCAAGTGTGTATGACAGCATATAAGAATAATAAAGTAAGAGTTTAGTGAATGGTTGGTTAAGTAAAGAAATAGACATGAGAAATGGTATAAGAAAACGGTGTCCTAAGAGAAGTACTTTATTTGCTTTAATTATGAATTATAGTCAGTGAGGTTAATTGTAAAGTGAGGAATGCAAAATATGTAATTCATACAGACATTAGAATTCCAGTTATGATGTCATATGCATATGGCATTATTATAACAACTAAAAGCAAAGAGTAAGTGAGAGAAGTTATATTTTAGTTAGTTGGTTGAAAGAAATAGGTATAAGGTATAAAGGACCGGAAGATGACATAAAAATAATAGGTATACAGTTCTCAATGAAAAAATCTCTGTATTAGGAATAAAATCTGATAAAGAAGGAAATACAAAGCAAAATGGGAAACGGTATTAAAATATGTGTGTCCTATGGAAAACTTACAGCTTAGCTTATAAGAAAAAAAGTAAGTTTGATTAATTCAATATTAATAGATACAATAGCATATTTAGCAAGTGTTATGATTCAGATAATATATGAGAAACCATTGTTAGAAATATTTTTCTCTTTCATATGAGGTTCTAGATTAAATCATGTTAAAAGAGTTGTTATATTTGAACGAAGGAGGAGTACTAGGTATCCTCAATCCAATCGTGTATGTTGCATCTAAGTTTTACGCAGTTTTGAAATGTAGAAATGAAAAAATGTGAATTTACTAACAACTTTAAACATAACTATGAAGAATTTTGGGAAGGAATACGAAATAGTAAAATAATTTTATAATGAAGAAATAGAGAAGTATCAACAAAAGATACAATTGTGCGAACTATAAAGATCGATGAAAGAAAAAGATAGAAAAACATGTTATACAATATTATGAGACAATATTATTGCATTAATCCATTTGAAAATGTGCCAGAAGAAAAAGATTAAAGCAGTTATTAAATAAGTAAATGGTGTAGTGATAAAGTTGAATGTCAAGATTTGTCATGGATAGTGGGAATAAAAAAATACCAAATAAAGACAATATGTTGTACAAAATAATAGATTAGCTGAATGCAGATTGGTGATACTGAAAACTAAGAGTACATATCAAAGAATACATGTTTCACAGGTGGAATGTATAATATCAAACGTGGGTAATAATACCAATGAAATGTTTATTAATGGATATTTCAAAGTAGAGGTGTTGAATTTCTTCTACACCTCACATCCAATAATTCCTATGTATTATGGGGTACCCAAAATTTATAAATCATTGGAAAGCCCACTAATGAGACTGATTATATCTGGGAGAGGTTGGATAACTGAACCTGTGTCAAAGTATTTATAAGCAATGTTAAAGGAAACTTTATTACAATCTGTTAGTTATGTTAAGGGCAGTATGGACTTTCTGGAGCAATTACATACTTGAGTGGTTTCAAATTAAAAAAAATATCTGTTTGTTACATTGGATGTAGATTCTGTCTTCACGGTTATCCTGAATGATGTATGACTGGATTATCTGAGAAACCATATCACTAACTGTACTAATAGAAAAAAATGCTGATATTAATTACTCTGTGTAATTTATTATATCTGGTATTTAAGAACAATGTCTTTTTGTATAAACAGGAATGCTATTTACAGAAATAAGAGGTAGCTGTGGACACCCAAGTTGCAAATATGTATCCTAACATTGTTGTAGCATTGTGGGAGGATGCGTATGTTTTGTCTGAGAATAATGTATAAAAGGACAGTATACTGTACTACAAGCATTTTGTAGATATATTTATGATCTGGGATCATGATGAAGATGAACTTAATAGCCTTTTGGCATATTTTATGCAGACTCTTGACTTCTTGAAATTTTAAAAATCCCTGTCAAGTACAGAAGTATTTGTTGGACATTAGGATTATAAGAACTCTTAATGGAAACATAGCTAGAACTGTTTATAGGAAAGCCATTAAGAAGAATGCATACCTACACAGATGTAGCATGCACCCCCTTTTATGTTTTCAAATGACGATAGATATTGAGATATGCTAGATTCAATAACAGTGATGACTGTTTATGTATTCAGATGAAATTGTATTCGATTTTTGTAATAGGGGATATAGGAAAATAGACCTTATATAACAGAAAGAAAAAAATTATAGAACAGTGTCATGATTTAGCAAAACCAGCTTTTAATGGAGCTAATAGAAATAAAGGCAAGGCTGTTAAGGTTGCTAATAAACTTAGATATGCGATCACATACAATCATACTAACCACATAAAAGATATTGTACAAAGACATTGGCATATTTTAGAAGGTTTCATCTGTCCTAAAATGGGAGATTATCTGAGTAACATGCCTTTATAAAGAGCAAAAATTTGGATATAAAGAACTGCAAGTTTGTACGCATAATATGAATTATATCTGGAGGAAGGGTACATGCCTGTGTGCAAACTGTTTATTTTGTATGTATATAGAAACAATAGTTTTATGTATCCCACTGCCAAGGTGTACCACATCAAATGATTTGTGAATAGTAATACAAATAACTTGATTACATCATGCTTTATAAAGTATGCAATGGATTTTATATTGTAAAACAAATCTCAGGTTAAAAGAAGGAATATGTGCCTGTATCTCTGATGTTGAGAGAGGGGTACAGACAGATGCCTTATTCATACATATGTTCAGTTTAGACAGTGAACTCTTGTTCAAATTTGCTGTTCTCCAGTTAGTAATGGAGTATATTACAGGTAGAGATATTGTCAGAGACTAAAAACATTGAGCATACATGCATAGAAAAAATGGCATGTTTATAATTCTAAAGGACTGAATGAGACTGTTAACCTGAAACCTGTATTGAAGTTGAAACAACAGGAAGTATAATATACGGATGTTTTAAAATATTTTATATATAATTATGTATTTGAACAGTTTTATGTACTCGATGAGGTTTTACAAACTCGTTGAATGTTCGATCATATGCTTATGCATGCCACACTGTACCAACACATTTATGCGTTTTTAACCAGATGTGCATGTATGGAATATACACTGACCTGAGAAAGTATAAGGAAAAGAGTTTTTAGCTTGTCTGTGTTTGCTAAATTGTCACTGTGGTTTTGCACAATCCTGTATTCTGGATGTTTTGTTGTTTTTTACATGGATGCTGCAATCGGTCGCTGAGCTGCCTTTTGGTTTGTTTGCTGCCCCATCCGTACTGAGAAAATCCAACGACAGGAGCAGCAGTTAGACTCAGCGATGGAAATGGTGCACTGAGATAGGGGTGCCGTAAGATGATGTGGGGGGGGGGAATAAACAAAAGAATAATAACAGTTCTCAAGTTTTTCCTGAGGACAAAGCCAGCACCTTTAGAATTGCACATGACAATCGTGTCTCCAGTCTGTGTGGTTAAAGTATATGAGTGTTTAGATATACTCTTCTGAGTATCATCTGTTTATCATAACATGCATAGTTCAAAATATTCAAGAATCTGTATCTTTGTAATTAAGGAAGAACAATCAAAAACAGTGACATGAAATACTAGAAGCGATAGTTAATTCACATTGGTGACAAACTGATGCTTCTCACTAAATACTGGAAAAAGTTTTTCAGGTTTTAATGTGCCTTAATTTATTAGTTATCTTTATGATGCTGCACAAATTTAGATATTATTTTTTTTAATGTAACAGCATCCAATACAGGCAAGTATGAAGTATCATTTTGTTAACATTTTTATCCACTACAAAAAAGTAAATTTTGGAATAAAAAAGTAACCTGGACATAAACTGACTTTGGGTTGAACAGCAGAACAGCAGTTAACTTTGTCATCTGGCAGAACTTGATGCTCCATTTTGATTGGTTGCTTTCTGTGTGAGGTCTGCATCTTCTCACTGTATCTATGTGGGCTTCAACTGGGTGTTCAGGTTTTGTTAAACATCCAAAAGACATAAGACATATGACATGGCATATGTGAATTACTGATTCTCCAAACGTGTGTGTGTGTGGGTGTGTGTTGTCATGTGAGAGACTGGCAACTTATCCAGGCTTAGTTTCTCCACCTTGTTCTTTCTGAGGGCAGGGATAGTCTTTGACTGCTATACAACCCTCAGCTTGATAGAGAAGCTTTCACCAAACAAAAGAATAAATAGGCTGCTCACAGAATTGCATTTTTCTTCTTTCACCGATTATCAATTTTAAAGCACCAGAACTTTCACCGATTATCGATTTTAAAACACCAGAACTTTCACCGATTATCGATTTTAATGCACTAGAACTTCACAGTTGTTTAGTATAACAGAATGATCAGTGACACATTAAAATGCTTTTGGAGGGAAAACTTTTAAATAGATTTTCTCCTCGTTTCTCGATAGTTGGAGGGTATATTGTTCCCCCACTGCTGAACAACATGATATTTTCTTAATTCTGAATGCAATGCATCCTTACAAAATTTAAAAAGGCACAGTCACTAGAATTTGGCACTGTTCTTAGTGCTTGGCAAATGATCAACAACTTAAATAGAATTCAGCAGAATCTATTAGGTTTAGGATTTTTGTGTGGAAGTGTTAACACATGTATTTTTATACCCTAAGTAGACTTCAGAGAATTTTTCTATGGGTGGACAGCAGTTGCTGAAGGTGTAATGAGAGAGAGAGGGGGTACTTGGGAATGTGCTTTGGGAATGTAATAAGTTGGTACATTTCAAAAAATCCCTGCAGCGTAATTTTCAGGAATGTTGGGGAATCATTTTATTTATCTATTTATTTCCAGTTTGATTACCGGGGAAGTCCACTGGGCCCAGATGACCTGTTTTCAGTGGAAGCCCGGGGAGAAAAGCTCCAAGATGCGTAATACAGTAAAGATACAAAAGTATAAAATATACATTATATAGAACAGTTTACAAATATGTATATTCAGTGTCATGCATAATCAGCAAAGTTCAATGTGGTTGTTCTTAAGGGTCATACTATACAGATTCATTTGAGCAAACACTCTTATGTTGTAGGTGTGGAAACACTTTACATACACGCATCATGTAATAAGTAGCTATAGGAGTTGCAGAGAGCTTAGATGCACTCATGGGAAAATAGCTATGGGAGTTAGAGAGCTTAGGAACCTGGGAGAAAACCTCCTGGGGGCATATACTTAGAATTAGGTAGGGTGAAGGCAGGTACATTTCCATTTAGTGGACAGGTGTTTGAAAAGCTGGGTTTTGAAGATTTCTGCATTAGATATAGTTCTTAGAGTGGAAGGGAGAGAATTCCATTTCTTGCCTAGTGGCAATGAAAGGACATTTGAATTTATGGATAGGAATTAAGTTTTGATGTTCAGATCTGAGAGATCTGTTTGGGGTGTAAGGGGGAAGGATATTTGTTAGAGCTGGACATTTTGTTGGGTGAAATACAAGTCTGTGTGCAGTGGTGAGTTGGAGGTAGTTTAGGAGTTCTAGCCAATTCAGAGATTGTACAGTAAGGCAATGATGGGTGGAAGTTTTGGATTTGGTGTCCAATGTAGTGATTTTATTGTAGCAGTTTTCTAGTTTGGAGGTGATGGAGGAGGACAGGTTGGTTAGGAGAGGGGCTCCGTATAATTACGAAGGAAGTAGATAAGTAGTGGTCAGAGTGTGCCTAGTAGAGTGGGAGAGAAAGCGATTGTTCCTGTACAGCATACCTAGCTTTTGGTGGGTTTTCTTTATGTTTTGTTGAATGTGGATATCAAACTTGAGCTGTTCGTCAAAAGTAATGCCACGTAGTTTAACGGAAGGAACCACTTCTATAGGTGAGTTGATTTGACTAAGGACTTTGAAAGCATTTTTGTCGTAGGAGTAAGTCTTTGTGGGAGGAAATAGTAGAATTTTTTATTTATTTGCATCGAGAGAGAGGTGGTTTTGGCACATCCATTCTTCAGGTACTGAAAAAGCAGTTTGGGTTTTATTGAGCAATTCAGAGAGGTTGGAGGCAGAGCAGACTAAGGTTGAATCGTCTGCGTATTGAATGATTTTGGCATCAGGAATGGCAGTGTGAAAGTTATTGATGAAGATGTTAAACAGCATAGGCCCAAGGATGGACCCCCGAGGTACACCAGTTGGGGTAGGTAAGAAGGAAGAGGTGGAGTTCTTCCATTTAACTGTCCAAGGATGGACCCCTGAGGTACATCAGTTGGGGTAGGTAAGAAGGAAGAGGTGGAGTTCTTCAATTTAACTGTCCAAGGATGGACCCCTGAGGTACAACAGTTGGGGTAGGTAAGAAGGAAGAAGTGGAGTTCTTCCATTTAACTGCCCAAGGAAGGATCCCTGAGGTACACCAGTTGGGGTAGGTAAGAAGGAAGAGGTGGAGTTTTCCATTTAACTGCCAAAGGATGGATTCCTGTGGCACACCAGTTGGGGTAGGTAAGAAGGAAGAAGTGGAGTTCTTCCATTTAACTGCCCAAGGATGGACCCATGTGGCACACCAGTTGGGGTAGGTAAGAAGGAAGAGGTGGAGTTCTTCCATTTAACTGCCCAAGCATGGACCCCTGTGGTACACCAGTTGAGGGTAGGTAAGAAGGAAGAGGTGGAGTTCTTCCATTTAACTGCCAGAGATGGACCCCTGAGGTACACCAGTTGGGGTAGGTAAGAAAGAAGAGGTGGAGTTCTTCCATTTAACTGCCCAAAGATGGATCCCTGTGGTACACCAGTTGGGGTAGGTAAGAAGGAAGAAGTGAAGTTCTTCCATTTAACTGCCCAATGATAGATCCCTGTGGTACACCAGTTGGGGTAGGTAAGAAGGAAGAGAGGGAGTTCGTCCATTTAACTGCCTGTGATCTGCCTGACAGGTAACTAGAGAACCAGGATAAAGTGTTTGGTGAGAGATGGAGGTTTGAGAGATGATAGAGAAGGTGTTTGTGGGAAACAGTATCGAATGCTTTAGACAGATCAAGGAAAACTGTAGAAGCTAAGTGTCCCGAATCTCGGGCTTGATTGACACTTTGTAGGAAAGAGAGTAGAGCGGTTATAGTGCTATGGCCTGGGCAGAAGCCATGCTGGGTAGGTGTAAGAAGATGGTTTTGGGTTAGGAAAGGCTCAAGTTGGAAGTGGATGCACTTTTCTAGGATTTTGGAGATTGGTGAGAGCAGAGCAATAGGGTGGAAGTTTGAGATGCTGTTGTTTTTGCCTCCTTTGTGAAGAGGAAGAATATAAGCTGAGCACTAGAGTTTGGGGACGTAGGATTTCTTTACAGATCTGTTAATAATGATACTGATTGGGAGAGTTATACCATCAGCAGCACATTTTAGGAATTAGGATGGAATATTGTCAGGAGCATTAGAGCAAGGTTTAAGTTTGGACAGAAGTCTTCTTATAAAGTTAGTGGAGGCAGGTTTGAGCTCGAACATAAGGTGAGGGTTATTAGGGGAGTTAGATGGAGAAGAGTGAGGGACTGGTGGGTTACTGTTGGGGAACATCTTAGTTAGGTCAGAAATAGTTTCTATGAAAAATGAGTTACATTCAGAGCCTAGTTCAAGGTCGGATTTACTTGGGTCAGGACAGGGGTTATTCTTGGAGCCTGGATTGAAAAGTGAGTTTATTGATTGCCAGGATTGCTTGAGGTTTTTATTGTTATTGGACTGGAGCTTAATATTGCAGGATTTTATGTCCTTAGTGATTAGCTGTTTTGCAAGGTTACAAAGCTGTTTCTATTGGAGCAAGGTATTCGGCAATTTATTGTTTTGGTAAAGCTTCCATAATTTGCTCCTTTGATGCATAATTTGTTTTGTATCTTTGGATAGCCAGGGAGCAGTATTAGTTTTTATCCTTTTGTTTATTAGTGGGGTTAGGGAGTTTAGAGTGTCTAGGAAGACAGAGCTGAAGTAGTCCATAGCATTGTCAAGAGGAAGGGTGTTTAGAACTTGCCAGTTCATTTGTTTGAGAATATTTGAGAAAGTTGTGGGGTTGAAGCTAGTGAGGTTGCGAGTGAGAATGTATTGGTTCTGGTGTGGGGTAGAGCTAGTTGAGCGATGAATGAAAGCTGGGAGGTGGTCGCTAATGGTGTCAGGAATTGTGCCAGAGTTATTTATTTTATTTGGATGGGAGACTAGGAGCCAATCAATAGTGGATCCAGGGGGATTTGTTTTGTTGGGTCAGGTGATGGAGAAGATTCTTTAGCTATGTTAGAAACCTAGGAGGAAACTCCCAGATATGCTCAGAATTAGTTCAAAATGATGTGAAGATTACTGAACCTACACACATTGCCAACATACTGGCTGACAGGTTCAGTGCAAACTTCTCCCAAAAGGAGAGATATCTATACCAGAGGATTGTAGCCCCCCAAACATCTACAACGCCCAGGTGAGAACTGCTCTCTCCAAGGCAAAAAACACAGCATCCATGGGACCGGATGGTGTCTCCGGCTGTGTGCTCCACGAACTCAATGAGGAATTAAACCCGCAGTTAGGACAGCTGTTTAATCTTAGCCTCACCTCAGGGTACGCACTCCAAGGAGTGGCGCACGGCGACTGTGGTCCCACTTCACAAGGGCGGTGCCTCCACCGACCCTGGTAATTACCGTCCCATTAGCTTGACGAGCCTTATCTGCAAAGCCATGGAGAGGATCATAATGAAACTCATAAATAAAGACATAGGGAACTTGCAGACTTTGGATCCAACCCAGTTTGGCTTTGTCAAAGGCAGATCATGCCTTTTAAACTTGGTTGACTTTTTCGAGACAGTCACCAAGGCCATTGATGAGGGAAAGGCAGTCCATACAGCCTACCTCGACCTGGCAAAGGCCTACGACACAATACCCCACTCAGGTATCATCGAAAAACTCAGCAGCTTGAATGTAAACCCATACATCACAAGATGGGTTGCAAACTGGCTAAGTGACAGAACCCACAGGGTCAGAGTTGCTGGAGCCATGTCAGACTCAAAGCCTGTCACAAGTGGTGTCCCACAGGGCTCAGTCCTGGGTCCACTCTTGTTCGGCATCTACTTTTCTGAAGTACAAGCAAACACAGGAGGGTTATGGCTGACAAAGTTTGCAGATGACTGCAAACAGGGCGCCATAGTCGAAAACACATCTGACACAGATATCCTTCAGAAGGGCCTCACAGAAATGGATAACTGGTGCCAGAGCCATGGCCTAAAGTTAAACGCCAAGAAATGCATAGTCATACCCTTTGGGAAAAACAAGGTTACCCCTAGCTACCATATAGGTGGCAATCCACTGAGCACAGAAGAAGTCATCAGGGATCTGGGGACCCAGGTTGACAGTAGCCTTTCGTTTGACCCTCATGTTGCTAAAGTAGTTAGGAAAACCTTCTACATTGCCCACCTTATCATGAAGGGATTCACATCTAGATCAAGGGAGGTCATCGTCCCCCTGTACTCATCATTCATTAGACCTATGATTGAGTACAATGCCCCATTCGGAATGTATCTGACCCGACACCTGCAGCAGCTGGAAAGGCCCCAAAAGTTCCTCACCAAAAGGATAAAGGGTCTCAAAAATATGTCTTATGCTGCCCGACTGAAAGAACTCCAGCTCTATTCAGACTCATACCGCTTGCTCAGAGGTGACCTGTGCCTGACATATAAGGCCATGTCAAACCCAGATTTGATGAATATGCTTCACCTCAAAAAATCTAGATCCCTCAGAGCCACAAGGGCGGGAGACTTAAACCTTGACACGGTTATTAATAGAATGTGCTGGAGGGACAAATTCATCACCCAGAGACTCCCTATGCTGTGGAACAAAATCCCGGTACATGTGAGGCAGAGCACCTCGCTGGCCTTGTTCAAGAGGAATCTTGACCAATGGATGGGAGATCGCAGATATACCCCAGGGATTACTTCAGTGTCACTGCTTGACAGAGGCACAGCAAAATAATAGGCATAGTTTTATTCAAACTAAAGGGGTGGCGAAAGCCACATAACTATGGGCTAGGCTTATAAATGCCCTTGGGCAGATAGCCTAGTATGAACCTATGAACCTATTACTTTAGTAAAGTTATAGAGGTTAATGGATAGGGAGGGAGACGGACTATTGACTTTATTTCAGTCAATATTTGCATCCCCTAGAATGTAAGTTTCGTAGTTAATTTCAGTTGATGCCCTTAGGAGAATATCTTCGAGGGTAAAGATATTGTTACCAGGTGAGATATATAGGACAATGATGCAGATATTCTTGTGTTTATTCATTTTTAGTAGTCCAGCTGTAAGTTCAGTGTTGTTAAATTGAGGAATTGGAATTTTCAGGGGAATTAAGGTAAGAAGGTTAGAGTAAACTAAGGCAGTGCCGCCACATTTCCATATTATTTTAACTAACCTTTCATATTATTTTAACTAAGAAAATAATTATTTTGAATTGTGATATAGAAACTAAATTGACTAGACATTGCAAGTTTAATGCAGTTGGCTGCCAAAAAAAATGCTAGAATATGGAAATCAAAATATAAACCAGCTGTACTGAAGTATTGAATGTTGTAAAGAAGACAAAAGAACTGAAAGTGGGATCTTTAGAAAAGGGAAGGAACAATTTACATATAAATAGGTGGAATGTATGGGAATAATACATAGAATAATTTCCAGGAGGAGAAGTTACATATAAATAAATGGAATGTGTGGGAATAATACATAGAATAATGTCCAGGAGGAGGAGTTACATATAAATAAATGGAATGTGTGGGAATAATACATAGAATAATGTCCAGGAGGAGGAGTTACATATCAATAAATGGAATGTGTGGGAATAATACATAGAATAATGTCCAGGAGGAGGAGTTACATATCAATAAATGGAATGTGTGGGAATAATACATAGAATAATGTCCAGGAGGAGGAGTTACATATCAATAAATGGAATGTGTGGGAATAATACATAGAATAATGTCCAGGAGGAGGAGTTACATATCAATAAATGGAATGTATGAGAATAATACATAGAATAATGTCCAGGAGGAGGAGTTACATATAAATAAATGGAATGTGTGGGAATAATACCTAGAATAATGTCCAGGAGGAGGAGTTACATATAAATAAATGGAATGTGTGGAAATAATACATAGAATAATGTCCAGGAGGAGGAGTTACATATAAATAAATGGAATGTGTGGGAATAATACATAGAATAATGTCCAGGATGAGAAGTTACATATAAATAAATGGAATGTGTGGGAATAATACCTAGAATAATGTCCAGGAGGAGGAGTTACATATAAATAAATGGAATGTGTGGAAATAATACATAGAATAATGTCCAGGAGGAGGAGTTACATATAAATAAATGGAATGTGTGGGAATAATACATAGAATAATGTCCAGGATGAGAAGTTACATATAAATAAATGGAATGTATGGGAATAATACATAGAATAATGTCCAGGAGGAGGAGTTACATATAAATAAATGGAATGTGTGGGAATAATACATAGAATAATGTCCAGGAGGAGGAGTTACATATAAATAAATGGAATGTGTGGGAATAATACATAGAATAATGTCCAGGACGAGGAGTTACATATAAATAAATGGAATGTATGAGAATAATACATAGAATAATGTCCAGGAGGAGGAGTTACAAATAAATAAATGGAATGTGTGGGAATAATACCTAGAATAATGTCCAGGAGGAGGAGTTACATATAAATAAATGGAATGTGTGGGAATAATACCTAGAATAATGTCCAGGAGGAGGAGTTACATATAAATAAATGGAATGTGTGGAAATAATACATAGAATAATGTCCAGGATGAGAAGTTACATATAATTAAATGGAATGTATGGGAATAATACATAGAATAATGTCCAGGATGAGAAGTTACATATAAATAAATGGAATGTATGGGAATAATACATAGAATAATGTCCAGGAGGAGACGTTACATATAAATAAATGGAATGTATGGGAATAATACATAGAATAATGTCCAGGAGGAGGAGTGACATATAAATAAATGGAATGTGTGGGAATAATACATAGAATAATGTCCAGGATGAGAAGTTACATATAAATAAATGGAATGTATGGGAATAATACATAGAATAATGTCCAGGAGGAGAAGTTACATATCAATAAATGGAATGTGTGGGAATAATACATAGAATAATGTCCAGGAGGAGGAGTTATATATAAATAAATAGAATGTGTGGGAATAATACATAGAATAATGTCCAGGAGGAGGAGTTACATATAAGTAAATGGAATATATGGGGATAATACATAGAATAATGTCCAGGAGGAGGAGTTACATATAAATAAATGGAATGTGTGGGAATAATGCATGGAATAATGTCCAGGAGGAGGAGTTACATATAAATAAATGGAATGTATGGGAATAATACATAGAATAATGTCCAGGAGGAGGAGGAACATATAAATAAATGGAATGTGTGGGAATAATACATAGAATAATATCCAGGAGGAGGAGTTACATATAAGTAAATGGAATATATGGGACTAATACATAGAATAATGTCCAGGAGGAGGAGTTACATATAAATAAATGGAATGTGTGGGAATAATACATAGAATAATGTTCAGGAGGAGGAGTTACATATGAATAAATGGAATGTATGAGAATAATGTTCTTGTATCTTTCGGCTTTTCCCGGTTAGGGGTGGCCACAGCGGAACTCCGGTCCGCCAATGATTGGTAGTTGATTTTTACGTGGCGAGTTACCAGCCCTGATGCACAACCTTCAACGAAGGTACGCCCAATCACGCATGTCTCCACACAAAAGACGCTCTACCTGAGAATCAAACCGGACATGTCCAGGAGGAGGAGTTACATATAAATACATGGAATGTATGAGAATAATACATAGAATAATGTCCAGGAGGAGGAGTTACATATAAATAAATGGAATGTGTGGGAATAATACATAGAATAATGTCCAGGAGGAGGAGTTGCATATAAATAAATGGAATGTGTGGGAATAATACATAGAATAATATCCAGGAGGAGGAGGAGTTACATATCAATAAATGGAATGTGTGGGAATAATACATAGAATAATGTCCAGGAGGAGGAGTTACGTATCAATAAAAGGAATGTATGGGAATAATAGATAGAATAATGTCCAGGCGGAGGAGTTACATATAAATAAATGGAATATGTGGGAATAATACATAGAATAATGTCCAGGAGGCGAAGTTGCATATAAATAAATGGAATTATGGGAATAATACATAGAATAATGTCCAGGAGGAGGAGGAATTACATATAAATAAATGGAATGTGTGGGAATAATACATAGAATAATGTTCAGGAGGAGGAGTTACATATAAATAAATGGAATGTATGAGAATAATGTTGTTGTTGTGTCTTTCGGCTTTTCCCGGTTAGGGGTCGCAACAGCGGAACTTCGGTCTGCTAATGATTGGTAGTTGATTTTTACGTGTCGAGTTACCAGCCCTGATGCACAACCTTCAATGAAGGTACACTCATTCACGCATGTCTCCACGCAGAAGACGCTCTAGCTGAGAATCAAACCAGACATGTCCAGGAGGAAATGGAATGTATGAGAATAATACATAGAATAATGTCCAGGAGGAGGAGTTACATATCAATAAATGGAATGTGTGGGAATAATACATAGAATAATGTCCAGGAGAAGGAGTTACATATCAATAAATGGAATGTGTAGGAATAATACATAGAATAATGTCCAGGAGGAGGAGTTACATATCAGTAAATGGAATGTGTGGGAATAATACATAGAATAATGTCCAGGAGGAGGAGTTACATATCAGTAAATGGAATGTGTGGGAATAATACATAGAATAATGTCCAGGAGGAGGAGTTACATATCAATAAATGGAATGCATGTGAATAATACATAGAATAATGTCCAGGAGGAGGAGTTACATATCAATAAATGGAATGCGTGTGAATAATACATAAAATAATGTCCAGGAGGAGGAGGTACATATAAATAAATGGAATGTTTGTGAATAATGCATAGAATAATGTCCAGGAGGAGGAGTTACATATAAATAAATGGAATGTGTGTGATAATACATAGAATAATGTCCAGGAGGAGTTACATATAAATAAATGGAATGTGTGTGATAATACATAGAATAATGTCCAGGAGGAGGAGTTACATATAAATAAATGGAATGTGTGTGAATAATACATAGAATAATGTCCAGGAGGAGGAGTTACATATAAATAAATGGAATGTGTGTGAATAATACATAGAATAATGTCCAGGAGGAGGAGTTACATATCAATAAATGGAATGTATGGGAATAATACATAGAATAATGTCCAGGAGGAAGAGTTACATATCAATAAATGGAATGTATGAGAATAATACATAGAATAATGTCCAGGAGGAGGAGTTACATATCCGTAAATGCACGGCCGGCCTTAGGCATAGGCGAACTAGGCGACCGCCTAGGGCGCCGTGCAGGCCGGCCTCAAAAGGGCGCAATTCACGGATCGGAGTTCTGTGTTGTGACAAGTGCAACACCTACCTGGAAAAGCCGAACAGACAACAACGTTTCTTTTTTTTTTTTTTATTTCTCACCGCCGCTGCCCTAAAGACTACAATTGCGCCCTCCCCAGCATCAAAGGGTGCAATTTACAGAGTGGAGTTCTGTTGTGAGGACCCCTAACCTGGAAGCCGAACAGACAACAACGTTTCTTTTTTTTTTTTTATTTCACCGCCGCTGCCCTAAAGACTACAATTGCGGCCTCCCAGCATTCTGATGCTGGGAGGCGCATGTAGTCTTTAGGTGGTGAATAAAAAAGAAACGTTGTTGTCAGTTCTGCTTTTCCAGGTTAGGGGTCCTCACAACAGAACTCTGCTCTGTAAAGGGCACAATTTACAGAGCGGAGTTCTGTTGTGAATTGAGAGGACCCCTAACCTGGAAAAGCAGAACAGACAACAACGTCTCGTTTCTTTTTTTTTTTTTTTTTTTTTTTTTTTAAATTTCACCGCCGCTGCCCTAAAGACTACAATGTGCCCTCCCCAGCATCAGCCTGCTACACTTGTAGAAAACGGTTTGTTTCAATTACAGGAGTGCAGTTGGTCCACCACTTTGAGTTGAGGGGTCACCATTCTACTGACACCATTGTAAACATTCTAGCCATGCAAATCAAGTTATTCTCCCTCAAATATTTTGCATTGAGTGGTGAAAGGCGCCCTGTCTTACAGTCGTTACAGAGGTTTTAGTGCACAACAAGAAGCATCATTCAGTGTAATTATAACAAGTGGCACCCTCGTATCTGGATCTACCCATATACCCAGGTCCTTAAATGAATCTACAGTTTCAGTCATGTTATACTGTGCTAAATATTCACCCTTCAATCTTATGTCTCCCAAAACTCATATACTTAGTATTTTATGTGTTTAGCAGCATATTGTTCTCCTGTACCCAAATGTCAATTTAGTCAAGTTAATTTGCAGACATGCCCTATCTGTAACAAATGTAATCATTTTGCCCCATTTTTCAAGTCATCAACATGCAGACTGTAGAATATCACAGATGAAAAAGATAGATCTGACAGATTCAATCTAAACAAGCATGGGTCTAGGACAGAGTCCTGTGGGACACCCTGACTGTAACCTAGCATTTTACCTGCCCAATTGCTGTATAATATTTGCCATTTCCTATAGTAAGCCATGCAGCTAGCCAGCTTGTCAATATTACATCAATACATAGTTGTTCTAATGCATTGATCAGTGTCTTCTATATAACCCTATCAAGGACTGAAGTTTGTCTATATAAATTGCATCAGCTCAAAATGTTTTATTATGGCTCTTATTATATTATTATTGGACATCATGTTACAGGTGGTTATGGAACTGTTTTCGACATATACATATTGATATATGATTTCAAGTCAGAGCTTTTCCAGTAATGTATCCAAAATAACCTCCTCCATTATTTTTTCCATAACAAGAACGTAAACTTATGGGTCTATATGACACAAGGTTTGTCCTAGTCCCTTTTCCTATAAGGATGGGTTTAACAAGTGCATGGTATTTCTGCAGCCTTTCCAGTTGTTGTAGATGTCTTGTGAGGTACATACCAAAAGGGGCGTTGTACTCTATAATGGGTCTAATGAGTGATGAGTAGAGGGGAACAATGACCTCTTTTTTTCTGGATGAGAAACCTTTTGTGATGGTGTGCCACATAGAAGGAATTCCTGACTACTGTGGTGATGTGATTATCAAAGGAGCGATTACTGTCCATCTGTGTCCCAAGGTCTCTTATCACACTTTCGGTGTTAAGTATACTACTGCCTATGTTGTAGTTCATGGGTACAGAGTTTTTGCCAAAGGGGATGACAATGCACTTTTTGGCATTGAGCATTGAGCTTGAGGCCATGGCTTTGACACCAGGCATCTGTCTCAGTGAGGCCCTTTTGTAGGATGTTACATCGTTAGGAGTTTTGATTATGGCTCCTAGTTTGCAGTCATCTGTGAACTTTGTTAGCCAAAGACCTTCTGTGTTAGCCTGTACTTCAGAGAAGTAGATACCAAACAGGAGAGGACCCAGGACTGAACCCTGTGGTACTCCACTTGTCACTGGTCTGAAGTCGGATTTGGAGTCTGCTACTTTCACAGTGTGGGTTCTGTCAGTGAGCCAGTTGGCAACCCATCTTGTGACATAGGGATTTAAACATAGTTTAGTGAGTTTATCTATAATTCCAGAGTGGGGGATGGTGTCGAAAGCCTTGGCAAGATCTAGATAGGCTGTGTGAACCACCTTACCCTTGTCTACAGCTTTGGTGACTGCTTCAAAGAAGTCTATCAGGTTTAGGAGACATGATCTGCCTTTTACAAACCCAAACTGGGTGGGATCCAGAGTTTGAAGATTACCAATGTCTTTGTTTATAAGTTCCATGATGATATGTTCCATGGCCTTGCAGACCAGGCTCATTAGGCTAATGGGGCGGTAGTTCCCAGGGTCCATGGTGGCACCCCCCTTGTGGAGTGGGATAACCATTGCTGTGCACCATTCAGCAGGCACAAAGCCTGAGGTGAGGCTATGATTGCACATGGTACTTAGGTGGGGTGCCAGTTCGTTCTGTAGTCCATTTAGAACGCAGCCTGGGATGTTGTCTGGTCCCATGGATGCTGTGTTCTTGGCTTTGGAGAGTGTGGTTTTTACCTGTGCAGTCGTGATTACAGGAACTTTGCATTCTTCCTGTATAGAGATGGGCTCTTTAGGGGGTGAGAGGGGGGGTAAAGTTAGCACTGAACCTATCTGCCAGGATGTTGGAAATATCAGTTGGGTCTATATATTTAGTGCCATTGTGCTGTAACTCAGAGCAGATCTGAGTGTTGCCATTGAGATTCTTGACATAGCTATAGAATGCTTTGTGGTTGTCTTTAGAATCAGTGGCGATTTTGTTTTCATAACTAGCTTTGGAGGATTTTATCAGGGATTGCAGCTTCTTACTGAGGCTGACCAGGGAGCTCCTCCACTCGTGGGATTTTACTCTCTTTTGCAAGAGTTTCT
This sequence comes from Protopterus annectens, assembly GCF_019279795.1. Lineage (NCBI taxonomy): Eukaryota > Metazoa > Chordata > Ceratodontiformes > Protopteridae > Protopterus > Protopterus annectens. The sequence goes on along the minus strand of NC_056745.1, from coordinate 1,491,019,867 downwards.
TCCTTCTGTTGTACAGTTTGTTTATGGCAGGGGACCACCAGATTGGCTTCCTTTTTTGGAGGATAGCATCTTGGTTCTGTTTGGGATAGCACGATCCATGCACTCATGTAAGTGCTTATAAAGTGCAATTGTGTAGGATTCAGTAGTAACTGTATTGTCCATCTGCATGGGTATCATGACGTTCACCACTTCTGTCTTAAAAAGCATGAAGTTGGCTTTGGAGAAATTTTTTACCATGGTTTCCTTAATGGGGGGTGGAGGCAGGATGTGGATATCTAGGGTAATTAGCTTATGGTCGGATCGGACCAATGAGGCATTGACTTCAGGTGTGGCACACCGGTCACTCATATTGGTAATGACTAGATCTAGGATATTGTTGCCCCTGGTGGAGTTGTGGATAAGTTGATCCAGGGCATTGGAGTTTATGAATTCCAGAAAGCGTTGAGTGAAGGAGTTGGTATATGAGTAGTTTTCCCAGTTAATGGTGGGGTAGTTGAAATCGCCCATTATTAGGGTGTTTGCTTGAACCCTAATATTTTCCAGTACATCAAGAAAAGAGGAGTGGGAATCCTGGGGCATGGTGGGTGATCTGTAGCAAGTTATAATTTGGATTGCAGTTTTGCCCAGAGTTAGTTGCACTTGGATAACCTTGGCTGCATTATGCTGAGCAACTAGCCTGGAGGTGAGTGCAAATGGTCAAACAAATCAACCCCACAAAAAGTCAAATGTAAGTACTTTTTGCAAGGGGGTCAAGCTCCTCTGTACCCCTAACCATGTTGATGACTTGTACCCTTACACCCTGAACTTATATATGACAACTCCATAGTTGCACAAACATGAAGAAGGGAGAAATCTCCAAACCAAGGAGTCACTGCAGGCACACATTGGGAAACCACAGCAGCAGTGATTTCCTATAGAAAACTATGGTCAGAGAGTTCATGTTTAGCAAGTGGCTATCTGTGTTTGTGCGATTTTGTTTCAATATCTGTAATCACTGTAGAAGCAAATAGAACATATGCATGGTAACTGGTGAGATAACCAAATAATGGAACACTGGAATGGCTGAGGAGGGGGCTGCTGCTGGGGGTTGCTGCAGGAGGGGCTGCTATGGGGTGGTGGTCTAGTACCCTTCCTAGAACCCTATTTGACCATGATCTGGCTGTTGTATTTAAAGTAGAAAATACATATGCAAAGGTAGCTGCAGTATAACTACATTACAAGGTATATTTTTCTTCCTATGCATTTAAATAATTTAAGGAAATGACTGGAGTGGCTTTATTGGGGAATGACCCAGTGGGCGTGGCTCAAATAGGGGTGTTTCATGAGTGTGGTATGGGTGGAGCTTAAGGGGGCACCTGAGCACTACTTTGCCTAGGGCGCCATTTCGGCTAAGGCCGGCCCTGCGTAAATGGAATGTGTGTGAATAATACATAGAATAATGTCCAGGAGGAGGAGTTACATATCAATAAATGGAATGTGTGGGAATAATACATAGAATAATGTCCAGGAGGAGGAGTTACATATCAATAAATGGAATGCGTGTGAATAATACATAGAATAATGTCCAGGAGGAGGAGGAGTTACATATCAATAAATGGAATGCGTGTGAATAATGCATAAAATAATGTCCAGGAGGAGGAGTTACATATAAATAAATGGAATGTTTGTAAATAATACATAGAATAATGTCCAGGAGGAGGAGTAACATATAAATAAACAGAATGTGTGTGAATAATACATAGAATGTCCAGGAGGAGCAGTTACATATAAATAAATGGAATGTGTGTGATAATACATAGAATAATGTCCAGGAGGAGGAGTTACATATAAATAAATGGAATGCGTGTGAATAATGCATAGAATAATGTCCAGGAGGAGGAGTTACATATAAATAAATGGAATGTGTGTGAATAATACATAGAATAATTTCCAGGAGGAGGAGTTACATACAAATAAATGGAATGTGTGTGAATAATACATAGAATAATGCCCAGGAGGGGGAGTTACATATCAATAAATGGAATGTATGGGAATAATACATATAATAATGTCGAAAAGGAGGAGTTACATATAAATAAATGGAATGTGTGGGAATAATACATAGAATAATGTCCAGGAGGAGAAGTTGCATATAAATAAATGGAATTATGGGAATAATACATAGAATAATGTCCAGGTGGAGGAGTTACATATAAATAAATGGAATGTATGGGAACAATACATAGAATAATGTTCAGGAGGAGGAGGAGTTGCATATAAATTAATGGAATGTATGAGAATAATGTTGTTGTTGTGTCTTTCGGCTTTTCCCGGTTAGGGGTCGCAACAGCGGAACTCCGGTCCGCTAATGATTGGTAGTTGATTTTTACATGTCGAGTTAACAGCCCTGACGCACAACCTTCAATGAAGGTACGCCCATTCATGCATGTCTCCACGCAGAAGGCGCTCTAGCTGAGAATCAAACCGGACATGTCCAGGAGAAAATGGAATGTATGAGAATAATACATAGAATAATGTCCAGGAGGAGGAGTTACATATCAATAAATGGAATGTGTGGGAATAATACATAGAATAATGTCCAGGAGGAGTTACATACCAATAAATGGAATGTATGAGAATAATACATAGAATAATGTCCAGGAGGAGGAGTTACATATCCGTAAATGGAACGTGTGTGAATAATACATAGAATAATGTCCAGGAGGAGGAGTTACATATCAGTAAATGGAATGTGTGGGAATAATACATAGAATAATGTCCAGGAGGAGGAGTTACATATCAATAAATGGAATGTGTGGGAATAATATATAGAATAATGTCCAGGAGGAGGAGTTACATATCAATAAATGGAATGCGTGTGAATAATACATAGAATAATGTCCAGGAGGAGGAGTTACATAACCATAAATGGAATGCTTGTGAATAATACATAAAATAATGTCCAGGAGGAGGAGTTACATATAAATAAATGGAATGTTTGTGAATAATACATAGAATAATGTCCAAGAGGAGGAGTAACATATAAATAAATGGAATGTGTGTGAATAATGCATAGAATAATATCCGGGAGGAGCAGTTACATACAAATAAATGGAATGTGTGTGATAATACATAGAATAATGTCCAGGAGGAGGAGTTACATATAAATAAATGGAATGTGTGTGAATAATACATGGAATAATGTCCAGGAGGAGGAGTTACATATAATTAAATGGAATGTGTGTGAATAATACATAGAATAATGTCCAGGAGTAGGAGTTTCATATAAATAAATGGAATGTGTGGGAATAATACATAGCATAATGTCCAGGAGGAGGAGGAGTTACATATAAATAAATGGAATGTGTGGGAATAATACATAGAATAATGTCCAGGAGGAGGAGTTACATATAAATAAATGGAATGTGTGGGAATAATACATAGAATAATGTCCAGGAGGAGGAGTTACATATAAATAAATGGAATGTGTGGGAATAATACATAGAATAATGTCCAGGAGGAGGAGTTACATATAAATAAATGGAATGTGTGGGAATAATACATAGCATAATGTCCAGGAGGAGGAGTTGCATATAAATAAATGGAATGTGTGGGAATAATACATAGAATAATGTCCAGGAGGAGGAGTTACATATAAATAAATGGAATGTGTGGGAATAATACATAGAATAATGTCCAGGAGGAGGAGTTACATATAAATAAATGGAATGTGTGGGAATAATACATAGAATAATGTCCACGAGGAGGAGTTACATATAAATAAATGGAATGTGTAAGAATTATATATAGAATAATGTCCAGGAGGAAGAGTGACATTTAACTAAATGGAATGTGTGGGAATAATGCATAGAATAATGTCCTGGAGGAGGAGTTGCATATAAATAAATGGAATGTGTGGGAATAATGCATAGAATAATGTCCAAGAGGAGGCATTATACATATAAGTAAATGGAATGTGTGGGAATAATGCATAGACTAATGTACAGGAGGAGGCGGTACATATAAATAAATGGAATGTGTGGGAATAATACATTGAATAATGTCCAGGAGGAGTTACATATAAATAAAAGGAATGTGTGGGAATAATAAATAGAATAATGTCCAGGAGGAGGAGTTACATATAAATAAATGGAATGTATGGGAATAATACATAGAATAATGTCCAGGAGGAGTTACATATAAATAAAAGGAATGTGTGGGAATAATAAATAGAATAATGTCCAGGAGGAGGAGTTACATATAAATAAATGGAATGTATGGGAATAATACATAGAATAATGTCCAGGCGGAGGAATTGCATATAAATAAATGGAATGTCTGGGAATAATACATAGAATAATGTCCAGGAGGAGGAGTTGCATATAAATAAATGGAATGTGTGGGAATAATACACAGAATAATGTTCGGGAGGAGGAGTTGCATATAAATAAATGAGTTACATATAATAAATGGAATGTATGAGACTAATGTTGTTGTGTCTTTCGGCTTTTCCCGGTTAGGGGTCGCCACAGCGGAACTCCGGTCCGCTAATGATTGGTAATTGATTTTTACGTGCCGAGTTACCATCCCTGACGCACAACCTTCAACGACGGTACGCCCATTCACGCATGTCTCCACGCAAAAGACGCTCTAGCTGAGAATCAAACTGGACATGTCCAGGAGGAAATGGAATGTATAAGAATAATACATAGAATAATGTCCAGAAGGAGGAGTTACATATCAATAAATGGAATGTTTTAGAATAATACATAGAATAATGTCCAGGAGGAGGAGTTACATATCAATAAATGGAATGTGTGGGAATAATACATAGATTAATGTCCAGGAGGAGGAGTTACATATCAATAAATGGAATGTGTGTGAATAATACATAGAATAATGTCCAGTAGGAGGAGTTACATATAAATAAATGGAATGTGTGTTATAATATATAGAATAATGTCCAGGAGGAGGAGTTACATATAAAGAAATGGAATGTGTGGGAATAATACATAGAATAATGTCCAAGAGGAGGAGTTACATATATATGAAATGGAGTGTGTGGGAATAATACATAGAATAATGTCCAGGAGGAGGAGTTACATATAAAGAAATGGAATGTGTGGGAATAATACATAGAATAATGTCCAGAAGGAGGAGTTACATATAAATAAATGGAATGTGTGGGAATAATACATAGAATAATGTCCAGGAGGAGGAGTGACATTTAAATAAATGGAATGTGTGGGAAAAATACATGGAATAATGTCCAGGAGGAGCAGTGACATATAAATAAATGGAATGTGTGGGAATAATACATTGAATAATGTCCAGGAGGAGGAGTTACATATCGATAAATGGAATGTGTGGGAATAATACATAGAATAATGTCCAGGAGGAGGAGTTACATATAAAAAAATGGAATGTGTGGGAATAATACATAGAATAATGTCCAGGAGGAGGAGTGACATATAAATAAATGGAATGTGTGGGAATAATACATAGAATAATGTCCAGGAGGAGGAGTGACATATAAATAAATGAAATGTGTGGGAATAATACATAGAATATTGTCCAGTAGGAGGACTGACATATAAATAAATGGAATGTGTGGGAATAATACATAGAATAATGTCCAGGAGGATGAGTGACATATAAATAAATGGAATGTGTTGGAATAATGCATAGAAGAATGTCCTGGAGGAAGAGTTACATATAAATAAATGGAATGTGTGGGAGTAATGCATAGAATAATGCCCAGGAGGAGGCGTTACATATAAATAAATGGAATGTGTGGGAATAATGCATAGAATAATGTCCAGGAGGAGGCGTTACATATAAATAAATGGAATGTGTGGGAATAATACATAGAATAATGTTCAGGAGGAGGTGTTACATATAAATAAATGGAATGTGTGGGAATAATACATAGAATAATGTTCAGGAGGAGGAGGAGGAGGAGTGAAATTTCAGGAAAGGCAGAGCTTGAGCAGTATAAGTAATATTAATCTGAATAATTAAAGTGTAAACCATATATGTGTAATACATGAAAAAAATCTGTTTAATGATCTGTTTTCAACTGTACGTGCACCCCTATCATTCTGTAATATGCGAGGTCAGTAAAGGTATAACAAATAAGTAGAATTGAGTTTTGAAAGACTTCTACTTTGAGAGACTGGTGAATGACATTGAAGCGACTGATATTATTTTACTTATTGAGTTATTTTTGTTTTTGTTCAGTCATCCCACTAATTAACAAAAACAAAAAAAGCAGTTCCAGTTATTTATTCCTTTACAGTAGATATCTCCTCTTTATGAAGTGTTAGAACTTTACAGAAAGGATCAAAATGAGTTGATTTTACATTTCCAGTTTTCTATCCAGAAAATTCTGAATTGCAGGTATGCTTTATCTTGGGACAGAGATACAGGTATTAATAACCTCACAGTTTTGGAAAGGATGCACACACACACACACACACACACACACACACACACACACACACACACACACACACACACACACACACACACACACACTAAATATATAATTATCATTTACAGAGCTTTCTGTTTCATCTGAGGTCCCTTTGCAACTTGAGTTTATTCTGTTTATGGGATCTATGAGATGAAACATAACTTACTTGTAACTTTAACTGCCTTTTCCCTGCTTCAGATACATTACATCTCCAAAGCAGTTAATTGCAGAAGTACAGATATCTAGGGATTAATCTCGTGTTCTGGAAAAGTACTCCTGCAATAATTTCAACAGTTATAGGAGACTTAAATGGTTAGAAATAAAAAATATATTAATTTAACACTTCCTGGTTGTTGTTCTCAAAATGATTGATTATTTAGTTTTTAGCACAGTCTCAGTGAGGAAGAAATTGCTAACCTGCACATTTTAGCCTGGCACTTGCATGGATGATATTGCATGTTCAGTGTGTACGATGTTTAAAATTCACAGATGCTTTTGTCTGTTTTCACAGCACAATTCTTCTTCTTCAGTTTTCTGACAGTCATATGCCTGATAAAGCAAACGCCAAGTATGGCATTTCATTTGGTTGGAAAAAGGTAGGGTAAGCAATTCATGATTTAGTTCCTTACTGCTTTTTTAGTATGACTCTGTTACCTAAGTTTTAAACATCTCTTAGAGTGTACTGTGAATAAGGGTTACTAAACTTTTATGAACTGTTTAAGAGATGCTGAATGCATTTTGCTAAGATTACACTGGATTCACAACAGAGATACGTTGCTGCCGTAGCAGTCTTCTTGTAGTTAGTTGCAAAGGAAACAAAACATGGCATTACGGAGTACAATGTATTTTTCTAAATTTTTATTAACATATTTCATATTTTTCTTGTGACATCTTCTTGCCTAAGCAAAACCACTTACAATCTGCACAGAACTCAAGGTCCACCTCAGATATTAAACCTCAATGAAAGATCTTAGAAATAATTGTCTAGAAAAATATGACTTTCTTCCGCAGTCACAATATGGGTTTAGAAAAGGGTACATTACCTTGTCACCTGTCTGTAATATTTAAGTACCATATTTAAAATATGGAAATTCGTTGACCTGGAATGTGGTTTGAAGTAGTAAACCATTGTGGCTAAACTTTAAAAATAACCGGGTATGGTGAGAATACCCTGCACTGATTTTACATTTACCTTACAGGTGGGGCCTTCTTTCTACTACAGTATAGCTCACTTTCAGAGCTGGGTACATTCCTTCCCATTGTTCCTCATGGTTCACTGCTCTTATCCATTTATTGTTTGTATTTCATCAGTGACTGACAGCTTTAACCTTTCTAGTCTGCATATCATGTTTTATGCAAATGATCTCAGAGCTGCTACTAAAACTAACTGTGCGCAGCAAGAATTTCAAACTGATTTTTATGAATTGCTGTGTCAGATTATCTAGATATATAATCATTATCAGAAAACATATGTGATGTTATCTGGCACAGTCAGAAGACCTGATGAGGTCTCTGAATTGCATCTTTTTGACCCATAAAGTAAGCTTATTGCTTAGGAACAAACATACAGATATGTAGGCATTTGGCTTAAATCTTCACGATCTTTTAAATTCCACACTGAAAGTGCAGTAGACAGGGTACTAAGACTCCTAAGGATTTGCTATAAAATTGCCCGCTCTTTCACTCAGTTAAGAAGAGTAATATAGATGTGTTTGATCCCCAGACTGGAATATGGCTTGTCAGTAATTCCACTGACTCCCTGTCTCAGTGCGTATCGACTTCAGACTATCCTCAACAAATCCTCAGGTTTATTTGTTGCTTACAAACCACCGAACATCACTGTATCTCTTAATAGAAGCTAAGCTGGATACCCATTGTGGCAAGGGCCACACTTATACCACATGCCCCATAACAATAGTCTTTCTGCTTAACTGGGGAGGGGTGAGAGTTGGTTTGGATATCTTTAAGGGCCAGGAATCCCTTAAGTCTAGCTACTTGCTTCATTTATAAGCACTAGTAGTCACTGGATTCAGACTTAACACAGAAGCCATTCCAAGGAAAACATGATAGTATATATAATTGAAAGTTCCTATTCAGATTTCATTCATTCACCCCATCCTTTTCTAATCCACCTGCCCTGGTGAGGGGTGTGGTGGTTGCAGACTAAGCAAGTTAAAGCAGATTTACCGATCTCAGCAGCATTCATCTCGTCATGTGTGAGTTACAGGCACTTTGTTAATGTATATAGTTCCTCTAGCGTGTCCTCTATCTGGCCCAGGTCCTCCTCGCAATGGACCATGCCTTATACAACTTCTCCAAGAGACATCCAGGGACATCCAAACATGGTGGCCAGACTACCTGGAGTGAGCCCTCTCAACCTCTAAAAGTGTTGGCTGTCGTTTGAGATTAATTTGTTAATTAAAATGAACTGGTCCCCAGACCCTTTTTAACTATGATCACATATGTACAGACAGTGTTGGGCCTACTAAAATGAACTGGTCCTCAGACCCTTTTTAACTATGATCACATATGTACAGACAGTGTCGGGCCTACTAAAATGAACTGGTCCCCAGACCCTTTTTAACTATGATCACATATGTACAGACAGTGTTGGGCCTACTAAAATGAACTGGTCCTCAGACCCTTTTTAACTATGATCACATATGTACAGACAGTTTCGGGCCTACTAAAATGAACTGGTCCCCCAGACCCTTTTTAACTATGATCACATATGTACAGACAGTGTTGGGCCTACTAAAATGAACTGGTCCCCAGACCCTTTTTAACTATGATCCCATATGTACAGACAGTGTCGGGCCTACTAAAATGAACTGGTCCCCAGACCCTTTTTAACTATGATCACATATGTAGAGACAGTTTTGGGCCTACTAAAATGAACTGGTCCTCAGAC